>NC_086450.1:134117572-134442572 GCF_028390025.1 Pseudophryne corroboree | reverse complement strand
GCAAGAACCAGGGTGTCGCTGCGGTGGTGGCTGCAGAGGGTTCATCTACTAGAGGGCCGCAGATTCGGAATACAGGACTGGGTCCTGGGGACCACGGATGCCAGCCTTCGGGGCTGGGGTGCAGTCACACAGGGAATAAAATCCCAAGGACTATGGTCCAAAACAGGAGTTTTCACTTAACATAAATTTTCTGGAGATAAGAGCCATTTACAAGGCCCTAAGCAAAACAAGGCCCCTGCTTCACCAGCCGTACTGATCCAATCAGACAACATCACGGCGCTCGCCCATGTAAACAGGCAGGGCGGCACAAGAAGCAGGAGGGCGATGGCAGAAGCCACAAGGATTCCCCGTTGGGCGGAAAATCATGTGGTAGCACTGGCAGCAGTGTTCATTCCGGGAGTGGACAACTGGGAAGCAGACTTCCGCAGCAGACTCCACCCGGGAGAATAGGGACTTCATCCAGAAGTCTTCCAAATGCTGGTAAACCGTTGGGAAAGACCACAGGGTGACATGATGGCGTCCCGCCTCAATAAAAAGATATTGCGCCAGGTCAAGGGAACCTCAGGCGATCGCTGTGGACGCTCTAGTGACACCGCGGGTGTACCAGTCGGTTTATGTGTTCCCTCCTCTCCCTCTCATACTCAAGATACTGAGGATAATAAGGAAAAGAGGAGTAAGAACTATACTCATGGTTCTGGATTGGCCAAGAAGGGCTTGGTACCTGGAACTTCAGGAGTTGATCTCAGAGGACCCATGGCCTCTGCCACTCAGACAGTATCTGCTGCAGCAGGGGCCCTGTCTGTTCAAAGACTTACCGCGGCTGCATTGATGGCATGGCGGTTGAACACCGGATCCTGAGTGAAAAAGGCATTCCGGAGGAAGTCATTCTTATCCTGATCAAAGCCAGGAAGGATGTCAGCCTGAAGTGCAGACGTTGTAAGGGAGTGCTGCATATTCAGCCCCTTTTTTGTGCCCCAGTGGCACCTTGGGATCTCAATGTGGTTTTGAAGTTCCTGGAATCACATTGGTTTGAGCCACTTAAAACCGTGGATTTGAAATATCTCACATGAAAAGTGGTCATGTGTTGGCTCTGGCTTTGGCCAGGCATGTGTCAGAATTGGCGGCTTTGTCATAAAGCCCTTACCTGACTTTCCATATGGATAGGGCAGAGTTGAGGACTCGTCCTCACTTTCTCCCGAAGGTGGTATCAGGTTTTCACTTGTACCAACCTATTGTGGTGCCTGCTGCTACTAGGGACCTGGAGGATTCCAAGTTACTGGACGTAGTCAGGGCCCTGAAAAATTATATTTCCAGGACGGCTGGAGTCCGGAAAACTGACTCACTGTTTATCCTAGATGCACCCAACATGCTGGGTGCTCCTGCTTCTAAGCAGACTATAGCGCGCTGGATTTGTAGCACTATTCAGCTTGCGCATTCTGCGGCGGGACTACCGCAGCCTAAATCTGTAAAAGCCCATTCCACATGGAAGGGGGCTCATCTTGGGCGGCTGCCCGAGGGGTCTCTGCTTTACAACTTGGCCGAGCTGCCACTTGGTCAGGGGCAAACACGTTGCAAAATTCTACAAATTTGATACCCTGGCTGAGAAGGACCTTGAGTTCTCTCATTCGGTGCTGCAGAGTCATCCGCACTCTCCCGCCCGTTTGGGAGCTTTGGTATAATCCCCATGGTCCTTACGGAGTTCCCAGCATCCACTAGGACGTCAGAGAAAATAAGATTTTACTCACCGGTAAATCTATTTCTCGTAGTCCGTAGTGGATGCTGGGCGCCCATCCCTAGTGCGGATTGTCTGCAATACTTGTAAATAGTTGTTGTTACACAAATCGGGTTGTTATTGCGAACCATCTATTCAGAGGTTCCATTGTTATCATACTGTTAACCGGGGTTCCTATCACGAGTTATATGGTGTGATTGGTGTGGCTGGTATGAGTCTTACCCGGGATTCAAAATCCTTCCTTATTGTGTCAGCTCTTCCGGGCACAGTGTCCTAACTGAGGCTTGGAGGAGGGTCATAGGGGGAGGAGCCAGTGCACACCAGATAGTCCTAAAGCTTTCTTTAGATGTGCCCAGTCTCCTGCGGAGCCGTCTATTCCCCATGGTCCTTACGGAGTCCCCAGCATCCACTACGGACTACGAGAAATAGATTTACCGGTGAGTAAAATCTTATATTTTTTTTTTGTAATATTCATGCTTGGCTGTTTTTAGTAGGGTGCTGTGCCCTGCTGAAACATCCTGCCTGGTGCCGCGTGAGTTGATCCCATGTGTACAGCATCTATTCACATTAAAGGGAGAGCTTGGGGGAAGTAAAGCACCTTCGTAAGTGCTGGGCACGCCCTCATTAGTGATGAGAACAGAGCACTGCCCTTCTCCCATAGTGATACCAATTTAATGCCTTTGCACTGTAGAAAATTATGTTCACCCCTGACCGTAACTGTCTGGTTCTTTTCAGGCTGAATATGAATTCATAAGCTCTGGACTGTACTTGGTTGTATTACTCCACCTGTGTGAACAGCGTTTCTCTGACATGTTGGGAGCAACTAATGAAGCAAACACTCGGGTCAGAGTGAGTTAATGCACTGATTAAACAATGCCGCTTTTTTTTTTTTTTTTTTTTTTTATTAATCTGGTATCTTAATTATTTGTTAGCAATACAAATCAAACAACCATGTTGTCAACAAAGTACACAGGACATAAGTGCAAAAAGTGCATTACAATCAGTCTAGGAGTCCATCGATGAGCCCTCTCCCCTAGCAGCCTGGAAAGACTCAATCTATCACACTTATCATGGACTTTAGACAGAGTTGTGGCTTTTAAATAGATGCCTTAAGATCGGAGGAGACTTTATGCAATTCATGGTAGAAAGTGTTAATTCTATAATGGGGAATCTGCATCAGTCTGGGCAGTGGAATTGCCAAACCTATACTGCTTGTAGAAGTGAATGAGGAAGACCAGGTGCAATAAAGCCAGAAAGCAGAAATTGCACTACACCTGCTGTATACGGTCTATAACCAAAAACTTCTCTCCTATTAACATTCCTAGAAGTTTTTAGGTTGGATGGACATTTTAACAAGTTAATGTGACCCACAGCAGTCGGGTGGGGCAATGTCTTCCACATATGGCCTTACACAATGCCTCTTAAGCATGTCGAACTCTTGTGTACTTGTACGGTACATGGCCATTTCCTTAAGTTTGTGGCCCTCAAAGTCCTGTCTTTACCATTGCATTTACTGTAAGTGCAACATTTGCCCTGAGCTGCAGCAAATAATCCCCAGTGAAACTGTTTAGTGTGAGCTAGACAAGGAGTTCCTGGTTTAGTGCAAATGTTGGGCAACACCAGCAATTGAGCTTATGACAAAGTATAAAGCTGTTTTTAAAATGTAATATTTACAGAATGATATAACTGTAACCGGTTAAGCCAGTTGTCATATGGGGGCAATACACTGTATTATACATATAAATGTAAGGCACTTCCTTGGCATAGTCATATGGCCACTTTCAGAGTGACTCGGGGGTCCCAGCCTTAAATCTTATACATGTTTTTCCTTTACAGTTCATAAACCTTGCTAGGACACTCCAAGCACACATGGAAGACCTTGAAAGTAAGTTGCGACAGTACAATAGTGAGTTGAGCATTTATCAATGACCGTTTATAGGTAATGGGCACTATGAGCCTGAATAGTTTAAAGTAAACCACTTTGAACATCTTCAAAACTGCTGATATCTAGGATTTTAACAAAGCAAAATATATATATATATATATATATATATCTCCTATATAATAGCCCTGTGACTCTGCCTGGCCCTCTAACACTGGGCGTGGCTAGGAGCTCTCATTGGGTTAGTGGCAGGTCTATCACACCCAGTCCACAGCTGATTGGGTGAGAAACATCCTCCCACACAGGTTACATCCAATGGGAGGCTCTGCCTTTGGCTGCTGTGTTTTCACAGAGCAGGATTAACATTGGGGCACACCCCAAAATAGGCCCACTGCATCTGCAGCAACATACCCTCCAACAATTTACACCTAAAAATTGCTTCAAATTCGAAAAGGGGGCATGGCCATAGGTACAGCGGCGGGACCATGCCCCTTTTCCTAGACTTTCAATGGAAGCTTGGAGGGTCAAAAAATGGTAGACCATAAAAAAAAGGGGACTGTACCTGCCAAAAAGGTCCAGCTGGAGGGTATGCCACTGCATCTGCAGCAAGTCTCTGCACTGTAGATAGGACGCTGCAGTAAAAGCATGTTTTTTTTCCCTATGTCCTGCTGCCAGTCCACCGGCCCCCTCCGGCATCAACAATACCCACTCCCTCGCCATGGCGCAGGTGGAACAAAAGCTGCTGCAGCCACCGGCATAGATGTGTATGAAAGCGGCGCAGCAGAAGGCTTTCATAGCCCTCCATGCACCGCATACTCTGAGCCCCGGAGCCTCCTCTGCGTGTGATGTCACAGAAGTGCCTCCCCGCCACAGCCGCGCCCAGACTCCGCAACACAGCACCTGGGCTGCCGGCCTGGAAGCCCTGAGATGGCTAATGTAACGGATAGAGCAGGTGATATCGCGGAGGGTAATATATGGACGCTGAATCAATGTAAAAGGTGACAGTGCTGTGCAGTGGGTGTGCAGTCAGGGCCGGTGCTAGGGTGTTCGGTGCCCCCCTGCAAACTATAAATTTGCACCCTCGCATACTTTACAAAGGCACAGCTCACATAATACCCCCTGTAGTAGAGACACTTACTTACACATGTAACGCCCCCTGTACCAGAGACTCTTACACATGTCACACCTCCTGTACCAGTGACGTTTACACAAGTAACACCCCCTATACCAGTGACGCTTGCATACGTAACGCCTCCTGTACCAGTGACGCTTACATACATTATGCCACAGTCACACACAACATACACATATATATGTGTATGTATATGTGTGTACGTACATACATACATACATACATACATACATACATACATACATACATACATACATACATACATACATACATACATACATACATACACTGTATATACACACTCTTTCCAGACACTTACCTAAAGAAGGCTGGCTGAAGGTGTAGCAGCTCATCCTCCCTGCTGCAGCATGGTCCCATGTAGCTCCGCCCCATATTCCATCTAGCTCCGCTTCCTTTGGCGCCCGCCCGCCACTGAATGTCACACCGGGGAGGGTAAGAAAAGGCTTTGTGCTGCCAGCGCCGAGGGGGAGAGGAGGTTTTGTGCTGCTGGCGCCGCTGCATGTGTGACAGCAGCAGGGATAGCAGCAGTAGCTCAGCACAGGGATGCAGAGCAGGGAGAATGCCTCTCCTTCCTGGTGACTCCCTGCAGTGCATCCCTTTGCTGAGCGGCTAGCACTGGGCCTGTGTGCAGGGTCACTGACACTGCACAGCACTCGCCTTTTTACATTGATTCAGCCAGTCACTCGGTTCTGCCAGCCAGTCACTATTGTTAGCACCAGTGTCCCAATGCGCCGCATTACAGGGAAGTAGACGCACTAAAACTACAGCTCCCAGCAGTCCTTAGCGTAGAAGCATTCCGGTCCTTAGGGCTGCTGGGACCCCCTCCCCACCTGCAGCAACACCGCATCCTCCCCCACCCGCAGTGGCTCTGGACCACCACCTGCGGCACCCACGCACCCTCCCCCACCTGCGACACCACCACACCAGCCCCTCCCCCACCTGCGGCACCACCGCAACTGCCCCTCCAGCGGCAGCCCAGGATCCCATCTGCATCTTCCCTGCACCCACCACTCCCCCAACCAAAGCACATACTAGGTGATTCATCAGGCTCTGAGTGCACTGTTCACGCCACTGCAAGGGGCTTCGAACCCCTTAACCATTGCATGCTCTTTGTCCGTGCAATATTTAACCACTCACACAATTATGATTGGATGTAATACCCCATATAATAAAAAATTGCACGCCACAAGGGTATGCAAGAGTTAAGGGGGCGTAGCCCCTTACGACGGTGTGAAGAGCACCCGTAGGGCGCGACGAATCACCTAGTAATTTATATATTTTTCCATGAAAAACTAGTCTTCAAGTGTGTGTGTGTGTGTGTGTGTGTGTGTGTTTTTTTTTTTTTTTTTTTTCTTTTTTTTTTTCCCCTCCTCTCCCTTGTTCCTCAAACGGGAAACAGCTGGCTTCCGCCAGATGGGATCCCGGCAGTCAATATACCAACCCCAGTATCCCGAAGGAGGATGCAATGCCGGCATTACATTACCGATGGCCAGCATCCCAACTCCTCACAGCAGGACACACTAGCGTCCTAGTGCGGTTGAGGTTAGGTTTGTCCATCAGCAGATTGTACTGATCCCCCTTCTCCCCCACCCCCTCGAAACTGCAAACTGCAGTAAGTTGTTTTTTTTTGTTTGTTTTTTTTTATAGTAACTTTTTACAGAGCCTGGGTACAAGCTTCCCTACAAAACTGATAGACGTAGTGATAAAATGTTAACCATGTATCATTCTTAACCAAATCAGGGTTTTGTGTTTTCCCTTAGCTTCAGAAGATGATTCAGAGGACGAAAGGGTTTGAGAACACTTGTGGGACACGATGCGACTCCTGCAGGCTTACAGCTGATCCATCTGCAGACGTGCTGCATTTATTAAAAATTTTCTGCTTGTCATGCCTATTAAATCACTCACAGTATCTCGCCCTCTATTCACTTGTTGCACTTGCTGATGAGCAATCTTCTAATACAGAATCTGTGAAAAAGAACTAGACTGGCATTTAACCTGTGCTACATGCCTTTCTTTCTTTCTTTCTTTCTTTCTTTCTTTCTTTCTTTCTTTCTTTCTTTCTTTCTTTCTTTCTTTCTTTCTTTCTTTCTTTCTTTCTTTCTTTCTTTCTTTCTTTCTTTCTTTCTTTCTTTCTTTCTTTCTTTCTTTCTTTCTTTCTTTCTTTCTTTCTTTCTTTCTTTCTTTCTTTCTTTCTTTCTTTCTTTCTTCTTTTCTTTTTTTTCTTCTCTCAACCTTTTGTCTGTTGCATTATCCTTGTTTTTTTACATGTTAAATTCAACGTATGCTTAATATTTCTTTAATCCTGCCATGTTGCCTACAGCCAGTGATGGCAACAATTTAGTGAGTTAAACAGTATACATAGTACTGCAGACATTTCACTGGGAGCTAGTGACATAACAAGCATTTTGTCCATCATTCCTCAGTGATGTCACTTGCTCATAGAGATCTGGTGTGATTAGTCAGCACACCAAATGACTGCTTCCTACACCATATAGGCAGAGGCCATTACTGTTTCAGTGGATGGGGGGCTGGGGTGGAATATGCTAAATTGTATTCTTAAAATGTTAAATGGTTAACTCCACACCTTCTATTGCAGACTCCTATTTTATATAACGGTTTGCCTCCAGTCTGCACTAATAGGGATTTTGTATAATTATTTGTTAATTTGTCACCTACCCCTTCCTTCCATATCTGCCTTGTACTAATTTAGTAAGGGATGGTAAAATTTCTACGTAATGACTTGATGATCTGACTTTTTTTTTTTTCCCCCCCCCACCCAGATTCAGTATAGAGCACATCTTACAATCAAAAACATTGTATAATGTTCCAGGACTTAAACCTGGATGTTACAAATTTTAATCACTTGTAATTGTAGACCCCTGTATATTCACTTTAAATAATCATTGATGTTTTAGTTGTATGATAGAAAAAATAAAGATGATGGCTGTATTTTTGGCTTTGTAATTTTTTTATTTTTTTTTTAAATGTTTGCGTACGAGCAATGTTGCAATTGGTTACACAGCGAGAGAATTTGATGCGTTTGGTTTGAGCAGCAGGATCCATGCCAAGGTAACTGTTGGACATCCGACTCCACTATCAGGCCCCAGAGGTTGCCTGACGTATTGGTGGTTTCACACTGCAGATCACATTATATTCTGGTTGTTTCAAGTCCACGTTCTGTAATGTCTGGCCAATGACAGTCCTGTACAGTCGAGGGAAATGTGAAGTACAAGTTAGATTAAATACAAACCTCAAACAAATGTTTCTAAGAGCCTTACTCTTACTAAAATCTACTGTAGAGTAGGAGGAGGCTGGGTAAGTTGTGAGGGTGCATCCAGCCATACAGGTGGGAGGTGGAGTTTTATAATATATTGCAGAAATCCTTTCAAGACTTGAAGGCTATGGTTGAGAGTGGTGTGGCAAATCCATGAGTCTGCACAGGACAAGTGAAGTCTTGTAGGCTGGAGTAGGGGTTGGTTACCAGAGGAAGTTGAGGTCTGAGATGGATGTGAAAGAAATACATTTTGGGAAGTGGACAGGGGGTTGTAGGTGACTATAAGTTGGTCTGTGAAGTACTTTGAGAACCTGGGTAGGGATTTTCAGAAGGTAGAGCCGCAAGTAGGATTGGAGTGGGTGCAAATGAGTGAAGAATGCCACTTAGGAGGAAGTGTGTGTGTGTGTGTGTGTGTGTGTGTGTGTGTGTGTGTGTGTGTGTGTGTGTGTGTGTGTGTGTGTGTGTGTGTGTGTGTTTTTTTTTATTTTTTTGTAGACTCCTTTACTAAGAGGGGTCTACTGAAAATATTTTAAAGGTAACAGGACTGGAGTAATGCCAACTGGAGACATGAAGGCAGCTGGTCTGGGAGACTGAGGAAACTGTTGCCAGCGAGGGGGTTAGGAGGAAGGCAAGAGCCTGTTCTTTAAAAATAAATATTTTCAAGTAGCATTGGGTACATCCGGTGGAGACTTCAAGACACTTGGTCATATGAAAGAAGCTGCAGCGTAGAGCTCGTACTGGGTGGCAATTGCTGCCCAGGCTAGTCTTTGTGCTACTGCTGCCGGTAGGACTATCGTATCGCGTAGAGTAGCAGACAGTTCAGAATCACTAATACAAAATGATGAGCAGCAATATTAAGACCTTGGCTGGCAAAATAATCACAATATATAGTCCCAGAGGCTATATATGTGATAAATACCCCTGCCAGAATCCATAAAAAAAGCTGGAGAAAAGTCCGCCGAAAAAGGGGCGGGGCTATCTCCCTCAGCACACTGGCGCCATTTTCTCTTCACAGTGCAGCTGGAAGACAGCTCCCCAGGCTTTCCCCTGTAGTTTTCAGGCTCAAAGGGTTAAAAAGAGAGGGGGGGCACTAAATTTAGGCGCAATATTGTTTATACAAGCAGCTATTGGGGAAAATTCACTCAGTTATAGTGTTAATCCCTGCATTATATAGCGCTCTGGTGTGTGCTGGCATACTCTCTCTGTCTCCCCAAAGGGCTTTGTGGGGTCCTGTCCTCAGTAAGAGCATTCCCTGTGTGTGGTGTGTCGGTACGGCTGTGTCGACATGTTTGATGAGGAGGCTTATGTGGAGGCGGAGCAGATGCCGATAAATGTGATGTCGCCCCTGTGGGGCCGACACCAGAGTGGATGGTTAGGTGGAAGGTATTAACCGACAGTGTCAACTCCTTACATAAAAGGCTGGATGACTAACAGCTGTGGGACAGCCGGCTTCTCAGCCCGCGCCTACCCAGGCGTCTCAAAGGCCATCAGGGGCTCAAAAAAACGCCCGTTACCTCAGATGGCAGACACAGATGTCGACACGGAGTCTGACTCCAGTGTCGACTAGGTTGAGACATTTACACAATCCACTAGGAACATCCGTTGCATGATCCCGGCAATAAAAAATGTGTTACACATTTCTGACATTAACCCAAGTACCACTAAAAAAGGGTTTTATGTTTGGGGAGGAAAAGCAGGCAGTGTTTTGTTCCCCCATCAGATGAGTGAATGAAGTGTGTGAAAAAGCGTGGGTTCCCCCGATAAGAAACTGGTAATTTCTAAAAAGTTACTGCTGGCGTACCCTTTCCCGCCAGAGGATAGGTTACGCTGGGAGATATCCCCTAGGGTGGATAAGGCGCTCACACGTTTGTCAAAAAAGGTGGCACTGCCGTCTTAGGATACGGCCACTTCGAAGGTACCTGTTGATAAAAAGCAGGAGGCTATCCTGAAGTCTGTATTTACACACTCAGGTACTAGACTAAGGCCTGCAATTGCCTCAGCATGGATAGTGCTGCTGCAGCGTGGTCTGTGACCCTGTCAGACAGGGATACTATTTTACTAACATAAGAGCATATTAAAGATGTCGTCTTATATATGAGGGATGCACAGAGGGATATTTTGCCGGCTGGCATCCTGAATTAATGCAATGTCCATTCTGCCAGGAAGGTATTAGATACCCGGCACTGGACAGGTGATGCTGACTTTAAAAGGCACATAGAGATTCTGCCTTATAAGAGTGAGGAATTGTTTGGGGATGGTCTCTGGGACCTCATAGCCACAGCAACAGCTGGGAAGAAATTTTTTTTTTACCTCAGGTTTTCCTCACAGCCTAAGAAAGCACTGTATTATCAGGTACAGTCCTTTCGGCTTCAGAAAAGCAAGCGGGTCAAAGGCGCCTCCTTTCTGCACAGAGACAAGGGAAGAGGGAAAAAGCTGCACCAGTCAGCCAGTTCCCAGGATCAAAATTCTTCCCCCGCTTCCTGAGTCCACCGCATGATGCGGGGGCTCCACAGGTGTAGCCAGGTGCGGTGGGGGGCGCGTCTCGAGAACTTCAGCGTCCCGTGGGCTCGCTCACAGGTGGATCCCTGGGTTCTGCATGTAGTATCACAGGGATACAAGCTGGAGTTCGAGGCGACTCCCTCTCGCCGTTACCTCAAATCAGCAAGCTGTACTTCCAGCAGGTGAAAATCAAGGTACCCCTCCTTCAACAAGGCCGGGGTTACTATTCCACAATGTTGTGGTACCGAAACCAGACGGTTCGGTGAAACCCATTCTAAAATTGAAATCCTTGAACACTTATATACGAAGGTTCAAGTTAAAAATGAAATCGCTCAGGGCGGTTATTGCAAGCCTGGACGAGGGAGATAACATGGTATCTCTGGACATCAAGGATGCTTACCTGTATGTCCCCATTTACCATCCTCACCAGGAGTACCTCAGTTTTGTGGTACAGGTTTGTCGTTACCAATTCCAGACGTTGCCGTTCGGTCTGTCCACGGCACCGAGAGTATTTACCAAGGTAATGGCTGAAATGATACTCCTTCAAAAAAAGGGAGTTTTTAATTATCCCGTACTTGGACGATCTCCTGATAAAGGCGAGGTCCAAGGAGCAGTTATTGGTCGGGGTAGCACTATCTCGGGAAGTGCTACAACAGCACAGCTGGTTCCTACGACACGTCTACTGTTCCTGGGGATGGTTCTGGACACAGACCAGAAAAAAGGGTTTCTCCCGGAGGAGAAAGCCGAGGAGCTGTCATCTCTAGTCAGAGGCCTCCTGAAACCAAAACAGGTGTCTGTGCATCACTGCAAGCGAGTCCTGGGAAAAATGGTAGCTTCCTACGAAGCAATGCCATTCGGCAGGTTCCATGCAAGAGCTTTTCAGTGGGACCTGTTGGACAAGTGGTCCGGATCGCATCTTCAGATGCATCGGCTGATAACCCTGTCTCCAAGGACCAGGGTATCTCTGCCGTGGTGACTGCAGGGTGCTCATCTTCGAGAGGGCCGCAGATTCGGCATACAGGACTGGGTTCTGGTGACCACGGATGCCAGCCTTCGAGGCTGGGGGGCAGTCACACAGGGGAAAAACTTCCAGGGACTATGGTCGAATCAGGAGATTTCCCTACACATACATTCTGGAACTGAGGGCCATTTACAATGCCCTAAGTCAAGCAAGACCCCTGCTTCAAAACCAGCCGGTACTGATTCAGTCAGACAACATCACGGCGGTCGCCCATGTAAACCAACCGGGCGGCACAAGAAGCAGGATGGCGATGGCAGAAGCCACAAGGATTCTCCGATGGGCGGAAAATCATGTGTTAGCACTGTCAGCAGTGTTCATTCCCGGAGTGGACAACTGGGAAGCAGATTTTCTCAGCTGACACGACCTCCACCCGGGAGAGTGGGGACTTCATCCAGAAGTCTTCCAAATGATTGT
This sequence comes from Pseudophryne corroboree, assembly GCF_028390025.1. Classification (NCBI taxonomy): domain Eukaryota; kingdom Metazoa; phylum Chordata; class Amphibia; order Anura; family Myobatrachidae; genus Pseudophryne; species Pseudophryne corroboree. The sequence continues at coordinate 134,430,597 of NC_086450.1, read as the reverse complement.
ACACCATTGGGAAAGGCCACAGGTGGACATGATGGCGTCCCGCCTCAACAAAAAGCTAAAAAGATATTGTGCCAGGTCAAGGGACCCTCAGGCGATAGCTGGGGACGCTCTGGTGACACCGTGGGTGTACCAGTCGGTGTATGTGTTCCCTCCTCTGCCCCTCATACCTAAGGTACTGAGAATAATAAGAAGGAGAGGAGTAAGAACTATACTCGTGGTTCCGGATTGGCCAAGAAGAGCTTGGTACCCAGAACTTCAAGAAATGATCTCAGAGGACCCATGGTCTCTGCCGCTCAGACAGGACTTGCTGCAGCAGGGGCCCTGTCTGTTCCAAGACTTACCGCGGCTGCGTTTGGCAGCATGGCGGTTGAACACCGGATCCTAAAGGAAAAAGGCATTCCGGAGGAAGTCATTCCTACGCTGATTGGGGCTAGGAAAGATGTGACCGCACAACATTATCACCGCATATGGTGAGAATATGTTGCTTGGAGTGAGGCCACGAAGGCCCCAACAGAAGATTTTCAACTGGGTCGATTTCTGCACTTCCTACAGTCAGGGGGTGACTATGGGCCTAAAATTGGCTTCCATTAAGGTCCAGATTTCGGCTCTGTACATTTTCTTCCAAAAAGAACTGGCTTCACTGCCTGAAGTTCAGACTTTTGTTAAGGGAGTGCTGCATACTCAGCCTCTTTTTGTGTATCCGGTGGCACCTTGGGATATCACCGTGGTGTTGAGTTTCCTAAAGTCACATTGGTTCGAGCCACTTAAATCCGCGGATCTAAAATATCTCACGAGGAAAGTGGTAATGCTTTTGGCCTTGGCTTCGGCCAGGCGTGTGTCAGAATTGGCGGCTTTGTCATGTAAAAGCCCTTGTCTGATTTTCCATATGGATAGGGCAGACTTGAGGATTCGTCCCCAGTTTCTCCCTAAGGTGGTATCAGCGTTTCACTTGAACCAACCTATCGTAGTGCCTACGGCTACTAGGGACTTGGAGGATTCCAAGTTACTGGACGTAGTCAGGGCCTTGAAAATTTAAGGTTTCCAGGATGGCTGGAGTCAGGAAAACTGACTCGCTATTTATCCTGTATGCACCCAACAAGCTGGGTGCTCCTGCTTCGAAGCAGACGATTGCTCGCTGGATTTGTAGCACAATTCAGCTTGCGCATTCTGCGGCTGGACTGCCGCATCCTAAATCGGTGAAAGCCCATTCCACGAGGAAGGTGGGCTCTTCTTGGGCGGCTGCCCGAGGGGTCTCGACTTTACAACTTTGCCGAGCTGCTACTTGGTCAGGGTCAAACACGTTTGCAAAAATCTACAAATTTGATACCCTGGCTGAGGAGGACCTTGAGTTCTCTCATTCGGTGCTGCAGAGTCATCCGCACTCTCCCGCCCTTTTGGGAGCTTTGGTATAATACCCATGGTCCTTACGGAGTTCCCAGCATGACGTCAGAGAAAATAAGATTTTACTCACCGGTAAATCTATTTCTCGTAGTCCGTAGTGGATGCTGGGCGCCCATCCCAAGTGCGGATTGTCTGCAATACTTGTATATAGTTATTGCCTAACTAAAGGGTTATTGTTATGAGCCATCTGTTGAGAGGCTGTTATTTTTCATACTGTTAACTGGGTTTAATATCACGAGTTATACGGTGTGATTGGTGTGGCTGGTATGAGTCTTACCCGGGATTTAAAATCCTTCCTTATTGTGTCAGCTCTTCCGGGCAGAGTATCCTAACTGAGGTCTGGTGGAGGGTCATAGTGGGAGGAGCCAGTGCACACCAGGTAGTCCTAAAGCTTTCTTTAGTTGTGCCCAGTCTCCTGCGGAGCCGCTATTCCCCATGGTCCTTATGGAGTTCCCAGCATCCACTACAGACTACGAGGAATAGATTTACTGGTGAGTAAAGTCTTATTTTTTATAGTCTTGCTATGTTTTGAGTGATCTTTCTTAACAGCGTCTTAAACGCATGCTAGAAAGAATCGCTCCAACAACTCTCCACCAGGTCGCAACAACTTTTACCTCCGGGTACTAGTGCAGTCTCGACGGGCGTCTGTGTCGGATGGTCCAGGGGGGGGAAGGGGAGGGGGGAGGGGTGGTGGCGGCTTTACACTTAATAGCGTGGCTGACATCCACTATGATCTAGGTTTGCCAACCACGCTGTGTATGTCTGCCATATCGCTTCCTGGGGCCTGATCTGTAGCTGCCATCCACTTAAATATGTGGTTGCTGTTCGGGATCGTCATTTCCGGAAGTGTGCTCATGGCTTCCGCCAACCATTGTAATTCCGCTATTGCCATCCGGAAGTGACACTTAGTAGTGTTTCAGACTTACAAATCGACTCCTGTTTTCATAGTTAAATAAATATAATTCATGTTACAACACAGGGTAACAAACTCATAGTAACATGGATACAGGATCCACAGGCCTCCCATTTTTGGGATCAACTAGAATTAAAATGATATAAATATTAGTATGAATGCAATAAAATACTTATACAAAATCACTTTAGTTAAATCCTTTATAAAATGTAATTAAAATGATGTAGAAATGTAGATCCTAATTTTTTTTTGGGATAATTTTTTATTGAAGCATCAATCTGTTTTCAAACATTGTGACAAATTGTAATGAAAGTTTCAGGATTACAGGAAGTCAACATGCATTAACATGAAATATGAAACCTCATCCTACTGTTAACTGATACAATGTCACAGTAATGGGGTATTAAATGTGTATACATATGCACACATTATAATTGAACCAAAATCAGGATAATCATAGTCAATATCTGCCGTGTCACCAGTGCCCCCCCCCGGAATAGGCCTCATTCAAGACACTTTGTCCGGCCTCTATTATTCACTAAAGTATTGTATTACAGAGCAATTGGAGGGTCATTTGCTGCCATTTGTAACATGTACCAAGTCGTGTCTTTTAGACTATTGTGAATTTGTGTTCGTATTGGTAATGATCAAGTGGCTATATATGTCTCCCACGTTAGGAAAAACCTCTCCACCTTAGCCTCCCTAGCAAGAGTTACCTCAATCCACTGCATCCTAAATAGATAATGTAATTTAGCTTTAAAAAGTGACAATAGTGGCTGAGATGGTTGCAGCCAGGTTTGTAGAATGGTCTTGCAGGCCGCCGCTCCTATAGCTAACAAAAGACGTTTGCCGCCATACGATGTGCGAGCATTGGGAGGGAGCTTGCCAAACAAAGCCCATTCAGGTGTCATAGGGATATAATTAACTAAAATAATTAACCAAATTATCAGTTGAATATTTTCTAACCTGAATCCAAAAACTTTGGATTATGGGGCAATCCCAAAGACAGTGAAATAAATCTGCTGAATTAGCACCACATTTATAACAATTGGAATTTGGTGAGTCCCCTATCAAGAATCTTCTGTTTGGAGATAAATAGGCTCTATGTAAAATATTCAAGAACATAGCTATATATGGGGAGTAAGGTAATAGAGTACATGCCTTGGCATGAGAGCGTAATATATCATTCGATGATACATTAGGAAGTTGGGAGAGCCACGGGGTTAGGTTCTTATCAGACTTATCTGGTATAAATACCTGACGTATGCAGTTATATGTTAAGGAAATAGCTTTTTTTTGTCAAGCATTGGTTTTGTAGTAATGTGTCTAATGGGTTGCTCCAATCCAAAGGTGAGAAAGGTCTTATAATAAAACTAATATAATGCTGAGCCTGAAGGAATGCAATAGGATGATTCGCCATCCATGGATCTGTCCCCTTGCCTTCTGGAACGTGGAGGGCCTCCTCGCCGACCCATTCACCAAACCCCTCACAGTATTCACCCCATAGGTTCTCCAAATGGAAAAAGGATAAGAAGCCTGTCCATTTTGAAATTCGAGATTGTCACTAAAAGTGAGGAACAGAGATTTATATGCATTTAATCCAAATTTATTTCTCAATACATGCCATGTTTTCCTAGTGTACCAGAGCAGTGGGTTATCACGTATTTCTGGTGAAATTTCTTGATCATGCACATGAAGGAAGCTAGTAAGATTGATATCTCTCAGAAATGCCCTCTCTAGAGACGTGTTCGCATAGAGATCTCGAAGTCTTTAATGTATCTCATATGCGCTGCATAGGAGTACAATTGAACATCAGGGAAGTTAATTCCTCCATTATTTTTTGTTTGTTGCAATTTATTCAATCCTATTCTTGGGTGCTTACCTTTCCAAATAAATTGTCTAAAACTACGATTAATTGACTGCGTCTTTATTGGAAATCACATAAGGAAGCGCCTGTATTAGAAACATTGGGGCAGATGTATTAACCTGGAGAAGGCATAAGAAGTGATAAACCAGTGATATGTGCAAGGTGATAAAGGCACCAGCCAATCTGCTCCAATATGTAAATTAACAGTTAGGATCTGATTGGCTGGTGCCTTTATCACCTTGCACATATCACTGGTTTATCACTTCCTTATGCCTTCTCCAGTTTAATACATCTGCCCCATTAATCTTGGAAATGAAATCATCTTGATAAGATTAGCCCTACCCAAATATGACAATAACATTTTTCCAGCCATCTAATTCTGTTGCTATGGAGCGTATCACTGAAGAAAAATTAAGGTCATAAAGGAGAAAAGGATTATGAGAGATCTTATCCCCAAGGTAAGTGAAGTGTTGGTGAGCCCACATTATAGGGATGTTGGACTTAAACGATACACGAAAGGAGGGGTTTCCAAGACGAAGCGCCACCGATTTAGACGTGTTAACTTCGAAGGCAGACACCAGTCTAAAGTCAGCCAAAAGAGAAAATACTCTATCAAGAGACTCAGAGGGGTCGTGTACAAACAACAAGATGTCATCCGCGAAAGCGGTTAGCTTTATTTCCTCATGACCAATCTTAATTCCCCGAAAATAGTTACCATCTTGTAAGATTCGGAGCAGTGGATCTATGGCTAAGTTGAATAAAATAGGGGAAAGGTGGCAGCCCTGTCTGGTGCCTCTCATCATAACTATTGGGTAGCTGCAACATCCATTTATCAGCAAGGAGGTGGAAGGGCTAGTGTAGATATTTTATAAAACTAATGAACAGGATCAAATTGTCGCACGTGAAGAACTTGGAGTAAGTGCGGCCACAGGACAGTATAAAACATCTTAGTTGTATCTAAATTTAAAAGAATGTTTTGAGTGTTAGATTCTCCATAAGATTTCACCACCGCTGCTATTGTTCGAATTCCTTTAACTAAGTGTTTGTTACGGACAAACCCCAACTGGTGATCTGTAAAAAGCTGAGGAAGCAGCAGCTGAAGTCTGTCCGCCATAATTTTTGTCAGTAGTTAAATGTCCGTATTAAGTAACGTGATTGGCCTATATGAGTCAATTAGTTGGGGGTCCTGTTGTGGCTTGGGAATCAGGACCGTATGTGCATTATTATAATGTGGAAAAATTGTATTATTGTGGAGCATGTCGTTGAACAATTCTCCCAAAGAAGGGGCTGTGTCCCTGTAATATTTTATAATATTCGTTGGACAACCCATCAGGGCCTGGCGATTTGTGTAACTTCAGATTAGAAATAGCATTTGTTATTTCCTCAAGTGTTATATCTTGTTGAAAGATTTAATTTTGAGAGCTGGACAATATGGGAAGATTTGCTTCGGACATTATACGATCATGCAGTGCCTGTCTGATCAAATGGGCGTGTATCATAAAGATTAGAAAAATATGTTTCAAAGTGTTCAAGGACACGCGAGGTTACCGTGTCAATTGATGACGAATTTGGGTCTTTAATGGCAGTAATCAATCTCTTTGGGGCATGTAATTTAGACATAGTAGCTAGTAAACGGACAGTTTTATTGCCCCATTGAAAGTACTTAGATTTTGAAAATATCAGATCACGCTGTGCTTGAGATAAGAAATCATCCAATAATTGACGTGCTTGTGTGTATACCAACTGGGTATCTGGGGAAGGGGAATTTATGTAGGTACGTAAAGCAACCGTTAATGAGGCATGGAGAGTTTGATACTGTGCTGAGGCTTTTTTTTTCTGTTTGGAAACATACTCTATTGTACATCCTCTCATGGTAGCCTTAGAGGCACCCCAAAATATAGACTGTTGTTCCCAGTAGTCGATATTATCATCGGTAAAAGTCATCCAGCTGTTCATAAGAAATAGACGAAATTCTTCTGAGTTATACAGATAGGCCGGGAATCTCCATTGTTTGAAATTTCCAGCCGATGTAGATCTAGTGAGATGTAGTGTAATTGGGGCATGGTCGGAAACCAGAATATTATGGATGTCTGTTTTTAAAACTTGTGAGACCAAAGAGTCGCTTATAAGAAAAGAATCTATTCTAGATCAGGAGCCATGTACTGCTGAAAAGAAGGTGAAAGATTGATCAGTTGGGTTAAAGAGCCTCCAAATTTCGCTAAGTTGTAGTGTTGTCTTTAGGAAGTGTCTTTGCAAGAAGACAAAAAAGGATTTTGTGGAGTAGGCTGTTTATCAATCATGGGGTTATCGACTGAGTTAAAATCTCCCGCAATGATTAGAAGACCGTTTTGTCGTTTTGCCAAGGTTTGTGTTAGAGTTTGTAAAAATTCAGCGGTTGAGACTTTAGGTGCGTATATATTAACTAGGGTGTAATTCATTCCCCATATAGTCTCATCTAAAATTATAAATCTTCCTTCTGAATCAAGTATGGAGTTAGTGATGGAGTATTGGACATTTTTCTGAAACAAAATTGACACTCCCCTAGTTTTTCTATGAAATTTGGAAGAGACAATCCCCCAACCATGGAGCCCACAGTGTTGAGTCACCTCCCGCCTCCCAATGCATCTCCTGCAGAAACAACGTCTGGACGAAATTTACGCAAATGGTTCACCACCCTTTTTCTCTTGATGGGGGAATTGAGGCCCCCCCACATTCCAGGATATTAATTTCAGAGGGGTAGCAGAAGCCGAAGGGGGAATGGGCTGAGAATTAGAATGCATTATCCAACACCCAATTTAGGGAACGAACCTGGCTAGGTGTATGTACAATTTGGAGGAACCCCCCAGTCCCAGCCATCGGGAGGGATCCAACGCCCAAGGGTGCGGGGAGAGGACACAGGCATCGGTAACAATGACATCACATACCAACAATGCTTCAATCCACTTTTTCTAAGTTTTCCATAACCAAACATTGTAAGGGTAGTCAACACACTTAGAGCGCTGACACCCACAAGCATATACCAAAGAAACATAGAAAAAAAGAAAAAGGAAAAATGAGAAAAAAAAAACAAAAACAAAAAAACTACAAGAAAAAAGGAAAGAGAAGAAAAAAAGACAATCATATCGAGTAGCCTTATAACATCCATTGACATTACATCTCAGTGTATATAATTATGTATAAGCATATGGATTTAGTGATTAATGGGTCCCACTGCGTTAAGCGCCCTATTAAAGTGAGTTTTCGCCAATACTGGATCAGAGAAAAAAATATCACGACCATTCTCCTGCACCCGCAGCTTAGCCGGATACAGTAGTTGGAAGCGTGTACCATTGTCATGGAGTAATTTGCACACCTCCACTACTTCCTTTCTTTTTTGGGAGACTGAGGCCAAAAAATCCTGGAAGATTAAAATGGTCGACCCCTCCACCTCCAAGCGTGGGATCTTGCGATAAGCTCCCAGAATTGCCTCTTTCATGCGGTCTTCCAAATATTTAGCTATAACAGGCCGTGGTCTAGTTGCAGAATCAGGCCTCTCTGGACCCAGCCTGTGTGCACGTTCAATATGTGATAAAAAGGGGAGATCTTGGGCCCGCATTTCCCTAGGAAGGGCGGTTGTAAGGAACTCAAGGAGTTTAGGTCCCCTAACCGTTTCGGGTATACCAATGAAACGGAGATTGTTTGGCCAATGACGATTCTCCATGTCATCTACCTTGGCTTGGAGGTTTTGAATAGAGGTAGTTTGGGTATTGACTTACTGTTGTAATGCGTTAGTACGATCTTCGGAATCACTGGTCCTTTGTTCTAGAGAAGCGATTCGGGTAGTATTGGTGTCTATTTTAGTTAAAGCTGCATCAAATGCAGTTTATAAGGTTTCTAGCTTCTTATCAATTAACGGCATAATGATTTTTGAAATTTCTTGGGCCGTCTCAGCGGCCGATGGAATTTTTGGGGCATTGATGGGAGAGGAAGGGGCACTTAAAGAATCTTCCTCTTCTGAATTGCGTACCGGGGAAGAGGGCGCAGTAGACCGTTCCTGATTATTTTTAGATTTCCCCGCTCTCGTACTTGCAGAGGAACTTTGGGACTTTTGGGAACTTGTTCTGTTGTAATATTTATCCATTTTTCCCCCCTCCTCCTCTACCTCTAATGTTAGATAAATAAATGCCTTTTGTTACAGCAAGGGCTTGCAGGTCTGGAAAAGGCTACTCAAAGAAATAGATTAAACCAACATTCAGTACAGTAATGCTACAAAGTACTCGGAACAGTCGTCAAAACTAACTTACAACGGCATCGGTAATTGTGTACTCAACAGTATAAGTGAATACCAACTATTATATCAAAGAACAATTAGTACCATTAAGAATAGTTTCCAGAAAGAGAAAAAAAAAATATATATATATAATTAAAAAACTTGCAGGCCTAGCCGGGTCATCCAAAAGGTGAAATCAAGTACCTTCAAATAGTATAGAATTGCAGGCCTAGCAAGGCCACTCTAGAGGTGAAAACGAAACTCGTGGATGATTTAACAGTGCAATGTACTTATATTCAGTGTTTGAAATAACCCCCAGGTTGAGAGCACGCTCTGTGCAGCGAGAATGCAGGGCGCGTAAATGGTATAAAATAAAACATACAAGTACCAAGCTATCGTCTCTCTCTTATACTCTCTAGCCAAGAAATGGTGTAGCAATGAAACAACTGCTACCGTGTTATGTCTAGAATACTGAAAACGGGCACAAACGATAAATGGGAACTTAATAGATCTAAAGGTAATATTTTACCCACGTCAGAGTATCACCAGCAGTCCACTCACAAGAAAACTGATAAACTGAAATACCTGGGTGAGGACCGCGTTAAAATAAATGGAGCGAAAAGTACCCTGTAATGGGAAAAATTATTAAATGAAAGGGTCACAATGTAGAGGTTCAGACCCTTAATGAATCTAAAAATACAATCAATTGTTTAACCGAGCACGGTGTATGAGCACAGATTTACCAGAAAGGCAAAATTAACATTGGTTAGAAATCCAGAATATTTGCTCAATTGTAAAACTGAGAGCCACTAGATGGCGCTGTTGTATTAGTTATAAACACTTCCTACACAATAAGCACATCACCTGAGCATATAGAACTGACACATGTTAAACATTCATCACCAATATTAGCTTATATCAGTAAGTGAATTGTTGTAATTTAGGACGCAAGGCACATTTAAAGATCCCTTGTGTACAACCCACCAGAGAATGCTGTCCACCATTAACTGTAGAGCATAAATGAACAAAGTCTAAATCAGAAACATCCAGACTCAGGCAGCCTGGGCCAACTCTTGATAGTGAAGAAGTTACATGCAGTTCAAGTTATTCCTAAAATATAGTCACCAAAGGTTTATATGTCTAAGGACTAGCAGTGGACACAGTTGTCACCCAACAGAGGAGGAAGACCCAGTTGCCTGTTCTGGGGCGTATGAAGTATATTTTAGACTCAATAGTCAAAATGCGTGCAGGCTTGGGCTCGGGCCAGGAAAGCAGATATTTATGTCCAGGAACCTGAGAGAATGGGGAAGGCAGCAGGGAGGGAAGATAGAATATTTGGTAAGTGGGTGCAGGGTGGGATACGGAAAACACAATAGGTGGGGATGGGAAGGTTGAAAAAGGGATGTAAGTTAAGAGAAAAATGGGGATGTACAAACAATATTAGTACCCTTCAGGGGGAGGAATGCAGCTAAGTGACCAGGGTCCCTCTCGCGTCCAGCAGCACGGCGTCAGCTCCCTGAGTTCCAGCAATAAGACACCAGAGGATGATTCAGACCAGGGCCAAGATGGGGACAAATGGCTCTTCCCCTCCACTCCAGCACAAGGTCAGCCCGAGGACCCCCACAAAAGCCGCTTGCAGGGTTGCTAGAATGCACGGTGTGCTAGGAGATCCTCCAAGCCCACTCTCCGTCAAATTACTTCTCCGTCCGTTCCGGGATCCACCGCCATGCACCGCTTCCACGGGGCCGCCAGGACAGAGCCGCTCGAGTGCACCACACAGTCAGTCCTCCTGGGGAGGAAGAACAGCAGACCCAGGACACGTTCCCCACACTGTCACTGCCGCACAGCTCCAGCGGTATCACCGACTGGCTCTCAGCGGCTCCAGCCAAGCCACTACGAGAGAGGAGAGACTGATCGCGGGCCACCCGTCACAAGGCGCCACAGGCGATCAACCCAGCAAGTCCGGCCACCGATGCAGGCAGACCGCGGGAGGGCAAGGGACTTGGTGAGTAGGGATAAGCGGCTCAGGGAAAACTGTCCGTTGGGCAATGGCGCGAGACCACGCCACCAGGGCCCGGGGAGGCCTGATTCTTTGCAGGCAGGATTCCAGCGTGAATAGAGCTCAAATCGCCCCAATCTATAGCTCTTCAGGTAGAGCAAGACCCCCTCTATAAAACTAAGATATAGAGTCCGGTCTTACAGGGGTCTAGCTCGGCGATGGGGATGGATTTCACCTAGGGGAGATGGAGCCATTGTAAAATGCGGCCATCATAATGCGCCGCCCACCGGAAGTAGATCCTATAATTTTATAAAACTATAATCAATTTTAATTAAAAATCATTATTTAATCCGAATGGAAAAAAATCCAGAGTTTCCCTGTGTCCTTGCACAATAGCACTTTAGAGGAAGAACTACAAAAGTTAATTTTAGAAGGAATTAATTTTATCCTCAGTAATTATTTTACTGTAGAGAGATTTTTATATCCAGAAGGTAGGTACAGCCATGGGACCAGGTTCGCTCCAAGCTACGCTAATATTTTCATGGGTCAATGGGAATCAGACCATATTTGGAATAGGAACCCTTTTGGAGCGAACCTGGTGTCCTGTAGAAGGTACATTGATGATATATGGAGAGGAAGCAGGGAAATTCTGGATCTTTTTTTGTATGTATTTAAATAACGATTTGAAAATAGAACTTTCTTTTAATGTAGATGTTAATAAAGTCAACTTTTTGGCTATCGCTATATCTCGGGAAAATGTGGAATTTCTGCACTAGAACTTTTATCAAGCAGACGGACTCCCAAGTGTGTATAAATATGAACAGCTGTCACCATCCTAATTGGCTTAATTCAATTCTGCAAGGCCAATTAAAGAGGTGTAAAAGAAATTGTACAAGCGACAAAGTATATCAGGAACAAGCTAGTTAATAATAGAAATGCAGGTTTGAAAAAAGCGGATATGAAAGAAAAAAAAAAACCGAGAACCATCTATGAAGTAGGATTATTAAATAGGGAAGATCTCCTAAGTAACAAATCCCAAGATCAACATAAAAACAAAAAAAGGGATTTTGAATGGGCTTTTATAACTAATTACAACACACAACATAAACTATTAGAGAAATCATTCCGAAAAAATTGGACTATCCTTAAAAAGGATCCGGTCGTAGAAAGTGCAATTCCCGACCATCCAGTTTTTATATATTGAAAGGCCCCCAATTTGAGAAATTCCTTGGTAAGAAGCTACCTTCCACCGAAAAATGAAGGTAGAATCCCTACAAAGGGATTCCATCGATGTGGAGTCTGTATTGGATGTAGGGAAATTAAGAAACTGTACAAAAAAATTAGATACAGTATGTATTAATGGAAAGACATCCAAAATACAGGATTTTATTACATGTAATGTTAAAAATGTGTTGTATTTTATCGAGTGTTCGTGTAATTTTATATTGGATGGACAACAAGACCATTAAAAATACGTGTAAGCGAGCACTGTAGGAATTTAAAAAAAAAACGTCTAGTCACCCACGCTTTATCAAATCATTTTAAAACTCATAATAGTTCATTGAAACATTAGATTTGCTGGGTTCAAATTAGTGAGATGTACTAACCGACAAAGACATCATGACGGTTGTAGCTAAAAATGATATGCAGGCCATTTACTAATTTAATACATTACATCCATTCAGATTAAATAATGATTTTGAATTAAAATGGTTTTTATAGAATTTTTAAAAAATTTATAGGATCTACATTATTTTAATTACATTTTATAAAGGATTTAATTAAAGTGATTTTGTATAAGTATTTTATTTTATTACATTCATACTAATATTTATATAAGTCTGGAATCTGGCCTACCAATAAACATTCTGGAACTGAGCGCCGTCTACAACGGTCTTCTCCAAGCGGCCCATTTTCTGAGGGATTGAGCCATTCAAGTACAGTCAGACAATGTAATGACAGTGGCTTACATAAACCGATAGGGCGGAACGAAGAGCAGAGCTGCAATGTCAGAGGTAACAAGAATCTTCTTCTGGGCAGAAAAACACGCGTTGGCGCTGTCAGCAATCTTCATTCTGGGAGTAGGCAACTGGGAAGCGGACTTCCTCAGCAGACACGATCTCCATCCAGGGGAGTGGGGACTCCATCTTGAGGTGTTCAAGGAGGTAACAGATCTTTGGGGTTTACCTCAAATAGACATGATGGCCTCTCGTCTCAACAAGAAGCTTCGGCGGTATTGTTCCAGGTAGAGTGACCTGCAAGCCGTGGCGGTGGACACCCTAGTGACTCCGTGGGTGTTCCAGTCAGTTTATGTGTTTCCTCCACTTCCACTCATTCCAAGAGGTTCTAAAACTCATAAGGAGTACAAGAGTTCAGGCGATCCTCATTGCTCCGGACTGGCCAAGAAGGGCTTGGTACGCGGATCTTCTGGATCTACTGCTAGAATAGCCGAGGCCTCCTCCTCTTCGGGAGGACCTGCTGCAGCAGGGGTCATTCTCCTATCAAGACTTACCGCTGCTACGTTTGACGGCATGGAGGTTGAACGCCAGATATTAGCTCGGAAGGGTATTCCGAACAAGGTTATTCCTACCCTGATACAGGCTAGGAAAGGAGTAACGTCTAAACATTACCATCGTATTTGGGAAAAATATGTATCTTGGTGTGAGTCCAAGAAGTTTCCTATGGTGGAGTTTCAACTGGGACGGTTTCTCCTCTTCCTGCAAGTATGTGTGGATTATGGGCCTGAGGTTGGGATCCGTAAAGGTCCAGATTTCGACCCTATCCATTTTCTTCCAGAAACAGTTGGCTTCCCTCCCTGAGGTTCAGACTTTTCTGAAAGGGGTTCTGCACATCCAGCCTCCCTTTGTGCCGCCTATGGCCCCCTGAGATCTTAATGATGTGTTACAGTTCCTCCAATCAGATTGGTTCGAACCTCTACCGGAGGTTGAGGTCAAGTTTCTTAAGTGGATGGCTGTCACTTTGTTGGCCTTAGCTTCTGCTAGACGTTTGTCGGAGTTGGGGGCTTTGTCTTGTAAGAGCCCATACTTTATCTTCCATGAAGATAGAGCTGAGCTCCGGACACGTCAGCAGTTCCTTCCAAAGGTTGTGTAGGCATTTCATATCCGCCAACCTAGTGTGGTGCCAGTGGCTACTGACTCCTCTATTTCATCATAATCCTTGGATGTTGTAAGGGCTCTGAAAATCTGTGTGAAGAGGACTGCTTGTCACTCAAAATCGGACTCTCTGTTTGTCCTGTATGATCCCAAGAAATTTGGGTGTCCTGCTTCTAAGAAGACGATCTCTCACTGGATCAGGTTCACTATCCAGCATGCGTATTCTACGGCAGGATGCCATGTCCTACATCTGTTAAGGCCCACTCTACTCGTAGAGTGGGATCTTACTGGGCGGCTGCCCATGGGTGTCTCGGCTTTACAGCGTTGCCGAGCGGCTACTTGGTCTGGGTCGAACGCGTTTGCAAAGTTCTACAAGTTTGATACTTTGGCCGCTGATGACCTAAAGTTTTGTCAATCAGTCCTGCAGGAACCTCCGCAATCTCCCTCCCGTTCTGGGAGCTTTGGTACATCCCCATGGTACTAATGTCACCCAGAGGTAGCCGCCATGAAGATCCCACTCTACGAGTAGAGTGGGCCTTAACAGACATAGGACATGGCAATCCTGCCGTAGAATATGCATGCTGGATAGTGAACCTGATCCAGCGAGAGATCGTCTTCTTAGAAGCAGGACACCCAAGTTTCTTGGGATCATACAGGACAAACAGAGAGTCCGATTTTGTGTGATGAGCATCCTCTAGGACGTAAGAGAAAATAGGATTTTAATTACCTACCAGTAAATCCTTTTCTCGTATTCCGCATACGATGCTGGGCAACCGCCCCGGCGCTTCGTGATCCTGCAGTGGTTATTTCATTCAGTACTGCTTAGTTCTTGTTTTAGTACTGTTTTGTTACTTGGTTAAGTAATATTATTCAACCATTGCTGATGTTTCAAGCTAGTTAGCTTGGTTTGCCTTATATGTGTGAGCTAGTGGGAATCTCGCCACTATCTGTGTTAAATCCTTCTCTCGAAGTTGTCCATCTCATTGGGCACATTTTCTAGACTGAGTCTGGTAGGAGGGGCATAGAAGGAGGAGCCAGCCCACACTCTCAAACTCTTAAAGTGCCAGTGGCTCCTAGTGGATCCGTCTATACCCCATGGTACTAATGTGGATTCCAGCATCCTCTACGGACTATGAGAAAAGGATTTACTGGTAGGTAATTAAAATCCTATTTTTGGTTTTCTCTCTGAAAAGTGCTTTTTACATTTTCCATTTTGTTTTACAATTCACATTTAATTATAAGTAATAAGTAGGACTAGCGGTTAACATTAACTTGTACTCATTTTCAATATCATCTTAGTGTACTTTGTATGTTTTAATGTTTAGGGGGGGTTTAAATTTTTCTCCCTATTCAATTGCTCTTGACGATTTTTTATTTTCTTTGACTGGTCGAAACAACATATGGCACTGGCGAAAACCATGTGGATCGACGTGTTTTGCCGAATTTGTGGGCATTTTGGCTCAGTTTTCATCCATGCCGATTCTACAAAAGTGAAAAGGCATAGGAGAAAATGGTTTCTAAAACAGGCGAAAATGCCCACTATTGAATACACATGATTGAATTAGTGCCGTTCTTTCAACCAGTCAAAAAAACTGCACTTTATTAAATACCCCCATAGTCTATACATATATTCAGATGTAATAGGAATAATAAGCAGTAAGAAATTGAAAGATGTAAAATTGCAAAGCCTAATTACTTTGAATTGTTGATGTAATAAAGCATTAAAACATGGTTGATTGAGGTTTCTAATACAAAGTATAAGATTTCACAGTATTAATATAATAAGCAGGATTCCCCAAAAAAATTTAAATTAAAATATTAAAGCAAAAAACTGGTTTAAACTGAATTGTGGGTTTTTTTTTAGTGATGAGCGGATTCGGTTTTACTCGGTTCTCAAAACGGCATCTTATTGGCTATCCAAAACACGTGACATCCGTGAGCCAATAAGATGCCGTTTTGAGAACCGAGTAAAACCGAATCCGCTCATCACTAGTTTTTTTGTTTGTTTTTTGTAATATACAACACTGATGTGAATTGATTTTTGTTGCTGGAAGAATGATTTCATGTGTACTGGGAAAGTGTATAGCTTTGCTATTCATGATGCTGACTATGGGGTGTGAAATGTAGATGGTCTTGTGGGAGCTTACCTTTTATAACTTGTGATATATCTAAACCTCTTATCTGAGGTTGTTTTAGTCCGTATCAGCCAATGCACTAATGGGAATGCACTTATAAATATACCTGACATAAGTACAAATTTGCCACATTGACCGTTCTAAAGGCCCCTTATTTACTTCTAGTATCAGCATTTTTTATGGCACCTCAGGGCCGAAAGTTTGAGAAATTTAGCAAACAATTTTTAATGATGTAAACTGTGCTTATTGTTAAGTTCATTTAAATTACAAGGAAAGCAACACATATGTACACTGTGGTTTGAGCCTCTATGGCTGCTAATCATATTCATATAACCGCTATGTTGTGTATATACATTGTGTATACACGCCGACACATTATGCGCACAATATAGCGATGCGTGTGGCTGTATACACTTTACCCCAAACAGGAAGGAATGCGACACCAGTAGTTAAATATAATGTTGTGGTCCAACGCATCAACAGTATTTACTTGAGAATATACAGATAAAAGGTACAACAATATACAGAGAAGAGCTACAACCAATAATACATATGTTTTCACGAGTGCTCCTGGATCCAGGACTCAGTCAGTCTTGGAAAGATGACCTCAGAGTAAGCTATTTACAGTACATGAGGGGTCATAGGTTGGTGTGAACCAGTGGGCGATGCTTGGTCCAGGGTGCACTTGCAGATGTTCGCCTCTGGTTTCTTGCTGAATATCATGAGTACAGTATAATAGCAGTTTGTGAATATTCACATTCTGCGTATATCTATACGCAGAAGTATGTGATATACTTGAGACAGCCACCGGAATGTAGAACATAAAATACTGCACATCTGGATACCAAATACTAGGTCCTAACACTGCTCAATCCCCTCACACCATGTAGAGCTGAATAGCTCCGTTGCTTTACCTTTAAAATGTATGCAAGTCGCTGACAATGTATATGGAGACTGTGTAAATTATGCACTACATGAATAAGATATATATATGTCTTTGTGGCTTTTCTGTACGAATGCGTATGCTACCGTATATACTCTTGCCATGCGTTAATACGCAAGGCGTGTGAACCTGTGAACGTAACTTACGTGTATGAGTACGCACAGCGGTAACTCACACGAATGGAGTCCACTCTGTTTGGAGTTTATATGTTGTGTGTATGTAATATTTTTGGCTCTGACAGTCCACCCTTTGATAGTCAACTAAAACTATCACTAAACAATTCATTATTCATATTTAATTTTTTGTATGCACAACATTTGAGTATGTACCTTTTGAAGAGGAGGAAGAATTGTAGGTCGGAATATATCTAAATTTGTACGACCTAGTGGGATAGGTAAAGCATGTATGTATGGGTGTGTGTTTGAGGGGAATGTATCATCATGCCGTATAAGTCTTAGTTCTACAAAAGCTTCAAGGTCATGCAAAGTATTCATTTAATCCTTCTCATCCCGTATTAAGGGTCTGTAAATGGTTCAACAAACATTTACCAAGCTTTTCTAGACAAGGGCATTCCTAGCTGTCCTCCTCTTGTTCGTCTTATTAATAAATGGGAAGCATGTTTATCTGAAGATACATTTGAGGAGATATATGTGTATGCCATTATGTGTGGATTATTTTCCTGCATCTGCTATGATTATTATTATCTGGGGATTACGGAAATGAGGGTAAGTCAACATTTATAAAGCCTATGATGTCTGTCCTGGATAATTAAATACATATACATACACCTACATCAGGGTACACTGATGTCATATCCGGTTGGAGATTCTGGGTTGAGGGGAAAATACAAAAGAAATGGTGAAAGAAACAGACCATAAAATTCATTTACATTCCTATCACAGTACGGTTCTATCATTGGATCATATACTAGATCTGCCGCATTTACAACGCACCCGCTCATCATTAGACTCATCAAATTTGCATTGTGATTTGTACTTGTTCGCTGTGTCAAAATCTAAACACATTTAAATATCAGGCCGATAATTATGACGACACTCAGGATACAGAGAAGAAGCTTTCCCACATTTGCGATCATCCCTTGTGCCCACTCTCCTAACCCAGAGAACCACTTGAGTGGGTTCAACCATGAGGCCCATCCGATCAGTTCATTACCCACAGCCGCTAAAGTGAGATTGTGTTTCTTTCTAAACTCCCATTTTATCTGCAATATCTCGTCCATCTTTTGATCAATGATCTCTTTGGATCCTCAGTACTGTTCGTAATATACGTACAGCACTTCACACCACACTGAGTTGCTAAAGTAACACAATACCCACCCATCACGGCCTTGACGTAATTCAAGACCATTCTATGTTGTACCAGTTCCTTTTTGTAGGCCTGTAGTTCCCTACCCGTATACCTGAAGGTGTCGTCATACATCTCAGTGATATCGTCTATCAAGTTTGCTAGTGCATGGCTATACCTATAATTTATGATTCTCTGGTAGTATGGGTGATGTCTAATGCGAGAAGAATCTGAATCACGGTGGATTCGTAAATCAAATTAGAGGCTGCAGGCTCTCCCCTGTCTATGAGGTATCTCTTAAAAACGTGTTCGTAATGGGTGTGAGTATAAGGAGGCGGTGCGCTGCAGTGAATGTCCTTCATTTGGTCATGTGCAATGGTTATGATTTCTGGTAGTACTCTGCCTATGTAACATAACCCTTCAGAGCTCTGAGTAAGCCACTTGTACACCTTTCTTCAACATATGAAATAAGCGTCATCTGGGAGAACATAGGGGACAAAATGCATTAATATCATGTCACAGATAATTCTCACAAAGAATCCTGTCCCCAATTTTCCATCTACTTGACACAAGTATCAGGCTGGATGATGTGTGCACAATATCCCTGTGACACTTTTCCAGCCCACGTGGTTTTGGTCCCACGTGTATACTTGTATCGGAAGTACCTCCCACTTGTGGCTATCCCACGTAAAAGTTCAGAGTTGATGGGTTACTCGTCAGCTCTGTGTGAGAAGGTCATTGTCTGATTGTTCCAAGTCACTTCCCAATTTCCTGGTTTCCGGAAATTGGTTACATTGAGACAAAGTAGGGATCTGTCTACATGGTACTGATGGAGCTTTAGGCTAGGGGGTCTAGATATATTGTATTTTCTGTCCACCAGTCTCCCCCATGCAATTCAAGTACCTCATTTACTGTTAATGGTTATGGCACAAACCTCAATTTACTCTGTCCTTGAGGTACTTGTGAGCTCACCCAGCATTCTGTTTGGTGTAAGACCGTACCCACTAGTGAGTGATAGTCACTCAAAGGATGTCCGTCAATATCAATATTATTGTTTGACTGACATCTCTGGATGCACTCATCTTCAACTGTGGGGTTGCAGTACTTACATATGCAGTATTTATCAGACAACAACCCCTCACATTGCCTATGAGCTCCGTGACTACCAGATCTCTTACTTATACCAGCTTTAACCAAAGTGATGGACTGATCCTGGGATCCTACAAATTCATCCTCTTCATCAGAACCCATTCCAGATCCTTGCTTAACTTCTCGGGAGCCCTCGCAAAAACAAATTATCCTGATCAAAAATAGAGTCACAATCAAAATCCGGAATATGGATAATACAGTCTCTTGATGCAAATCCATTTCGAAAAAGGGGGGTGTTGGAGAGAATAAAAAATAAGATAACAGTCGTTGATCTTGTTTTTTTACCTTCTCAGGTACAGTTCAACGGTTCTGCCTTTCAGCTTTCCTGGAACAAATTCTCCAGTGATATCAGGTTTTTTTCACCTTTCTCTTTCTCACTAGCTTTCTCCGGGTTAGCAACCTTCTTGCAATGGGATGTGTGGACCCAAGTCTCTCTTTCGGCAACCTTCATTGATGTCGTGCTGGTCAATAAGACTTGGTATGGTCCTTCCAACCTGTCTAATAGGCAACCTGAGCGTAGAAAATTTTGAATCATCACATAGTCCCCAGGTTCACTTTCATGACAGTTACTGTTTGGTAGGTCAGGAATTGCCAGTTTAAAATTCCTTTGCTGCTTTCTCAATTGCTGGCTCATCCTAACCAAGTATTGCACAGTCATCTCATTGTTGCATTTCAAATCATCCTGGGGATCTATCATTACGTGGGGCTGTCGTACAAAAATAATTTCAAAGGGTGATAGGTTAAGCGGTGATCTGAGAGTGGTTCTGATGCTGTACAACACTAATGGCAGCGCCGTTGGCCACAACAGTCCAGTTTCAGCCATTACTTTGCTCAGCTTGTTTTTAATAGTGCTGTTCATTCTTTTCACCTTTGCACTGGCCTATGGTCCATAGGGAGTATGAAGTTTGCTATTAATACCCATAAGTTTGCACATAACCTGAAAGACTTCACCTGTAAAATGGGTACCCCTATCACTCTCAATGATCTTAGGGATACCATATCTACACACAAATTCCTGCACAATTTTCTTTGCGGTAAACACAGCAGTATTTGCCTCTACCCAGTTTGAGAAAACATCAGTGCATACCAATACATACTTCAAATTCCTACAGGGTGGTAGCTGTATAAAATCGATTTGTATTACCTGGAAAGGTCCATCTGTAGGAGGGATATGGGATGGCTCTGTTGGTATTGTCTTACCAATGTTCTTTCTCAAGCAAGTAAGACATGTCATTGCTTTCTTGCTTGCCCGAGAAGAGAATCCTGGTGTACTCCAGTAAGCTCTTACCAATTTGCACATACCTTACTTGCCCAGATGAGTCAAACCATGTGTCGTTTCAGCTAGGCTTGGGAGATACGCCCTGTGGGCCACTGGCTTACCTTGTCCATTTCTCCAGAGTCCTGAGGACTCCTGACCATACCCCTTCGCCTTCCAGACCGCCTTCTCCTGTAGGGAACACAAATCTTGCATCTCAATTAACTGTTGTGTATTTACTGTATTGAATGTCATCAGTTGTCTGGTGGTAATTTGTGTAGTGGTTCTTGCTGCCCTTTTAGCAGCTTCATACACCTGGCTGTTACCAAGTGAAATTGGGTCTTGGTTGTAAGTTTGTGCTTTACACTTGATAACAGCCACTCTGTCAGCTTCCTGTATGGCCGTCAGCAGTCTTTTGATGTGTGACGCATGCGCCACAGGTGTGCCAGCTGCCGTCATGAAATTTCTGAGGCACCACAGGGCCCCAAAATCATGCACTACTCCAAAAGCTTATCTAGAGTCCGTGTATCTATTAGCTGACTTACCCTTTGCCAACTCACATGCTCTGGTCAGTGCCACCAGCTCAGCGACTTGTGCTGAGTGAGGTGGGCCAAGGGGTTCAGCTTCTATAATACCTTCATCATCTACAACTGCGTATCCGGTGCACAGGTCTCCTGACTCCATCTGTCTGTGACGGTATCCATTTGGATGGTCGACCATGTTATGGTCGACAGTCATTAGGTTGACCACTGTTGGTCGACATTGACATGGTCGACCTGGACACAGTTGACACATGAAAATGGTCGACACATGAAAAGGTCGACGCAAGTTTTTCACTTTTTTTCTTTTGGGAACTTTTCCATACTTTACGATCTACGTGGACTACGATTGGGAATGGCCGAAGCATGGCAAGCGAAGCGAGCCATGTGAGGGGACACGGTGCAGTAATTGGGGTTCCCCATCACTTTACGCAGAAAATTACACACAAAAAAGTTAAAAACATGTCGACCTTTTCATGTGTCGACCATTTGTCCATGTTGACCATGCCAATGTCGACCAATAGTGGTCGACCTAATGACTGTCGACCATAACATGGTCGACCATTCATACCGGAACCGTCTGTGACCACTACCGTCCGTGTAAAAGGTAAGGTCTACATCTTCTAGTGGGTTGTCACTGATGTCAGGTCTCGCAGTGAAGGTCTGGTTTAGGTATTCCATACAGTCATGTGTATCAGTGTCTGTACCAAGTCCTCCCTTACCATCATTCTCAACCTCCACCCTTTGTGCATGACAAGGCACACTTGGGAAATATGTTGCAGGATTTAGGGTGTTACACCTTTTTATGGTGATGTTTACAGGGGCCATCAGTGACCGTTTCAATTTTGTAAACCGAGCGGATGAGACATGTCTGGTTTGGGCGGAGTTTAGCAAAGCTGACACTGCATGAGGTGTATGTATCATCAGGTCATACCCTAGCACTACGTTTTGCTGCAACACTTAGTAAGCAAGTGGGGAGAGATCATGCTACAGTGTCCAACTGTGCACTGTAGTAGGCTACCGGTCTGCTGGCATCACCATGTTTTTGTGTTAGGACCCCTGCCGCACACCCAGCACTTTCGGTACCATATAATTCAAAAGGTTTCTCATAATCTGGCATCCCCAATGCTGGTGCTTTTGACACACATTCTTTCAATCTCTCAAATGCCAGTTCGGATTCCTCAGTATGAGAAACCCGTTCTGGTTTGCTGGAAGAGACCATTTCTTGCAGTGGTATTGCCAAAATAGAGAAACCCGGAATCCAATTCCGACAATATCCACACATTTCTAGAAATGTCAAATTTGTTGCTGTGTCTGTGGTAGAGTCATGTCACGGATGGCCTGTATCCTGTCTGTGGTCAGGTGTCTTAGTCCTTGTGTCAAGCAATGTCCCAAGTATTTAACCCTTGTCCGGCACAACTGTAATTTATCCTTAGAAACCTTGTGTCCAGTCTGGGAGAGGTGAATCAGAAGCTGTTTGGTATCTGCCAGGGACTACTCAAATAAATAGATATAAGGGAAATGGGGGGGGGGGTAAGGATATCCTCTGCACCAGATAGTTATTGAAATGTGTTAATTTTGATGAAAAATTCCCCAAATTGTATGATTACAGGAAGTTTTTTTCACCATTCATCATAGGGGGTGCTGCCATAGACAATAAGATTAAAGAACAACATATGTTGTCCTATGTTGTTCACGACTCCAATGAATCAAGGCATAACAACAAGTCATCAACATATTGTATCAGCACCAACCCATTCTCAGTCTGAAAGGATTGTAAACAGTCATGTAGGGCCTGGGAGAAAATATTTGGGCTGTCAATGAAACCTTGGGGGAGACAGGTCCAGGTGTACTGTACTCCCCTGTTATACCCCTTTCACATTGCACTAAAAACCCGGTATCGACACGGCATATTGCCGTGTCAAAACGGGTCCGTGTGCGATGTGAAAGGTCCTTTGGTGAATTAGCGGGTCGCCTGACCCGGTAATTCAACCCGGTAAAAAAGAAGGGTTATTACCGGGTTGATTACCGGGTCAGGCATAGTGTGAATGGGAGCCGTTCCGATGCGACATGGCTCCCATTCACAGCATAGGCAGAGGCGGCGCAGGAGAGGAGCTCATCTCCCGGCGCCGCCTCCACCCCCGCCCCTGCTGCTGCGCCCTCCGCTGCTGTGGCAACCGACCCGGTATATTGCCGGGTCGGAAAGCCAGCAACGGAGCGCAAATGCCGGATCCCACCCGGTAAGTACACGTTTCTCTTACCGGGTAGGATCTAGCATTTGCGATCTGAATGCAGCTTAAGAGAAAGCAAAGGGGTACTGGCTGTCGGGGTGAAGAGGAACAGAAAAGAAAGCCGAGCAGAGGTCTATTATAGTGAAGTAGGTAGAGGGAATCTGCATGAGAATGACAGCTGGATTGGGCACTACGGGGAATTGGCTCTCACCTATTTTGTTTATCCCCCTTAAATCCTGCACTAGCCTGTAACCCCTTCCCACACTCTTTTTCACAGGGAAGATGGGACTATTGGCTGTGCTGGACGTCCTGACTAGGATGCCCTGCTGTGGCAGCCATTCTATGATAGGGTATACTCCTAATTCCACCTCTGGCTTCAGAGGGTACTGGGGGATTTTTGGAGCTATCATGCCATTTTTTATTTGCACAACTACTGGGGCTACATTTGCCATCAATCCAGTGTCCTGTCCATCTTTAGTTCATAGGGAACCCGGTATTTGCGAGATCATTTCCTCTACCTGTGATGGACATGTGTCTAGAATGGTAGAGTGCAACATTAGCCTTTGAGGGGTGTCTAACATATCTTGTACTTCCTGTGCATGGCTTTTAGGGATGTCTAAAAACACACCCTCAGGGGTACAATATATAACACACCGCATCTTACACAATAAGTCTCTGTCAAGTAGGTTCGTCGGGGCTGCTGCAGCCAACAAGAATGAATGTTTGGTATGCAAGGGCCCTATCATAACCTCTGCAGGTCTAGTCAAAGGATACTGCTAAACTTTTCCCATTACTCCCATTGCCGAAATAGTTTTGCCCGTGGTCATTATTCCTTTTGAAGAGGTTAATACAGATCTGGCCGCCCCTGTATCTACAAGGGTTGTCTTGTGCTAGCTACAGATGGGTCCACGTTTATCTTGGCTTTTAATAGGATTAACTGAGACTGGGCAGTCGGACTTAATCCCCTGCTGTATTGTTCTCTGTATTGTATTGCAGCTGAGAACAATAGATGAAGGGTTTATGTAAATAAACCATGGTGTGCCTAGGAGCAGAAAATAGGCCAAGATAACCGTGGATCTATCTGTACATGGGCCATGACCTCAGGTTCGTCTCTAAGGCCAGTAGTCAATCTTACTGGCTGCAGAACACAGGTGTGACCTGACCCCATATGTGGATATTGGCCTCCCCGCCAAGCATTGGCAGCTATTATGTGTGGGGAAAATATTTGTTAAGTTTCGGAGACCTGCCAGTCTTTCCTTGGTGGGTACCTCTGTGTTTCCCCTCTGTGTGGCTCATTATCCCTCCTATATGTTCCCTTGTCCCTTTTATGTGTCTCATAACGTGGCTCATGTTCTTGTCTAGGTCGTCTGTACTTACTATGTATCCTTGTGTTCCTACACTCTCTGGCAAAATGTCCCTCCCTCTGTAAATTATAAAATTTTGATGACTTTTTCCTGTTCTCTTCAAATGTCTGGGGTTTTGGTTGGGTGGATATCCCTTCGAGTGCCTGTATACTCACCACCATCAACCTCTCCCCCTGTGTCTCCTTCCATTTCAGAATGTTTTTGTCATGTTCCACTGCGGAATCCCTAAGGGCATCCACAGTTACCCCTCTCCAATTGGGCAGTGAAGTCTGTAACCTGACTTTTAATGCCTCTCTGAGCCCATCCATTAACACAGAGACAGCCACTTCCCTATGATCCACCTCGTTTTTGATATTCTCGATCCCAGTGTACTTAGCCATTTCTACTATTGTTATAATTCTTATAAAACACAGCGCTTACTAAACCACCAAGCAAACCATAAAATTGTCAATTAATGACCACTATTTAGTTAATATCCGGTTTTTGCAGCTCCTAATGGTGGTACTGTTCCACCAAATAAAACAGACAATTATACAATAAACAAACAAGGAGCGCTGAAACCAGATATAAAAAATATATTTTGTACAGCTTTATTAAAATATAATCCACATATATGACCACATTTAAAATAAATATAAGAATTACTTAAATCCTGTGCCTCTGACTCAATATAGATGTCCGTTAAGTTTTTTATATAAATCCATCCATATATGTACTGAGGTAAGTCTATATCAATTTCTCATGAGGATATATTTGGCATCCAAATTATATAGTCTCTGTGACCCAGTTTCTTATAACCACATATGCATGTGTGTCCACGGGGGAGAGCGCTGTGATGTTTAGATGTCTCCAGCGGTATGCTACGACCCCGAATTAGCAGTGTGAGCTGATGGATACTCACGGCAGCCGCAGCTGTGATAGTAAGATGTCTCCAGCGGTATACTGCGACCCCGGAATGATATAGCTGCAATGTGAGCTGATGGATACTCACAACTGCCGCAGCTTGTGATGAGCGGGGAGCGTGCCTCTTTAGCCAGGTCACGCTTCAGCAAAAACCCCGATTAGCGGCTCGCCGGCCAATGATGCAGCCACAGAGAGAAGTGAGGAGTCGTCAGACAACAGGATTCAGGTGATAAGTGCCCTCCTTTCTACTATTGCCCTGTGGAAATAGTCTGCTGCCGTTTCACTTTCCTTTTGTTTGAGGGTAAATATTTTACCCAAATTCATCACTACCGGAAAATATAATCCCAATTGAACATTAATTTGTTTAGCGTTCTCTTGGTTATATTCATCAGTTAGAGTTTCATCTTTCTCTATTTTGCAATCATTTATGAATTTTTGGTGGTCAATATTTGGGGGAAGGCACGCTCGCAACACAGTCCGCGAATCTTTGTTTGTGGGTTTATGTGCATTACCCAGATCCCTAATGAATTTTTTACATTTGGCTAAGTCCTTTCTAGGATCGGGGAATTCTGTAATGATTGACCATAGTTCAGACCTGGTCCACGGGCAATACATTGCAGTATTCCTCATGGGGGTTAACCCGTCCCTTTCAGTTCTCCCATTGGGGACAGCTATTATGAGGACGGGGTGTAGCCCAGCTATATCACTCCTTTCTGAATCAACATGGGGATACACTGTCTTTTCATAATGGACGGACCCATACTTACCAGTAGCTCTGATTCTGGCCGTCTCACCTGAAGAGGAAGCAGTGGTCACTCTCACCGGTTGGGCTTGCCCCACCTGGGTTTCCTGCATGATTACTGCCGGAGAGAGGGCTGAGATCAGGCTAGGTTCGTCATCCTCCTCTGAACTATGATCCTTGAAAGAACTTAGGACAGGGTACAATTTGCAAGGGTTAGGGTTGATACATGTTACAATTGCATTTCTACCATTTTCTAGTATGCTATTGGTTGTAGCGGCCTTCTCTCCATCAACATATGGCGGTGGTGGTGCACTCGCATTCACATTCCTGTCTGGTTTTGACATCGCTGTGCGAGCAAGTTCCCTTTGCTTTTTTTTCTCCTTCCTGTTGCCATATGTTTAAACAGTCGTTATGTAAGATCCACCGTTTCCTGGTTTTGATAAGGCATATTCTATTTCTAACGTTTTGCAGCACCTCGGGGCAAAACTACCAACCCTAGGAAATTATGCCCTATCTTCAACAGTCATTGGCACTCATTCATCACAAAAAGCCTCTGTGTAAGGAGCATACTTCCTACACCTGTCCTCCAGCCTGAACCCTGGCTACAGAACGTTTCTCGCTTGTGCATTTGGCTCCCATCGTGGGCCTTTTAACACGATCACCAAATGGACAATACGAGCAAACGGTGAAAGTCCTCCGAGTTCTTTCACCAACTCCTTCTCTACTGATTATACCACGCCCCACCGACTGATAACATGCGTATATCAGAGAGGTCCCTATCAGACCCCTCAGGCACTGGGAGAACTAAATGTATTAACAGAGCAATACCACGCCTTTCCAGTGGAGGTTACAGGCCTGCTACTTTTGGGTTTCTATCCACTGGAATTCCATGTGGGAAGTATCACCACACCATCCAATGAATGTCCACCAAGAATCTTCCTGGGAGAGCAGCAAAGTTCTTAACTCTTTACTCAATCACCTCTGCGTATGATGATGCTATTTGCACAAATTGACGCAAAAACCATATCACGTTGCAACGCGTATCACATAAGCAGAGATGCGGTCAAATCGCACGACTCACAAATACTTGTTATTTGTGTGCCTTACGATTATGAAGACAATTTAACTTTTTACAATAGGCTATGTCTCCGTCACCTGGAGTGCTTTATAAATGGGCTAACTCCACACCTGGATGGTTTACCATACCTCGTCTGAGCGGAACCTTACTTCGTTCTATACTTAACGTGTGGTTGCGAGCCACCACGCCACTCGAGCATCTCCTTGCTGAGTGTCACTCTACGGGATCCCACTTTCCGGGGTTCAATCCACTCACACTTACTTTTCAACAACCCACACTTTTATATTTTCTGTACAGAAAAAAAATCATTCCCTTTGATTGATAACTTGCCAGAGGTAGTACACTTATAATAAGTAATCTGTCTAAAATTGGATAGTTACTTGTTAATGTATAACTATAAGTCTTTTATCCCACCTTAAAATTAAATTCTATTGTGTGGCAAACCTGCGCTCACTAATTTACGCAATTTTGCATAATTACGCATCCATGCGCGTAATTGTGCACACGGGCACGTCCCTGTATGCACACTTCACGTACCTTTGTACTGTGCCACATGTGTACCGTGCGTTCGCAATTGCGTATTCCTGCATATGAATATATGCAACAACCACACTTATATCAATCAATGTAAGCAATAAAACAAAACTTGTGCATCTATTGCTATTGACTAATACACACTACTTCCTTTGTTCCCCACACACACTGAAAGTCACCCATGTGGATAACTTTCGTTGAGTGCTGCCCAAACTTTTAGGCAGGAACTGAGTTTTGTATGTGCTTTACAAGTAACCACTAAACAAATACAACAAATGTATAACAAATAACTTATTCGATTCTATGCAGATCTATAATGACTACTACAACCTATGGCAACAGAGCATGAGAATATACTCAAAATATCTGTTCGTTTATTTTCGCGCCAAGAGACGCAAAGAAAAATGGCTTTTCTTTGTTGTCCCTCGGTTCGCACCAGCACTTCTGAGACTATACAAAATGGACGTGGTTTAACAACATTAGGTAGTTTTAACACAAAACAAAATTGTTTTACTTTAGACGCGTCCTCCACCCTTTGTTGTTAGACCAACGTCTGTAAGGCCCTGCAAGTCCGTGAGTGTGAGATGAACCGGACAGAGCCCCCAACTGTTAAGTTTGTTTAAATTACAAGGGAAAGCAACACATATGTACACTTTGGTTTGAGCCGCTACAGCCGCTAATCATATACATATAACTGCTATGTGGTGTATATATACATTGAGTATACACGCCGACACGTTATGTGCACAATATAGCGATGCGCGTGGCTGTATACACTTTACCCCTAAACAGGAAGGAATGCGACACCAGTAGTTAAATGTAATGTTGTGGTCCAATGCATCAACAGTATTTACTTGAGAATATACAGATAAAAGGAACAACAATATACAGAGAAGAGCTACAACCAATACTACATACATTTACGCGAGTGCTCCTGGATCCAGGACTCAGTCAGTCTGGCAAGATGACCTCAGAGTATAGGGACTGAAGCCTGAATCAGGAGACCTCTCTTTTATACAGTTTGTCCAAATGCAGTACAATGGGAAATGTAAGCTCTTCTTTCATAGGTCAGAGGGTAAGCTATTCACAGTACATGAGGGGTCATAGGTTGGTTTAAACCAGTGGGCGATGCTTGGTCCAGGGTGCACTTGCAGATGTTAGCCTCTGGTTTCCCGACGAATATCATGAGTACAGTATAATAGCAGTTTGTGAATATTCCCATTCTGCGTATATCTACACACAGAAGTATGTGATATACTTGAAACAGCCACCGGAATGTAGATCATAAAATACTGCACATCTGGATACCAAACACTAAGTCCTAACACTGCTCCATCCCCCTCCCACCATGTAGAGCTGAATAGCTCCGTTGCTTTACCTGTAAAATGTATGCAAGTCACTGACAATGTATATGGAGACTATGTGTAAATTATGCACTACACGAATAAGATATATATGTCTTTGTGGCTTTTCTGTGTGAATGCGTATGCTACCGTATATACTCTTACTATGCACTAATACGCAAGGTGCGTGAACCTGTGCTCGTAACTTGCGTGTATGCGTACGCACGGCGGTAATGTGCACGAATAGAGGCCACTCTGTTTGGAGTTCATATGTTGTGTGTATGTAATATTTTTGACTCTGACATTATGGTCCATTATAAAATGTGTTCAATCACAACCCTGTCCACTACCATGATAGTTACCAGCTGTTGGATTGCCTATCATATAGACCATTAATTATTTTGGTCCTGGATCACCAACCCATTGCACCCAGTTTGGGAACCACTGAATTAGTGTATGATACCCCTCTTACAAAAGCAGCTATGGTTTTTGCACGTGAAAGTGCATCAACCTGGGAGCTCTGCATGTGTGAAAGGAAATAACCCAAGATGAGGTCTCAGGTCCCCAACAATGCTCCCAACCAAGGTCCCGGAACTGACCCTGGAAATTTGCTAGGTGCTAGAACCGGCAAATTCCCATTTCACATGTCTGAAAGCGGCATTAATAGCATCTTTAAACTATCAAACCAGCATATTCTGTCTTCTAGTCTCCACCTCTGCATAATTGTTGTTGCTTTGTCAGACCTTACATTACTGCACATACAAAGTAAGAAAATTGTACAATGGAAAGATTTGGTTTTTAATGGCTACATACAGAATACTGGCACCCTTTTCCTAGTATCATTTGTCTGGTCCTAGATCTGGACCCATGAATGCAGTCATCTATCGCCTACAGATCTGTCCTCATACAACTAAAATTGTGCCAAATAGCTTTTGTCAAATTACAAACTAGCAACAAAGCTGCTTTAAGACATGCTGATACATTATAGGTGGAGGCGGTGCTAGTGCCCCCTGGCTGGTAGGCAGTCCTGTAACCTGAGAAGTCACATCCGTGCGACAGTTTACCTATCTAAATAACAGTACGCTACACAGCAGTTTTAAAACCTTGACACTGGCATGTTACATTTTGCTTGCAACAAATATACAGACAGACTGTCACATAAGTGATTAGGACTGTAGACACAAGATGTAAACCAGCTTGTCTTGTTTTTTTTCTTCCCCATTGTTAGTCTTTTTAAATATTCTATTATTAAATTTATACGGCTACTTGTCCAGTTTTATGCGGCAACACTTGGAGACACAGAGGCTGTCAAAGAACGTATAGTACTATATATGTACCTTTTAATATAATGGGGTATATTCAATTATTGTCGGAATTCCTGACTTGTTGGAAAAACTGCACTTTCTGACTCTTTTTTAGTTTGGATTCAACCTATTCAAGTCCAGTGCTGGTTTTTCAATTCGTCAGAAAACGTGTATCGGCAGATTAGCTGTGGATCCAGTGGTCGAAGTGGGGAGGTATATGGCGGTATGGCATACCGCCACTTTTTAAAAAAAAAATGTATTAAATGAAAGAGTGTGCAGCAGGAGGCGAGGGAAGTGGCCATCCTGCTGCACATGGTGCTCCCGTCCCTGCTTGGCGGCTGTGTAGAGCACTGGACTAGCTCACAGCCGCTCACCACCACCAGCCACCCACCGCTCACTGCCGCCAGCCACCCACCGCTCACTGTCGCCAGCTGCCCACCGCCGCCAGCCACCAGCCGCTCACCCGCTCACAGCCTCCAGCTGCCCGCAACAAATGGCAGTCAGAGGGACCTCACCGCACCAAAGGCCTCCTTAACACCGCCGCTGCCCACTGGTGCCGCCGACGACCACAGTCAGGTAATGTTCCCCAGCTTCCCTGCTGTCACTCTCTCTCCCTGTCGTTACTCTCCCTGTCCCTGCTATCACACTCTCTCTCCCTGCTGTCACTTTCTCTGTTCCTGCTGTCACTCTCTCTCTCCCTGTCATTACTCTCCCTGTCCCTGCTGTCACTATCTCTCTCCCTGTCCCTGCTGTCACTCTGGCTGTCCCTGCTGTCACTCTGGCTGTCCCTGTCCCTAAATTGTGGATCACACCATGTGCTATAATGTGAATTTTGGCTCATTCAGTGTGCTATAATGTGAATTTCGGCTCATTCAGTGTGCTATAATGTGAATTTCGGCTTGTACCGTGTGCTATAAGGTGAAAGGGGCACCAGTACTAGATAGTATAAGGGGTTCTACTACACTGGACATTCCCCCTTTTGAGTGGCCATGCCCCCTTTTGGGTGCCCACGCCCCCTTTTCTGGAGCATGCACGCAAATTGAATTCTAAACTTTTCCATACCCCCACTTCAAAATTTCCACTTCGACCACTGTGCGGATCCATGTATTTTGTAGAATTTGTGGGCATTTCGGACAGGTTTATGGCCCATTTTCAACTATGCCGATCAGACTTAAAAAAAAAAAAAAGTTGGATCGGCATTGTTGAAAACGGGCCAAAAACCTGTCAGAAATGCCCGCAAATACTGAAGTGTCTGATCCTCTCTAGAGAGGATCAGACAATAATTGAATAGTGCCCACTCTGTTATCTAGCGCATCAATGTTTTTATTACTTAACATGCAACAAATTTGAAAGGCGCACATTACTGTACTGTGACTGGAGATTGCACAATTATTTGCTTAGTAACAGTTATTTATTTCCAGTTATTTATATAGCGCACACATATTCCATAGCACTTTACAGAGAATATCACACACAAAAAATAATTAACAGTTAAAACAAGAACTTCCTTTATTTAAACTGCTGGTAAAACGTGTTTCAGCAGAAAAAACACGGTGGGTTTTACGGCACAGGATCACTCCTAGCCCTATTAACCCTGTAGGGTGAGAAGGAATGCTTAGAATTGCATAAGGAGATAGAAATACATATGAATAACCAAATTCCTTTCATTTGATGGCTGATGTTACAATAATACAGGGATTGGTGGTGCTCCCCAGTGTCAGAAAAAACGTATTTTGATGTGAGGAAAAAAGAAGACTCTATACTGGGGTTACTCTTAACTATAATAGGAAAAAGAGTCCAGAACCGTATCAATATTGATCAGTCTAAAATCTACTATTTATTAGATATACATTAAAATAAAAGGAACAACACAGACACACATACACATAAAAAGGGGAAAACTATGTTCCTGGACAGCGAATAAATGCCTTATAGGTTTCAATAATTTATTGATTGGACCTGTGCAGGTACATTATAAATAATGCATGGATTTTAGGGACCAAAATATTATTCGGACTGTAATGAGTCCTGATTGTTAGATTAATTGCATGCGCTTAGAGAGGACACTCCAATATTATGTAATAATCATTAGAACGCCCATTGGGCTTGTTCAATATGCACCACCGATAAAGAAGTCCCATAAAATGCTATTTTGCAAATAAGATAGGGAAATGTTATCAGTATCAGACACATGTAATAAGTATTGTTATGGTTCCATCTAGAACAACATTCAGCTTAGAAACAAAGTGTCAATTCCCTATAAGTAACACAAAGAAAAAATTGTCTCACTCCTTGAATGCCAGGGAAAAATTCCTTTTAGTAGCAGAATCACTGCTCCTTTTTCAGAGAGCAATGTATCAAGTATACTTTCAAGTTGTAAGGTACAGAAAAAAGTATAAAGTATAAAATCTTTTACTGACACTGTACCTCTTTACTGTATGACATATATTAATCAATAAAAAAAATTCTCATAGCATTGCTTATTGGGGGTCATTCCGAGTTGTTCGCTCGCTAGCAGTTTTTAGCAGCCGTGCAAACGCTATGC
The DNA here is from genome assembly GCF_028390025.1 of Pseudophryne corroboree. Lineage (NCBI taxonomy): Eukaryota > Metazoa > Chordata > Amphibia > Anura > Myobatrachidae > Pseudophryne > Pseudophryne corroboree. Next base: position 134,397,685 of record NC_086450.1, on the reverse strand, counting down.
CACTGCCCACTGGGAGTGTATTTTAGTGCGAACGAAAGGATCGCAGAGCGGCTACAAAATTTTTTTGTACAGTTTCAGAGTAGCTTCAGACCTACTCAGCGCTTGCGATCACTTCAGACTGTTCAGTTCCTGTTTTGACGTCACGAACACGCCCTGTGTTCGCCCAGCCACGCCTGCGTTTTTCCTGGCACGCCTGTGTTTTTCCGAACACTCCCTGAAAACGGTCAGTTGACACCCAGAAACGCCTTCTTCCTGTCAATCACTCTGCTGCCGGCACTGCGACTGAAAAGCTTTGCTAGACCTTGTGTGAAACTACATCGTTCGTTGTAATAGTAAGACGCGCGTGCGCATTGCGCCGCATACGCATGTGCAGAAGTGGCGTTTTTTTGCCTGATCGCTGCGCAGCGAACAAAAGCAGCTAGCAAACAACTCATGTGAGCATCCAGCAAATAATATCACCAGCAATATAAGCTTAATGACCTCAATGCAAATGGTATCACATAGGCAAGATCAAAGACGGATTGAGTAGAGAATAGTCCAGCAGATCTTGTCCCTGCTGATATCTGCTTTCTCACCCTCTTGATCGCCTGGCCAATCAGGTTAAATCAGCGGAGGGTGGATGAGAGTATAGCCGGACCTCTGCTGGTATGAAGGAAAGTAAAGGGCCCTTCTGCTGTTTCTGTTAGAGCGTAGCTGACACCCTGATATGACACCCTGATATCAAATGATATTGCAGGGTGTCACGCCGCAATTCAGAAATGAGAGAGGGCTGAAGGAAAACAGGATTTGAATACCTACCGGTAAATCCTTTTCTCCTAGTCCGTAGAGGATGCTGAGGTCCACTTCAGTACCATGGGGTATAGACGGTTCCGCAGGAGCCATGGGCACTTTAAGACTTTTCTAGAGTGTGAACTGGCTCCTCCCTCTATGCCCCTCCTCCAGACCTCAGTATAGGAACTGTGCCGAGGGAGACGGACATTTCGAGGAAAGGATTTACTTTAAAGTTAACGGTAAGATTTACACCAGCTCACACCTCAACCATGCCGCACAACATGGTATTCAACAAAACACATGCCAACAGCATGAACATTACAGCAAACATGCTGAAAACAATTTCAACAAAATAACAACTGCAGGTAAAGTACGCACTGGGCTGGGTGCTCAGCATCCTCTACGGACTAGGAGAAAAGGATTTACCGGTAGATATTAAAATCCTGTTTTCTCATACGTCCTAGAGGATGCTGGGGTCCACTTCAGTACCATGGGGTTATACCAAAGCTCCAGTACGGGCGGGAGAGTGCGGATGACCCTGCAGCACCGATTGACCAAACTGTACACCCTCATCGGCCAAGGTGTCAAACTTGTAAAACTTAGCAAACGGTTTTGCCCCTGACCAAGTAACTGCTCGGCAAAGTTGCAATGCCAAGACCCCCCTGGGCAGCCGCCCAGGATGAGCCCACCTTTCTAGTAGAATGGGCATTCACCGAATACGGTATTGGCAATCCTGCCGTGGAATGAACGTGCTGAATCGTATCACTGATCCAGCGCACAATAGTCTGCCTAGAAGCAGGACACCCAACCCTGTTGGAAGCATACAGGACAAACAGAGCCTCTGTTTTCCATATCCGAGCTGTTCTCGCGCCATAAATTCTCAAAGCCCTGACCACATTCAGAGACTTTGAAGCAGCGAAAGTGGCAGTAGCCACTGACACCACAATAGGTTGGTTTATATGGAAAGAAGGAACCACCCTTGGAAGAAATTTCTGACGAGTTCTTAACTCCGCCCTATCTTCATGGAAAATCAAGTAAGGGTTCTTGTGAGACAAGGCCCCTAACTCAGACACCCTCCTTGCGGATGCCAAGGCCAACAGAATGACCACTTTTCAAGTGAGAAACCTCAGCTCTATCTCCTGGAGAGGTTCAAACCAATCCGATTAAAGGAACTGCAACACCACATCAAGATCCCATGGTGCCACAAGAGGCACAAAAGGAGCTTGGATGTGCAGAACCCCTTTCACGAATGTCTGAACTTCTGGAAGGGAGACAATTTTTCCTGAAAGAAAACGGACAAGGCCGAAATCTGGACTTTGATTGAACTCAGCCGTAGGTCCACATCCACACCCACCTGGAGAAAATGGAGAAAATGTCCTAACTGAAACTGTTCCATTGGAGCCTTCTTGGATTCATACCAAGATACATATTTTCTCCACATACGGTGTAATCTTTAGACGTTACTCCTTTCCTGGCCTGAATAAGAGTGGGAATGACTTCTTTGGGAATACCCTTTTGGCTAGGATTCGGCGCTCAACAGCCATGCCGTCAAACGCAGCCACGGCAAGTCTCGATACACGAATGGCCCCTGCTGCAGCAGGTCCTTGCGAAGAGGAAGAGGCCGAGGATCTTCTGTGAGTAACTCCTCAAGATCTGGATACCAAGCCCTCCTTGGCCAGTCTGGGACAATAAGGATCCCTCGAACTCCTGTTCTTCTTATGATTTTGAGAACTTTTGGTATCAGCGGAAGTGGAGGGAAGACATACACCGACCGAAACACCCACTGGGTCACCAGTGCGTCCACTGCTATTGTTTGAGGGTCTCTCAACCTGGAACAATATCACCGAAGCTTCTTGTTGAGACGAGATGCCATCATGTCTACATGAGGAACTTCCCAAAGACCTGTCACCTCCGTGAAGACTTCTTGGCGGAGGCCCCATTCTCCTGGATGGAGATCGTGTCTGCTGAGGAAGTCTGCTTCCCAGTTATCCACTCCTGGAATGAAAATTGCCGACAGAGCTCTTACATATCTTTCTGTCCAGAGGAGAATCTTTGTCACCTCTGGCATAGCCGCTCTGCTTTTCGATCCGCCCTGACAGGTTATGTACGCGACTGCTGTTACATTGTCCAACTGGATCTGTACAGGGTGATCTTGAAGAATATGCCCCGCTTGTAGAAAGCCATTGTAAGTGGCTTTCCACTCCAGAACGTTTATGTGAAGACAAGATTCTTGACTGGACCATCTTCCTTGGAAGCATTCCCCCTGTGTGACTGCTCCCCAGCATTGGAGACTTGCATCCGTGTTCACCAGGATTCAGTCTTGACTCCTGAACCTGCGTCCCTCTAGGAGGTGAAAACTGTGTAGCCACCACCGGAGCGAGATTCTGGCTTTGGATGACAGGATTACCCGCTGATGCATGTGTAGATGGGATCCGAACCTCTTGTCCAATAGGTCCCACTGGAACACTCTGGCATGGATTCGGCCAAACTGTATGGCCTCGTAGGCCGCTACCATCTTCCCCAACACCCAAATTCATTGATGAATCGACACTTGTTGGTTTCAGAATTTGTTTGACCATTCTCTGGATTTCCAGAGCCTTTTCTACTGGAAGAAATACCCTCTGTACTTCTGTATCATCCCCAGAAAGGACAATCATGTTGTCAGTTCCAATTGTAAATTTGGAAAACTTATGATCCAACCATGATGTTGAAGTACTGTCAGGGAGAGTGCCATGTTCTGCACCAACTTTTCCCTGAATCTCGCTTTTATCAGGAGATCTTCCAGGTCAGGAATTATATTGACTCCTTGCTGTCGAAGGAGGACCATCATCTCCTGCCATCACCTTGGTGAAAACCCTCGGTGCTGTGGAAGGTCCAAACGGCAACACCTGAAATTGGTAATGACAATTCTGTATTGCGAATCTCAGATAAGCTTGATGTGGAGGATAAATGGGAACGTGTAAGTAGGCATTTTTTATGTCTACTGACACCATGAAGTCCCCCTCCTCCATACTGGAAACCACTGCCCTCTGAACCAGGACCTTTGCAGGTAGAGATTCAGAGCATACAGGTTTCAAATCGGTATGACCGAGCCGTCCGGCTTCGGAACCACGAATAGGGTTGCAATAAAACCCTTCTCCTTGTTGTAACAAGGGAACCAGGACAAAAACTTGATCCTGACACAATTTTTGTATTGCTGCTGCCACCACTTCCTTGTCTGGGATAGAAGCTGGTAAGGTCGATTTGAAAATACGGCCTGGGGAAATGTCTTGAAACTCCAGTTTGTACCCGTGGGACTCTATTTGTATGACCCACGGGCCTAGGCCAGATTGAACCCAGAACTGACTGAAGAGTTTCAGACGTGCCCCCACCTGAGCGGACTCCCGCAAGGGAGCCCCAGCGTCATGCTGAAGATTTGGCAGAAGCAGACGTTGATTCTGCTCCTGTGATCATGGAGACACTGTGGACTTTATTTCCTTTTCCCCTTCCTTTTCCCCACAAAGAAAGGGGAACCTTTACCATTTTTTGTAATTTTTGGGCCGAAATAACTGCATCTGAGAGTGTTGTGTCTTTTTTTGCCGGCGCAGGAGCAATAGGCAAGAATGTCGACTTACCTGCGTGCGGTAGCCGCAGAAACTAAAGCATCCAGCCCATCTCCAAATAAGGACTCACCTTAATATGGGAGAGCCTCCATATTCCTTTTGGAATCTGCGTCAGCATTCCTTTGGCGAATCCACAACACGTTCCGTGCTGAGATTGCCATGGTAGCGGCTCTTGATCCCAAGAGACCAATATCTTTCATGGTTTCTAGCATGTACGCAGCAGCGTCTTTGATATGACCTAACGTTAGGATTATCTTGTCTCTATCTATTGTGTCAATGTCTGATGACAAGTTTTCTGACCACTTTTCAATAGCACCACTCACCCATGCACAGGCAATGGTAGGCCTGAGTAGTGTCCCATTGGCCACATCAATAGATTACAATGTAGTCTCCAACTTGCGGTCTGCCAGCTCCTTAAGTGAAGCCGTCCCAGGCGCAGGGAGAAACACCTTTTTTCTTTAACCGTGACAGGGCACTGTCTAAAATGGGGGGTGACTCTCACCCTTTCCTGTCCTCTGCATGGAAAAAGCTAAGCTGCCTGACTTCTTTTGGGAATCTGAAAATTTCTTTTCGGGTTAAACCAGACTCCCTCCAAGAGACTGTTCAGCTCATGAGGTGGAGGGGAAGTTACATTACTTCTTTACTAAAGTAAGCCTGCTCCTGTGGTAAAGGAGGGGGCCCCGTAACTTCTAATACCTCCTTTATAGCTAAAACATGTTTTTAATGTTTTTCGCTAACTTAGGACCTATTCCCCTGGAATCACTATTGTCGACACAGGAATCAGCGTCCGTGTCGGTATCAGTTCATACTACTTGTGCAAATGTTTATGTGACCCAGAGGGGTCCCCTGTGGATGAAAGGCAGAACTATTAAAAATCACATCTTCAACAGATTATTTTCAGTTTTCTGCATGAGACTCAGACTTATCCAATCTCTTACTGATATGATTCACACCATCACGTAAATCTTTCACCCATTCAGGCTCTTGGTGTCACATTACAACTCTGTGTCCCTAACATGGCTCCCACAGAGGGAGAGCTCCCTGCCTCAGACATGTCACACACGTGCACAATCACACCACATACACTCCGGGACTTATAGGGGACAGACCCACAGTAAAATCTGTCATAGGGACACAGAAAGGAATTGCCAGTCCACAAATCAGCGCTTAAATAAAAAATCCCTGTGTCGTGTACTCTGTACACAGAGACTTTCCGCTCTATATATATTGTCAATAATAGGTTATATTATAATACCACAATATACACTTTCCCCCCTTTTTTCACTCTGATACTAAAATCATAAGTTGAGAGGAGGATCAGCGTTTCTTCCCTTGCTTTTTTCTGGAAGAAAATGGCACTGAACAGTGTGCTGGCTGCCTGAGTAAGAAGCCCCGCCCTCTGCAATGGCACATTTTTCCTCAGCAAACATGAGGTAATATTTATACTGGCGGGGGTGTAGGATTGTGATTGTGCCACGGCATAATATGCTACTTTTGCCAGTGTAAGAGTAGGTTTTCATGCTGCCCAAGAAGACCCCCCCCCCCCCCCCGCGCCCTGCACCCTGCTGTGTGCTGTGTTTGGGTAGCATGTCCACGCAGCGTTCCCGCTCGCTGCGCGGTACCTTGAGCCGTCATGATGACCGGAGGTCCCTCTTGCAGACCACCGGTAATAATACTTCTGGCTCTGTTAGGGGGGTGAGCGCATAGCCGCAGCTAGTGTTCAGTTCCCTTCAGGAGCTAATGGTGTCCTATCAGCAAGAAGCAGAGCCATGAAACTATTTAGGAAGTTGGTTCCTACTTCTTCCCCCTAAGTCCCACGAAGCAGGGAGACTGTTGCCAGCAGTCTCCCTGAAAATAAAAAACCTAACAAAGTCTTTTCAGTGAAACTCAGTAGAGCTCCACTGGACTGCGACCAGTCTGCCTGGGCATATTTTCTAAACTGAGATCTGGAGGAGGGGCATAGAGGGAGGAGCCAGTTCACACTCTAGAAAAGTCTTAAAGTGTCCATGGCTCCTGCGGAACCATCTATACCCCATGGTACTGAAGTGGACCCCAACATCCTCTAGGACGTATGAGAAAAAAAAAGTGCTACCTCCGTCTGGGTGTAATAGCTGGTGGAGTGTGCATTTTCATTCAAGCATGCTGGTCCTGTTTATCCAAACTGACAGCAGTATTAATACATATTCAGTGGTCAGATAACCAGTTTCACCCGAGGGCTTGCTCACATCTCTAACGCTGCCAGCTGGCAGCGTAAACGCCAGTACTGATGGGAGAGATGTGTGCTGAGCTATCTTAACACAGACCGCTCAGCACACATCTCTCCTCCTGCTCAGCACAGCGTGATGTGTGCTGAGCGAGGGGACGACGACGAGGAGCCGCTCACTTCACACAGCACTGACTGCATGCAGGCCAATCTAGCACCAGCGATAGCGACGCGTGGGGCCGTGCATCGCTATCGCTGGGGGGCATACACACGACAGATTCGTGCTTAAAATCTAAGCAATCTAGTCAGATTGCTTAGATTTTAAACACGGATCTCTCCATGTTTACCCCCCTTTAAGGGGGGTACTCACGGAGCGATAGTCTAAGCAATCTGACTAGATTGCTTAGAATTTAAGCATTATCGCTCCGTGTGTACCCCCTACAGCGATAGCGATGCGCAGCCCCGCGCATCGCTATCGCTGGTGCGAGATTGGCCTGCCGTGCAGGCCAATCTAGCAGGTCGCTCACTTCACCTGCTGGGTGAAATGAGCGGCCCCCCAGTCTCCCCCCGCACGCTCAGCACACATCTCTCCCACATCGGCCCATCTATATGGGCCTTTAGAGATGTGAACAAGCCCTCGGGTGAAACTGGTTATCTGACCACTGAATATGTGTTAATGCCGCTGTCAATTTGGATAAACAGGACCAGCATTCTTGAATGAAAATGCACACTCCACCAGCTATTACACCAAGATGAAGGTAGCAAATTTTTTTCCTTCAGCCCTCTCTCATCTCTGAATTGCGGCGTGACACCCTGCAATGTCATTTGATATCAGGGTGTCAGCTACGCTCTAACAGAAACAGCAGAAGGGCCCTTTACTTTCCTTCATACCAGCAGAGGTCCGGCTATACTCTCATCCACCCTCCGCTGATTTAACCTGATTGTCCAGGCAATCAAGAGGGTGAGAAAGCAGATATCAGCAGGGATAAGATCAGCTGGACTATTCTCTACTCAATCCGTCTTTGATCTTGCTTATGTGATACCATTTGCATTGAGGTCATTAAGCTTATATTGCTGGTGATATTATTTGCTGGATGCTCACATGATATTATTTGGACTATAAGCAATGCTGTGAGTATTTTTTTAATTGATTAATATATGTGATACAGTAAAGAGGTACAGTGTCAGTTAAAAATGTTGTGTTTTATACTGTTCTGCTGTATCTTACAACCTGAAGGTTTATATGATACATTGCTGTTGAATTAGGGGCAGCAATTGCACAGAAAAAATGCCCAAACAGGTACAGTGTCAGTTAAAGATTTTGTACTTTATACTGTTTTGCTGGACCTTAGAACTTGAAAGTATACTTAATACGTTGCTGTCAGATACAGGAGCAGAGATTCTGCTACTAAAGGGAATTATTCTCTGGCATTCAAGGAGTGAGACAATTTTATCCAGAACCGGCCCTAACCAATATGATGCCCTAAGCAAGATTTTGGCTGGTGCCCCCTAACACTGCCGCCTCTGACCTGCACCCCTTTCCCAGCACCATCACCCCTCACCCATAGCAGTCCTCATTTTGTTGCTCCTACCCCCTATATTTTAAATAGGAACAGTGCGCACATTTGGCACACAGCCCAAAAAGGGGCGAGTTCTTGCTGGGAAGGGGCATGGCCACACAATAGTACCCACAATTCAAATTACACCACACAGTAGTGTATCTATATTCACACATTAACATGCGATAGTGTCCCTAATTCACGTTACATCACACATTAGTACCACTTTACATTACTCCTCACAGTAGTGACCCTTATTCATATTACATCACCCTGAATTACACATATGCCAAATACTATTGCACAACCAACCCACCCACCCACACACAGCACTCACATGGCCGCTAACACTGTGACCTCTGCCTCTGCTTGGATACAAATGTGTCCTAATACACCTTGTATATGCAGCAGGAAATGCCTGGCATGAGTCAGCTGGCAGCTCTGCTAGCACCGGGTGCGGTTTTTGCCGGAATTGCATCTTATTTGCATTGCTATGTGGCTAGGATGCACAAGCAACTTCTGCTGATTAAAATGATATGTGGCATGCCTATATACTGTGGATGTATCTGCATACGAAATGCTATGTTACAGTGATTTCCAGGAATACACTGTAAGGTAGCATTTCGTATACAGATACAGTCGCAGTCACACACAGAATATAGGCATGCTGCATATTATTTTAATCAGCATAAGCTGCTTGTGCCCCTAGGCATTCCAAATGCACTGGGCATCTGTCTAGTTTGCCTATGCCTAAGGCCAGCTCTGATTTTATCTCTGTGTTACTTATAGGGAATAGACACTTTGTTTCTAAGCTGAATGTTGTTATAGATGGAACCATAACAATACTTATTACATGTGTCTGATACTGTTAACATTTCCCTATCTTATTTACAAAATAGCATTTTTTGGGACTTCTTTATCTGTGGTGTATATTGAACAAGCCCAATGGGTGTTCTAGTGATTATTACATAATATTGGAGTGTCCTCTCTAAGCGCATGCAATTAATCTAACAATCAGGACTCATTACAGTCTGAATAATATTTTGGTCCCTAAAATCCACGCATTATTTATAATGTACCTGCACAGGTTTAATCAATAAATTATTGAAACCTATATGGCATTTATTCGTTGTCCAGGAACATAGTTTTCCCTTTTTTATGTGTATGTGTGTCTGTGTTGTTCCTTTTATTTGAATGCATATCTAATAAATAGTAGATTTTAGACTGATCAACAGTGATACCGTTCTGGACTCTTCTCCCTATTATAGTTAAGAGCAGAGCCATTTCTTGTGGTGGGTGAGGCGTGTATTCGCACGGGGCGGTCACGACGGCTCTAAGTCGCTCTGTTTGGCTCCCCCTCCTACTCGTCATTACTCTTCCGCCTAGGGGGTGGGGTTTCGTGCAATGATGCATTTGCGTCATGATGTCACAATGCAAACGTGTCATTGCACGAAACCACGAGCGCAGTACTGATGACTGGGAGGAGGGGGAGCCAGGACACGATAGAAGAATGGAGAGTCAGGCCGGCGCAGGACGAACGAAGAGAGAGAAGCGGGATGGAAGAAGATCTCTACCCGCCGGATGCCGCTGCAGTGCAAACATACAGTAAGTATAGCTTTTTTTTTTCTCTCTCTCTGTCTCTCTTTGTTGAAGGGGTCTCTGCCTGCCGTAATATGTAAAATGGGGACTCTTGCCTGCCCGTAATGTGTAAAATGGGGACCCCTGCCTGCCGTAATGTGTAAAATGGGGACATTTGCCTGCCGTAATGTGTAAAATGGGGATACTTGCCTGCCGTAATGTGTAAAATGGGGACTCTTGCCTGCCATAATGTGTAAAATGGGCACTCTTGCTTGCCGTAATGTGTAAAATGGGGACTCTTGTCTGCCGCAATGTGTAAAATGGGGACACGTGCCTGCTGTAATGTGTAAAATGGAGACGCTTGCCTTCTGTAATGTGTAAAATTGAGACAGTTGCCAGCCGTAATGTGTAAAATGGGGACTCTTTCCTGCCATAATGTGTAAAATGGGGATTTAATGTATCAAGGGCATTGCAGTGTGTGGCATAATATGGTGCAGGCGGCATTACTGTGTGGGGCTTAATATGGTAGAAATTAATTGTTTTTCCTATGGTGGCTGTGATCTGTTGGTGCAGGGTCAAAAACTGGGATGTAAGGTAATCTTTCCAGATGAGGCCACGTCCATTTTAACAAGGCCATGCCCCCTCTCTGGAAGCGAGCGCGCCGAAGGCGCCTGCAAATTCTTTGTTTTTTATATTTAGGGGGGGGGGCGCATTTTTTTATGGCAGTTGGGGGGCGCATTTTTAAATCTCGCACTGGGAGCTAAATTGCCTAGAAACAGCCCTGGTTAAGAGTGACCCCAGTATAGAGTCTTCTTTTTTTCCTCACACCAAAAAACATTTCAGGGAAGGTTTGCACAAAATGTGTTTCCCATTTTAAATTTTTCTCCAAACAATCGCAAAATTCAATGTGCATTTACTGACTATTCTAATAAAGCCAGCTTTTAGAATAACACTTTGTTTAAAGAATACTACCCCAACGAGAGAGGAATATAATTTTAAAAGGACACTGAAATAATTGACAATTTAGATTTTGGTAAGTAACTAATACCCCTTTTCCACTGCCTTGAAAATCCTGGGGTTATGCACATAAACACACATTGACCCGGGTTTTTGTTCAGTGGGAAAGGTCCCCCCACCCCCATAAAAAATGGTTGATGCAGTGTAAATGTGTAACCCGGGTCATTCATATGGGACCCGTTTATAGCCTGTAGATAGCCCAAACCAAGTGTCCCGTGATCGGGGCACACGCTGTCTGCCCTACTATGCAGACAGCAGCAGTGCTGGCAGTGTGGCATAACAGTACCCATGTCAGAGTGGGCGTGGCATGGGCATGAGGCCACAGCCTGGGGTCCCAATCTGCAGGATTTCCTGGCGTTTGGAGTAGTCATCACCAAACTCCTGATCCCATTCAAGAAGCGAAAGTACAGACAGCAAAAAATTGTGATCACTGATACCATAATCGCTACTTTGGATTGGAGCATTTATTGGATTGGTGACACCTGTCGGGTAGTGTGGTGCATCCAGCTTTAGAATGAACATTCAAGAAGTGATAAATTACTATAACAAAGTAGAGAACAACAGTTTATTACACTTTATTTTCCATTTAGTGTCACATTAAGATGATATTGGAATCTTAGATTTTGTTTTACTTTCATATGTGTATAATATTTTGCAGAAGGAGTATTAGATATTCTAATCTGTAAAGTGAACACAGAATTTTTCATATTCAATCGCAAAACAATATATTCTTTGCAGGTTACATTATAGTAATTGTATTTTATTTATTTTTTAACTCTCTTGGTGTGATAATTTACTAAGTATGGTGTGGATGTACTAAATTGCTTAAATTATCACATTTAGAGGCCCTATGGGGATTGCAGAACGCTATGGTCCACCAATATGCAATGACCTATATCTGCAGACTCTTTCAAATGCTGGCAACTAGGTATGTTTGCATCATTTTAATTTGTCATTGATTGGGCAGGAATCAGGACTGTGTATAACAGCAAAAAGAAATGTGCAATTAATGGAGCTTGCTTTTTGTTGTGGTGACATGTGGAATAGAACTGTGTTACTGATGACTATAGGAATTAGGGGAGTGCTATTATGGAGTATAATAAGGAGTTTTAGCACACTGTTTAGTGGTCTGTGCTTTTAGTGTTTCAGCCAGCTTTGAAATTTGGTCCTTCACTGGCACAGGTTTGCTTGTTGTATACTTGCAGTTGGTATTGAGCAGTGGCGGATTCAGGGGGGGGGGGCACTCGGGCCCGTGTCCCCCCTGTCATTTGTGGCCCCATCCGTCCCCCCCCCCCGCTTGTGTCACTGAGACACGCTGCCGCTCAGTCCAGCGGCAGCGTGTCTCAGCTGTCAGGAGGAGAGCGCGGCGATCTGGCGGCGTGTTGCGGACTTCAAACCAGCCGCCGGTTCGTGAGCCAATCAGAGCTCGCGGACCGGCAGCCAATCAGGAGCCGCCGGTCTGCGAGCTCTCATTGGCTCACGAACTGGCGGCTAGTTTGAAGTCCTACACGCCGCCAGACATAGCCGCGCTCTCCTCCTGACACCCTCAGAGCCGGCAGAGAAGCAGCAGCAGCGGTAAGCAGCTGCAGAACTGCTGTGGGGGCATTTGTATAGTATACCTGCTGTGGGGGCATTTGTATACCTGGCACTGTGAGGGCAATTGTATACCTGGCACTGTGGGGGCAATTGTTTACCTGTCACTGTGAGGGCAATTGTTTACCTGGCACTGTGGGGGAATTTGTATACCTGACACTGTGGGGGCATTTTTGGATCTGGCACTGTAGGGGCATTTTTGGATCTGGCACTGTAGGGGCATTTTTGGATCTGGCACCGTGGGGGCATTTGTGGATCTGGCACCGTGGGGGCATTTGTGGATCTGGCACTGTGGGGGCATTTGTGGATCTGGCACTGTGGGGGCATTTGTGGATCTGGCACTGTGGGGGCAATTGTGGATCTGGCACTGTGGGTGCAATTGTGGATTTGGCACTGCACTATTGGGGGCATATGTCTGTGTATCACGTCTCATTTTAATTGGCCACACTCACTAAATGACTGCGGGCATTACCACAGGCAACATTACTACAGGGGGCAATACGGGCATTGCATAAGGGGCACCACTACTATGGGGTCTATATAAGGGGCACTACCAGTACAGTGGACATTGCATAATGAGCGCTACAACTGTGGGCATTGTATAAGAAGCGCCACCTCACATGCACCGAAGCCGCACTCAAATGTACTTCCCCTTCCATGGTGCCCCCCCTATCATTTTCTTCTGGATCCGCCCCTGGTATTGAGTAATGTTAGAGCTGAAACAGCCCTTGAATGCTAGTGGTGTTCAGCAGAATGCATAATCCTTTTACGTCTCCAAATTGTAATATCAGTATAAAAAATATTGTTATTGTCCAAAAGTCTCTGTAATTTTCCAATGATTGCTGCTGATTCTCATGTTACATCACGTCTTTTAGTGCATCCAAGGTTTTAACATTTGTATGCTGTCTGATTGCATACTGTACATTTTTCTAATATTCCGTGTGTTCGCCTATGTCAGGGTGGCCAAAGTCTGTCCTCAATAAAACGTAAAAGCTTGTGTTTTTAAGATCTCCTAGCTGGTGCACAGGTGTAGTAATTACTGGCACATTTGAAAAAAAGAATCCATTGATTATTTGGAAAATATTAACGGAGTTTGGCTATCCCTGACCTATGCAATAATTGCCCACTTTATGCATAATCTTCTCTCTCCATTGTGTCCACCAGTATTGCGTCATCACTGTATGGGAGAATGTGTGTTGCCCCCTGCGAATGTCGTGATGAAAATCCAAAAGGCCACATTTTTCTTTTATGCATTACTAACAGTATTATGGGTACTGCTAGTACTATTGCCATAAATGCAGTGATTAAGGTAATCCTTAGGGTTTTTAGGTCTGGAAGACAACATTTTCACAGTAAGGCAATGACATTTGCATCAAGGTCAATATTTTTCATAGCAGAAAGAAAGCTCAATATGAGAAAGAATGTATAAAGGAAGAAAACTCCTATACATATATCTGTAAAAGGTAACAATATGTAATTAGGAATCCCATACACTGGCGGAACTAGCGGTGGTGCAGCAGGTGCATTGCATTAGGGCATCTTTACGTTTGAGTCAAACTGACTCACTAGTACTCCGCTCCATGGGCCATGACTCAGATGACCCCGAGGACATGTTTTGGTCAGAAGAGGAGGGGCAGGGGGAGTCTCCCCTGTCATCCCTCCCCAACTCCTCCTCCTCTACCTCCTGAGTGATTGGGACTGACTGGCTGGTGCTGAGAGAGAGGTGATGCTGCCGGGAATCTTGAGCAGGCGAATAGAAGGGACAGTCCTGCCTTTGTCTGCAGTGCCAGTCTATCTCGCGCCACAGAGTGAACCAGCCAAGCTACCCTAGCATGGGCCCAGGCCCCTAACACAACAGTAAGTAAAGTAATAAGTGCATTTGCCTGCAGCCACCTCACGGATGTCATCCACTGCCTCTCCCCATCACCCACTATCTTCCTGTCAACCACTGCTTCTCCCTGTCTCCTATTGTCTTTCCCTCCCTTTCTGCCTTCCGCTGTTACCCACTGCCTTCCCTCTGCCTTCCACTGTCACCCATCTCCTCCAACTCCCTCTGCCTCTTCCTGCCACCCACCTACTCTCTGTCTCCTCCTGCTGTCACCAATGCCTCTCCCTGCCACCTTCTCACTGTCACCCTATACCTATGTCACCCATTGACTATCTCTAGTCAACACCTGCCACCCTCTACCTGGTATCCGGATGATAGGTTGACTGTGAAAAGGTCAACACCAAATGGTTGACATGCATACGGTCAACATAGTCAAAAGGTCGCCAAGTTCAAATGGTCGACATGACAATTATCGACAAATGAAAAGGTCGACGTAAGGGTTTTTTGTTTTTGTTTTTTCATTTGGACATCAAAATAACATCAAAAACTCATGTTGACCTTTTCATGTGTCAATCTGTTGACATTTTGACCATGTCAACCTTGTGCATGTTGACCATTTAGTGTCGACCTTCTGATCGTTGACCCTTTGATCCGTAACCCCTCCACCTCCCCTATCACCCACTGCCTCTCCCTGTCACCCTCTACAGTTCCCTGTCACCCACTGACTTCCCAATCACCACCTACCACCCTCTGCCTACCCCTGCCTCTTCCCGTCACCCATTGCCCCCCAATCACCCCACTGCCTCTCCCTATTACCTTCTACCACTCCGTCACCCACTTTATGTCTATCAGCTAACAGACTAGTTTCAAACTTGCACTTACCACCCACTGCCTCCCTCTGCCACCCTTTACCTGTCACTAGTGAGTGACATTCAAAAGTTACAGAGACCCGGATTACATTTATAGGCATGAGTGCTGATACATCTAACTTGCATGATGGCATATATCTAGTGAAGTTGGCAATAGACCCTTGGATTACTGTGTATGAAGACAGACTTGATGCTGGGAGGTCCAGAGAGTTGCCTAAGACAGGGTAGAGTTTGAGGGCGACTATCCCCAAGGTGTGGAGTGTAGGACCTTCTGTGTCATCTTAAACAAATATGTGCTTCAGTTGGTCCCCAAAAGAGTGTACTTAATCAACAGGTGTGCTGGCACTCTTTATTGTAAACATCTACTGTATGATGTGACTTGTACGTTATGTCTGTGTCAACTAACAGACTGGTTTCAAACCTGCACTTACCACCCACTGCCTCTCCCTGCCACCTATGGACAGCCCAATCACTGACTGCCTCTTCCTTGACATCCACTGCCTCTCTATCACCCACTGACTCCTCAATAGCCACCTATCACCCACTCCCTCTCCCAGCCACCTCTACCTGTCACCCACTGACTCCCTAGTCACCACCTGCCTCTCCATCACCCACTGCCTCTCCCTGTGGGGCAGAGGAGGGGGGCCAGTACATATTTTTGCACCTGTGCCCACCACTTGCAAGTTCCACCACTGATCCCATAGCTCCACTTTTCAAAAGTTTCTCATTTAACAAACACAATAAGATTCATAAACCTACAACTACTCATTAACATGTAGTACTACGTAATGAAACAATATTGATGGGGCAAGCTGGGTTTTTGTTTTTTTTCTTCAATTCTATGATGCAACAGATTTCATTTCATCCAGCTATGTGTTACCACATGGTTTTACCATACCCTGGATCCAGTTGGGAGGCTCCTGTCACTCTGCTCTGCATTAGCAGAGCAGCGGTAAAGCTCTGCGCATGCGAACAGCATCTATTCATCGGAGACAGAGGGACTGGGAGCATGCCAGCAGCACACAGAGTGCTGGGCATGCCTCTACAGTGATGGACACAGGAGGCGTGGCTTGGAATAGTGGCTATACCGCAAAACCACGCTCGTTTCCCCAAGTTATGCCCCCTTTTCGGGAGCGCGTGCGGGAGTCCCGGATCTCACAACATGAAAATTGGGAGGTATGCTATTACTACACTACTGAGGGGACTTTCCCAGCCAGATTGTATAATACACAAAAGGACATTAACAGGTCTGTCAACTAAGCATAAAAACCAACATGTATTCAGGAGGACACTGAGTGGGTGGACATTAGGCAATGGGTGGCTAAATCCTCAATATAAAGGAAAATTCCTACAAAGTATATTCACGTTGGTACATGGTTCCTGAGAAGTTACATCATATTATTCCAGGGTCTTCAGACCAATGTTGGAGACAATGTGGACATATTGGTACTTATTTGCATATATGGTGGGACTACCACCTGATTTCTAAATATTGGGATGAGGTATTTCCTTTGGTGGGTAAGGTGATTGGTTTCTCTCCCCCTAAGGACCCTTTAAGGACCCCATCCACTATGGAGTTTTATCGCAGCAATGACTTGCATCCATTTTTCCTGTAATCTGGCCGGCAGCTTCCCGGGAGCCCTGCAATTGCGATTTGCTACTAGTATTTTTTACATGTGATTTATCTCATGCGATCTAATGTTATTAAACCTATTTCTGTGTGATTGAGATAAATATAACGGGCAGCCCGTGTGATCTGCAATTGCGATGGGAGACATGTGACACTTTTCATGCAATCCGTCTCAGCAAGTCGTCTCAATCGCATAAAAACAGGCCGTATCGCACTAGTGCAGCGGTGGCCAACCTGTGGCTCTTGAGCCACATGAGGCTCTTTTTTTACTCAAATGTGGCTCCCAACACTCAAAGTCACATGACCACAACAGATACAGAAACCGCTGCACTCCAGCCAGACACACAGCAACACTACAGGGACTGAAAACTGAGGGAGCCAAATACTATAGGTGAGACATCCACTGGCACATAAGGGGCTGGTGCAATCACGGGCTTGGAAACTTTTAGCCTGGGGGGCAGACTCAAGCAAGCGGCCCCATTTTTTTTTACAGGGAATCTGCAGTCAAGTGTCACTGGAACACTTATATTGCACTGGCCCAGGGGTCAGATGGCACCTTTATATGGATTTGGCTTTTTCAATTATTTTATGTGAAAGTGACTATTTCAATGTATTTTATGTTGGATCTGGCTTTAAAATGTATCTTTTGCTGAATCTAGCCTTTTCAATGTATTTTATACCGGCAGTGTGTCCTAGCTGGCATAAAGCCACACCCCATTTTTGCACACGCGCCTTCGGCTTGATGTCGGCTCTTTGACGTACCTAACAAGATTTTTTGGCTCTTTGTCTCTGCCTGGTTGGCCACCCCTGCACTAGTGGATGGGGCCTTTACGCTGTAAACCCCCTGAGAACCCTTTCTAAACCACAAAATAAACCTCTGTGGCCATATCTATACTGCGGCTACACTTTTGATTGCTGTATACTTGAAGCAAACAAATGATCCCCCTATGCAAACTCTAATCAACAGCTTCAATGAAATATATCACTGCTCTCCTTAACAATACAATTTTATACAACCTGGGATCCAGGCCCGGCGCTACCCGCTCAGCTAACGGATGCAGTGCAGGGAGGTGCTGGGACGGATAGGCGCTTCCCCTGCTCTGCATCCCTTCCCTGCTGCGCCGTCCTGTCCTCCCTGCTGCTGCTGCCAGCTGCTGTGCCTGTCACTGTATGACAGGCACTGGCAGCGTCGCATGCAGCATGAAAAGCCTCCTCCCTCCCCTCCCTTCACCTTTGTGACAGTGATGTGTATGTACGGGACATAAGGGGGCGGAGCTACATGGGGCGGAAGGGGGGGCTAAATGGGACAGTAGGGGGCGGAGCTACACGGACCAGGCTGCTGTACAGAGGGAGACTGGCTTAGGTAAGTGGATGGTGACAGAGGTGTGTGTGTGTGTTCTACTGGGGGGGATTACATGTAAGGACGCTAGTACTACTGAGTGGGGTGGGGGGCATTACGTATAAGGACGCTACTACTACAGGGGGGGCATTACGTGTAACGACGCTACTACTCTGGGGCCATTACGTGTAAGGACGCTACTACTACTGGGGGGGCATTATGTATAAGGACGATACTACTACTTGGGGGCATTATGTATAAGGACGCTACTATTACTGGGGGGGGGGCATTACGTATAAGGACGCTACTACTACGGGGGGGATTACGTGTAACAACGCTACTACTGGGGGGGCCATTATGTGTAAGGACGCTACTACTACTGGGGGGGGCATTACATATAAGGACTATACTACTACTTGGGGGCATTATCTACAAGGACGCTACTATTACTGGGGGGGCATTACGTATAAGGATGCTACTACTGGGGGCGCATTACGTATAAGGATGCTACTACTGCTAGGGGGGAATTACCTTACGTATAAGGACGCTTCTACTATTGGGTGTGCACTACGTATAAGGATGCTACTACTACTGGGGGGAGCATTACGTATAAGGGCAATACTACTACTTGGGGGCATTATGTATAAGGACGCTACTATTACTGGGGGGGCATTATGTATAACAATGCTACTACTACACTGGGAGGAGGGCATTACGAATAAGGATGCTACTACTGGGGGGGGCATTATGTATAAGGACGGTACTAATACTGGGGGCGTATTACGTATAAGGACGCTACTACTGCTAGGGGGGAATTACGTATAAGGACGCTTCTACTACTGGGGGTGCACTACGTATAAGGACGCTACTACTGGGGGGCGCATTACGTATAAGGACGATACTACTACTTGGGGGCATTATGTATAAGGACGCTACTATTACTGCGGGGGCATTATGTATAAGGACGCTACTATTACTGGGGGGGGGCATTACATATAACAATGCTACTACTACTGGGGGGAGGGCATTACGTATAAGGATGCTACTACTGGGGGGGCATTATGTATATTTATTTATTTATTTATTACCAGTTATTTATATAGCGCACACATATTCCGCAGCGCTTTACAGAGAATATTTGCTCATTCACATCAGTCCCTGCCCCAGTAGAGTTTACAATCTATACTCACTATCGCATGTACACACATTCACACTAGGGTTAATTTTGTTGGGAGCCAATTAACCTACCAGTATATTTTTGGATTGTTGGAGGAAACCGGAGTACCCGGAGGAAACCCACGCAAGTACGGGGAGAATATACAAGCTCCACACAGTTAGGGCCATGGTGGGAATCGAACCCATGACCTCAGTGCTGTGAGGCAGTAATGCTAACCATTACACCATCCGTACTGCCCGTAAGGACAGTACTACTACTGGGGGCGTATTACGTATAATGACGCTACTACTGCTAGGGGGGAATTACGTATAAGGACGCTTCTACTACTGGGTGTGCACTACTTATAAGGACGCTACTACTGGGGTGAGCATTACGTTTAAGGACGATACTAGTATGAGCGGGTTCGGTTTTACTCGGTTTTACTCGGTTTTACTCGGTTCTCAAAACGGCATCTTATTGGCTCACGGATGTCACGTGTTTTGGATAGCCAATAAGATGCCGTTTTGAGAACCGAGTAAAACCGAGTAAAACCGAACCTCGCTCATCACTAGATACTACTACTTGGGGGCATTATGTATAAGGACGATACTATTACTGCGGGGGCATTACGTATAAGGACGCTACTATTACTGCGGGGGCATTACGTATAACAATGCTACTACTACTGGGGGGAGGGCATTATGTATAAGGATGCTACTACTGGGGGGGCATTATGTATAAGAACGCTACTACTACTAGGGGGAATTACGTATAAGGATGCTACTACTACTTGGGAGGCATTACATATAAGGATGCTACTACTACTGGGGGTGCACTACGTATAAGGACGCTACTACTACTTGGGAGGCATTACATATAAGGACGCGACTACTACTGGGGGTGCACTACGTATAAGGACGCTACTACTACTGTGGGTACATTATGTATAAGGATGCTACTACTACTGGGAGGACATTATGTATAAGGAAGCTACTACTACTGGGGTGCATTCATATAAGGACGCTGCTACTACGGGTGGGGCATTACGTATACGATTAATAAGATTGTGCTACTTTGTGGCGTAATTTTAAATGGGGGTACTATTGTGTGGCCATGCCATTACTTGTGAGACCACAACCCTTTTCCCTCCGCGCGCCAAAGGAATATGGGAGGGCGCAAATTTATAGTTTGCAGGGAGGCGCCGAACACCCTAGCACCTTCCCTAATGGCAGGGATGGGGAACCTTCAGCCCTCTAGCTGTTGTTGAACTACACATACCAGCATGCCTTGCTACAGTTTTACTATTTGGCCATGCTAAAACTGTTGCAGGGCATGCTGGGATGTGTAGTTCAACAACAGCTGGAGGGCCAAAGGTTCCCGATCCCTGCCTTATGGGATCCCTGCTATTCTTTTTATAGACAGCTACATGGGGATGTGAACGTTGCTTCTTCTTGGTTCTGGAGTGTATCGGATGTTGCCCGTTTCCTCCATGCACCTCCTTCCTTACCCTCCCCCATTTTCTTTTACTATGCACCATGTTGTATTGTTGATCAAAATTATAATAATTACCAAATGAATAGTATGAAAAGCCTTTATTGTACTTCCATGTCATTATTATAGTACTATGTATGTTTGTATTCTTCTATACAATTCTATGAAAATATTTATTTCCGGTCAACTTTTCTACTACGAGATTAAAAATAAATAAATAACTAAATAAATAAATGTGTAAATGACAAATATTTGAAAGCAAATGTGTAATCTTACCAGTTTTCCTCGTTGTCCCTGGGGTATCTGAAATAAGAAAATATTAGTTAACTATAACTAATCTCCATATTGCTTCTGCAGTCATAACTTGGAGATATGCAAATATTATAATATGGGCATGAAACAAGCAGGGGTGTGGTATGACTTGTCCACAGTAATCTGTCCGACCACTGTGTCTACGGTCCGTAACGTTGCCCATTTCTTTGTTGCTTCAATGCTGAGATATATGCTGCTGTAACTATGTTTATTTACCGGGGGCGTGGCCTAGCGGGACATGGAGTAGCAGCTCGGCGTGAGTGCTCTCCACTCCCATATATCCGTTCTAAATATCCTGAGGGGTCCCCCCGAGCCCAATTTACCGCAACTGGTGGGGGAAGGATCCAGGCAGCTGTGGAGTCTTTGCGGGCCGCCGGACGAGTGCAGACTGAGGAGAATCCGGACGCTGAAGCTTCTCTCCCCTGGCCTTTCTCCTCACCTAAGATGGCGCCGTGACTTCCGGTCCCGGCTCTCTGGCGCGGCCTCACAGTGTGCGCTGTGCGGGAGCCGCTCGCACGGGGAACTGCTGGGTGAGCCTGCCGGAGCCTGCAGATCGTCCTCCTGTGTCTGCCCACCGCTGCTGTGCGCTGTGACACCCGCGGCCCCCCCTCTCCTGGGGGAATACAGTGTAGGCCTGCTTGACCCTGCACACCACTCTCCTCGCTTCCCCCAGCGCTGCTGTGTGCTGGGGCACCTGCGACCCCCCCCTCTCCTCCCCTGTGCTGCCTGGGTGTTATATGGCCTGGGGCTACCAGAGAGGCCTGCATGAAATAGGGGTCGTGCTCCTTCTTCCTTGGTCCCTCCTATACGCTCCTGTGGAACTGCACTGGACTGCCATATATAGCTATCTGTGGTGCTGTGACTGTATCCTGCTGCTTCCAGTGTGTGCACACACTACTATTATTCAGAGCTATCCAACCTCTGTGCTGTTTGTTATTCTTTGAGCTACAGATCCTGCACTACTCTTAGATATCTACGAAATGGTGAAGAATCACCATAAATCTGCTGCGGCCCGGCTTGCACAATACTCGCATACCCCTAGAGGGCGCGCGGCGGCGCCGACTGGGGGTGGGGATACCCCTCTACCGGGGTCCCCCAGCCACTCATCCTCCTCTGGTGATACCTCTGATGATGTGCTGCAAAAAGTGTTGGAAGCCCTGGAGGCTAGCGAATCTCGTCTCTCAGACAAGATAGGCCAGGTGCAGGCTGACCTGACCATAATCCATCACGATATCCAAAAGGTTAGAGAACGGGTCGGGGAAGTCGAGACCCGAACATCCACGCTGGAGGATAAGATCTCACCGCTTAGCTCCCGAGTCACGTCCATCGATGGTCAGCTATCCGATATAAAAGGCAAGATGCTGGATATGGAGGGCAGGCTGAGGAGGAATAATGTCCGCTTTGTGGGGCTCCCGGAGAAGGAGGAGGGCAATGCCCCGGAACAGTTCCTTGTATCTTGGCTGAAAAGTTCTTTTGGGGCTGACTCCTTTACACCTTTCTTCACGGTTGAACGGGCTCACAGAATCCCTTTCAGGCCGCTGCCGCCGGGTGCGCCACCGCGCACACTCATAGCGAAATTCCTCCACTACCGAGATCGGGACGCTGTTCTATTTCTGGCGCGCACCAAGGGGCCCCTGTTGTGGAATGGCTCCAAAATTTCCGTGTTTCCTGACTTTGCGCTGGAGGTGCAAAAGGACTGTGCACAATTTGTTACGATTAAAAGACGCCTCAGGGAACTTAATCTACAGTATGCAATGCTTTTTCCTTCTAGGCTGAGGGTGGTGGCTGATGGAGAAACAAAATTCTTTGCTACGCCTCGGGACGCTGCCCTGTGGCTGGATCGATGGGCCCCGGCCAGGCGGGCGCTTGCTCCTGATCCTTAATGTTTGATATATTCCTATGTTTAGGCTGGTATTTCTTGCTGCTATCCGTGTCGCAGTATGTTACCCGGATAATACTACATTGCCTCTGCTAGTGTTTATTTTTTCAATCCAATGATGTTTATGTTTAGGGCTCGGGGTGGGGTCTCCTCGCTTTTCTTAGATGAGGGAGGGGGACCTATGCCTTTTGTCTTTGGGTCACTCTATTCATTGCCCTTTTATGTTGGTATAGTTTGTTTTTTCTTTGTTAAGGGGGAACAGTTTCTTGGGGTAAGGCATGCCTCAGTTCGGGCGGGTATACAGGGAGGGGGGGCAGGACGGGAGGGAATGTATTTTGTTGTTTGTTTTCTTTTTTTCTTTTCCTATATGTGTACACATAGTGCATACCTTTTCTTTTTCTTTTTCTTTATTTAATGTTATGGTTTGTATGTTTTTCTGGAAAATCAATAAAAACGTATTGAATTTAAAAAAAAACTATGTTTATTTACCCTGTACTTGTCCTATACTGTCATCAATTGTAAGTTGCTGTTTTCCTGTTTGATTATTTATGTACTCCGTATTTGGGCGCTGCGGAACCCTTGCGGCGCCATATAAATAAAGGATAATAATAATAATATACAGACTGGTACTTATCCATTGTCCATTATCCATTATCCATTATCCATTATCATCAGGGAGGCTCCAAATGTATTCTGCAGCAGGACAACCTCCCCAAACATACAGTCAATGTAATTAAGACTATCTTCAGTGTAAAGAAGAGCAAGGACTCCTGGAAGTGATGATATGGCCCCCACAGAGCCCTGATCTCATCATCATTGAGTCTGTCTGGGATTACATGAAGAGACAGGAGGATTTGAGCAAGCCTATATCCACAGAAGATCTGTGATTAGTTCCCCAAGATGTTTGGAACAACCTCCCTGACGAGTGCCTTCAAAAACTGTGTGCAAGTGTACCTAGAAGAATTTATGCTGTTTTGAAGGCAAGGGGTAGTCACACCTAATATTGATTTGATTTCAATGTATCTTCTGTTCATTCACTTTGCATTTTGTTAATGAAAAAAAAAATAAACGATTAACACTTCTATTTTTGAAAGCAATTTACTTTGCAGCATTTTCTCTACGCCTGCCTAAAACTTGTGCACAGTACTGTATATACTTACATAATGTTTTACACAATACTGATGATACTGCAACGTGATCACAGTCGTTGATATCCCACAGACCAGTCAGCGCATCCATGGTCACGCAGGTGATTAAGTTTCCTTGGAATATCTGTCCCTGTCTCCAGTTTGAGAAAGTTACCGCAGACTTGTCGAACCATTTGAGAGAGTCATCTGTCAATAAGATACAGGGAGCTTTTATTTGATGTAGTTTAGATTTTTGCCGTGTTTATGATGGAACAATAACTATATGACGTTAATATAATCTTTGCAGAAATAAGAGTTTTGTTTGTAGAATTCCTAACAGCAATCTACGAGATAGTAAATGATTACTAACATGATACAAATGTTATAAAAGTATATTGGTCGCTTGTTGCGTGAATATAATCGTACCATCAGTATCATAGAACATGCCCAGCAAAATCTTTTTGGAGCCTTTCCATTTAGTTTGTAACATTGTCAGCAAGAACGCGTTTTCCTCCTGGGTATTGATGCTTATTATGTCACCGCCAATATCTAAGAAACAAGAATATAATACACAATAAATATATATAATAAAAGCAGCAATGCGATGCCAAGAGCAAGCCCAATCCTGATCCCATATCTACTTAGGGGTCTGTTTACCAAGCCCTCAATGGAGATAAAGTGGACGGAGATAAATGACGAGCCAATCAGCTCCTAACTGCCAGGTAACAATCTGTGTTTGAAAAATTACAGTTAGGAGCTGATTGGCTGGTACTTTATCTCCGGCCACTTTATCTCCACCCAAGGCTTAGTAAATAGACCCTTTAGACCAGAGCTGGCCAAACCAGTCCTCGAGATCTACCAACAGTTCACATTTTCCAGACCACCTAGCTGGTGCACAGGTGTAGTCATTACTAATTAAGATGTGCTGCATTCATTCCTAACTGACAATTCTACAGATCTCCAGGAGGCCTAGAAAACATGCACTGTTGGTAGATCTCGAGGACCGATTTTGCCAGCCCTGCTTTAGACTACTGTAACTGTGCTCCATGATTTGGAGTCCTGGAAAAGAAAGAGCGGAGTCCCTTTCTCCTTGCAGTCCACCCATCTACCAATCCAGATACAGAAAAATCTTAAAATGTAAATTTTTTAAACCGTTCTCTTGAAACATCGACATCATTAAGCTTAATATTATATATTATTAGAGATGTAGTTGTGGAATCAGTATGATATGCCGGCGGTCAGGAGACAGATGCCAGGATCCCGACAGCCGGAATACTGGTGGCAAGCACAGCATGTCCCCTCACAGAGTTGCTGCGCTCACCACAATTCAGGCCCCGGTGGCTTCCTTTGGTCGCCACAGGGTTATATTCCCCCTCGGGTGGTTTTTTGGCCCATCACCTGAGCAGGGATTATGGCCAAAAGTCGGGATTCCAACCACCAGTTTTTCACCGGCTGTCGGGATTCCGGTGTTGGTATCAGCTGGGATCCTGACAGCCAGCAAAATGAATGCCTCCTGTAGTTGGGATGCCCTCTGCGCTGTGGTTCAGGGCCTATTCAATGGAATAAGGGTAAGGACAAGTGTGCAAGAACCTGGACGCAACCAAGAAAGCAGCCTGGGCTCATATACAGTGCTCGGGGTAACCCCAAGCCCCCTTGTGGTGAGATGCAAATAGATTAGTGGTATAGAGTCCTTGGCGCTAAAAAGTGGGTGGGGGGTGGGGAGACAGAATAATCAAAGATAAGTATAAAAGGATATTGATTGTCATAGGTGAAATTATTTTTTCCACTTGGAAGAGAAAATAATATAGTATAACTCTGTTATTGATAAAATACATGCAGACAGTAATGATACACTAAAATTGTATTTATGCAAGAAATATATGCCTAAGAGCATACAATTAGACAGACATAAAATTCACAAACTTACAAATCTCTGAAAAGACTCTTTAAAGAGTCAATGTATGCTTTCACCTATGAGAATCTATATTTACATAGAGAAGTATCATTATTATACTTCTCTATGGATTATTCTAAACATTTCATGGCACCATGATCTCTATACCACTAACCTATTAGCATAGGAATAGGTGTACGACAATGGGGTCAGTGACACCCGGTGCACTAGATAACACCCCGTGCGATCCTTTTTATATCTCTGTGATCCTTCCCATTTACATGAGATGGACACTACACTGGATAATAGAGTCCGTTTTTTTATAGTCCAATGTTATTTACTTTACTAGGCTTTGAGCATTCACAATTATTTAAAAGAGAATGAAAGACGTATATATACAATTATAGGCTCATCTCCATCTATGGCCACCAGCCCCTAGTAGTACGATGATAACTCCCTCAATACTTACATCTTAGCTGTATTATGTCTTGAGAATGTGTGGTGCTCTATGTTACCTGTACTCTAATTCTGTTATTTATTTACTGTAATGCTAAGTTTTGTCTCCCTGTACTGTCCTTTGTATGGCGCTGCGAAACACATGTGGCGCCTTATAAATTAAATGTAATAATAATAATAGGACGGACCCTATAAACACAAACAGAAATGGGATGGGTGGGTGACATAGCAATAGCATCTAGCTCCAGGCATTACAGACAGTGGGCCTGATTCAGACGAGGCCTTGTCTGTTGGCGCGGTCGCGTCTGCGTCTTATGCTAATGCTATGACTGATTTAATAAACACTGAGACGCCCACTTGCAGCATCTTGAGATGGTGCATTTCCAGCTCGGAGCAGCTTTAAATGAACCATCAAAACTTGAAGCAGCTCTATAGCAGGTGCAGTTTCTCTGTCTGACTATGGCCTCCTGTGTGAGCGACACACCCATGCTGGCTTAGGCACGCCCTGTTACCTTACTAGAATGCCCACTAAAATCCGCAGATCCTGCGTCCGATTCTGTACTGTGTCATCAGTCAACTGTGTACAGCATTAGCTGTCCAACTCAAAATCAGTACCAAAGTTCCTCTGCTCAAGGTTAGAGAACATTATATAGTTTTTAACCTTTCCTGATTACCCGACAAAAGTCTTCCACTATTAGCACCCTGAATGAAATTCCTGTTAACGGTATCTGGTCTCTAGGTCGACAACGTCTAGGTCAACCACTGTTGGTCGACAGGGTTTCTATGTCGACATGGTCTCTAGGTTGACATGTACTAGGTCGACATGAGTTTTTCACAAATTTTTCATGTTTTTTTACATCTTCATACTTTACCATCCACGTGGACTACAATTGGGAACGGTAAACTTGCCCGATGCATGGCGAGCATGGGACACGGTGCACTCATTGGGGTTCCCGGTCACTCTACGGAGAAA
This sequence comes from Pseudophryne corroboree, assembly GCF_028390025.1. Lineage (NCBI taxonomy): Eukaryota > Metazoa > Chordata > Amphibia > Anura > Myobatrachidae > Pseudophryne > Pseudophryne corroboree. Next base: position 134,370,408 of record NC_086450.1, on the reverse strand, counting down.
ACGGCACAAAAAAACCCAAACCCCCCCCTCATGTCGACCTTGTTCATGTCGACCTAGAAACCCAGTCAACCTATTTACTGTCGACCAATGATGGTCGACCCTATGATCCACACCCCCTGTTAACATGTGTGTAAGTGATACCTATCTCCTCAGAGAGTCCAAAACTCCAAACTTTCAAATGTGCAACACCTCCACTTCTATAAACCCGCACTTTAGCAAATATACACCTGAGTCTCACCTGAACAGGGATTACAATGCTGCGTTTTCCCAGAGTGGTGCCTGCTTCTCCCTACATACTGACAGTTACATAAATGCATCATTCGGAGATATGTGAATAAGCAAAGCAGGTAAAAATAAAAGCCTACAGCATGTATTATTGCAAACAGAGGGCTGTTTTGGGTCTGAGTGTTGCCATATGCGATCCTCTTTTGTTCTACATTAAAAAAAACTAACCAAAAACAACATAAAAAAAAACTAACCAAAAACAACATAAAAAAAAACAAAAACAAAACACTGGCACAATTTGTGGTGATAAAATAACATCTCTATCCTCTACTGAAAGAACACACTACTGGTTTCACTACCTTTGCAGAGGTCATGAGCACTCTCAATGTTGAGTGAAGGCTTCGATGCTGGATAAATGAAGGCGTAGCAGCTGCTGTTAAATTGGACCCACAATAGAGCAGGGCACTCTGTGAAGAATAGAAATAAAAACACAATTGACCGATATGAATAAAAGTTATAATCTACAATTGGAGTGTTGTGTAACTAGTAACAACGCATCACCTGTATTAGCTAGGGGTATATTTACTAATTTTGTCCGATCTTGTTGTATGTACTCCGATGTGCATTGAGTTCTATAAGAAAGTACTAACAGTTGTCCAATGATCGGTTTTGACCACGAGCCGATTTTTGACTTTAGTACAGCTCTGATTTGCAAAATAGTCACAAAAAATTGTCTTGCAGTCAACAGTGTTCATCGGAAAAAAACATTGGTATTTTCTCATAGAGCTCAGTGCAAATTGGAGATTTACTAACAGTCAATTTGTAAAATCAAGCGAAAATTTAACACAAAATTGTCCAAGCAATAGACTAGTAAGTGACAGGTAAAACATTTCAATTGTAAAACACATTCTAATGTCTAAACTTTCATTATGATGCCTGTAAAAGTAGAGATGACGGACACTGTGCCAATGTTTCTCTAATTAAACGATTATCGGCACATTGCGCATGCGTCAAAGTTTAATAGCGATGTTACTTGCAGTGTTTACCTTCATGCAGTGTGATTGACAGTCAGGCACTGCTTGTGGGTGTTGACGGGAGAGTTGTGGCATAAACGCAGGCGTGTCGTGCCTGTTGCTGGCGCATGTTGCTGGCTACAATTGCGAATCTGTTTTCACACAGTGTGGTTCCAGCGTCTCTGTTTAGGCTAGCATGCTGCATGGCCATTGATTTACTGAAGCTGCCAATTATCGAAGGATCTGCGTGTGCGCTGGGAATGTGTACGCAGTTTTTGTGCTTTTGCGATGGCTCCGCTGGGCGTCTCTGTACTTTTCAGGGCTAATTTTTTTTTTTTGCATAACTACCGAAATCCTCAGCGTGCACAATCCCAGCTGCGATCGCCATAACGTCCATCAATGAATTAAACAGCTCAGGGGGCACTGCATACCGCAATATAGGTCCTGTATAGGCGCCCCACCATCAGAGGTATACACAAACCATCGACTATCGAAGATGTATGCAATCTAAAATGACAGGAACCACAGCAGTTTCTTACATGTGGTAGGTTTTGCCCAATAGAAAATCAGGAGGACATGGTAGTCCATTTTGCCCAATTTTTTTTTGTTTTATGTCGATTTTGAATGTTATTGACAAACACCAGCTTACTTTAGACATAAATAAATAAATAAATACTAACCTCCATATTGCTTCTGCAGTCATAACTCGGAGAGGGATGCAGTCAATTTACATACAATCAAAATCCCGAAGGTCAAAATACTGACAGCAATTGACCGACGGTCAAAATTCAGACAAGGTCAAAATACCGACATTTAAAATACCGACATTTTTTCATTGAAACCGACTTGTTCATACTTTACCATCCCAGTGGACCTGGAGGGGGAATATAATAGTGTGCCGAGCGCATGGCGAGCGCAGCGGTACACGTATATGGTGTCCATGTCGACCTATGTCGACATGCACACAAAAACAATGAAAAACTTGTGTCGGCCTTTTGATCTGTCGACGTTTTACATGTCAGTATTTTGACCTTGTTGGTATTGTAAATGTCGGTATTTTGTCCATGTTGGGATTTTGACCGTCGGTCAATTGCTGTCGGGATTTCGACCTTCGGGATTTTGATTGTAGGGGGTAAATTTACTAAGATGGGAGTTCTATTTAAGATGGGATGTTGCCCATAGCAACCAATCAGATTACAGGTATTATCTTATAGAAGGTGCTAGATAAATGAGAATTAGAATCTGATTGGTTGCTATGGGCAACATCCCGTCTTAAATAGAACTCCCATCTTAGTAAATTTACCCATAGGTATTTCATACCGATCCCCTCGGAGATATGCAAATATTGTAATATGGTTATAAAACATGCAGAGGTGTGGTATGACTTGTCCACAGGGGTGGATTGGGATCAAAAACTAGCCCAGGAAATTTATGGAAGCAGCCCTAATAGGGGTGGGGTCTTTTGAAGGGGTGGAGTCTGATCTTTTAGTAAATTTACCCCCTGGTGCAACAAACATGTGCCTACTGTGCGCAGTAGAGATTCACAAAATGTTTGCAACAGATTTTCAGACTTTACATTATACAGTAAGAAACTGACTGAAATTCAAGGAAGATGAAAATTGGTAACATTGTATTGTATTTTTAAACATACTTTTGAACTCAAAAACAATACAATTTGGCTATTTCAGCTCAAAATGCAATTTTCTATACTTTAAATACAAGCGTAAGGTTCATCGTACAAATCAATCATAGCAGATCAGACCAGCTCAAAGTGGAACTAGCACAACAAGGCCATCAAAGTGGCCAAATTCGTTTATTATCCGAGCATCACTACTATGTAGCCCACCCATGGCAGCTTTATACGTAATAGATTTGTCTCGATAATGGCTGAATAACAGATGTGAGGTGAATGTAGGAACATGGAGTGGATAGTAATGCTTACCATCTCCTATATATTAGCCCAGATCTGTGACTCTTTGACTGTGTGTATAATGCTGGGCAGAGTCACAACGCTGCTCGGAGTCAGAGTCACAGATCTGGGCTAATATGTCCATGGGTGCTCCCAGGCCTGAGCACCCACGGGCAACGAGGAGCACCTACGGAACCAGCCACCCAGTAATGCTAGCCTCCACAGCCCCCGCAGTGGATTGAGACGCGCTGGGGGCTGCGGAAGCGCTTCCGTACATTGCTGTATTAAAAGAACCACCAAAAATGGCCGCCGCCAAGGAGGAGACCGACACTAGAGGTCACATTTGACCTCTAGGCCTGTCTCCTCGGCAGCGGCCAGTTTAAGGTTTTAGTTTTTACACTGCAATGTACGGAAGCACTACCGCAGCCCCCAGCGCGTCTCAATCCACTGCGGGGGCTGTGGAGGCTAGCAGTATAATTAATTATGCCTGCACCCACCCTCCCATACTTTACTGGGGCTGCGCCCAGGAGACTCCTGGCAACGCACATTAAACCCCTGGGAACGGACATTTAACCCCTGGCAATGCGCATGAAACCCCTGACAACGTGCATGCAACTCCTGGCAATGGACATTAAACCCCTGGCAATGCACATGAAACCCCTGGCAACATACATTAAACCCCTGGCAACATGCATGAAACCCCTGCCAATGTGCTGGAGACCTCTGACAACAGGCAGGTAATTTAAAAGTCATTAGAAGCCTTACTGTCTGCCATCATTTGTAAGGGGCATTATTGTGTGTGGGGCATAAAATGGTGTCAGGACCCCTACACCACCCGCAGCACCTCCGCTATCGCCCCTACCCCACCCGCAGCACCTCCGGAACCCCTCCCTCATCCGCAGCAGCCCCGCACCTGCCCCTCCACCACCTGCGGCACCCTGCCTCTCCCCCACCCACAGCCCATCTGGACCCCCTCCTTTATCCGCGTGACCGGGTATTCCAACTCGAGTAACTTGCAGGGTTCAATCCGGCTCACTGTGCTGTGTAAATGGGAAGCCGGGTCAATCCAACCCGTTTCTCGTTCACTTGTGATCTCCATGCGCCGTCACCGCTGATGTCACCACAGCGCTGGCGATGGGCCTGAGGCTGGTCGCAACCGGGAAGCAATCGTGTCAGGCTCCCAGGTGCGACCCGCCTCATTCGGTATAAAAGAGGTATTAGTTAGTAGCAGAATACTTTAGTATAGCGTACTTCTTTTATATACCTGGGATGTGGTGGAAGATTAAGCAAGACAACTGTACTCATGTATATCGTTAAAACCTGGACTGTAATGGCGGCAGTGGCGGACCTACATTTTTTGGGTCCTGAAGCTTGAACTGTGATAGTAACCCCTTTGCAACCAGCAACAATAGGGCAACATCGGTCCAAAGGGCCTTGCAGAGAACAGGTTGTGGAGTGGAGTCCTTGAAAATGGGTCACAGTGAGCCCCTTCCCACCAGCCTGTGTCTGCGGGGACAGGTCAGGATTTCATGGTGAGAGAGTCTGCGGGCAGATGTGGTGGGTGACATGGCAAGTGTCTGTGGGGCATGTCTAGTTACAGAACTGCCTCCGGCCCCTTTAATGTGTCACAGCACTCCCCTCACCAATAATCACCTGATAACACCCCCTCTTTTCTAAACACCTGACAGCACACGCCGCTTAGTTTAAAACGGATACATGTTTCATGCCATTTACCGAGCACAAATCACAGAGCTAGACTACAACTCCCAGCAGCTCCCATGATAAAAAGTGACGCACATCCAAGCTGTAATAGCAGCTAAGCTGTACTAGAAGCCTGGTTGTCATGGTTTTATTGGCAACAAGCTATAACCATACAGTACATAAAAACAAGAGGTGAAAATGGTTTCCTTCATGATTAGGGGCCCTGAAGCTTAAGCTTCATTAGTTTCATAATAGATCTGGTTCGGGAATCTGTGGCATAGGTGCTAATGTTTCTCCCCAGCAGCATATTTGGCGTGAACTTTCCAAGCACAAGCTGTATTGCTAATGAGACCACTTATGTTATAGAGGAAGAGACTATCCTTATTTAAGTGGCCATTAGAAGCTCATTTTGGCCCCTATAGACTGAGGACAGGAAGGAAACACATACTGTATACTATGATTTCAAAGGATGGTTTTCAGGAAGGGCTGTATAGTGGTCTCAATAGTGAGTCCTGTCACTACTGTGCCTGGATGCGGACAGCCACGTCCCTAATGGCCCAGGCCTTCAGTGCTGTAAATGTTAGGAATTTCAGTAGGAGAATAGGTATTTTAATGCAGACACAATGTATGACTTCTATATTATAGCATTCCCAATTATTTCTTCACAAATATCCATTTGTCACCATAGTTCACACTTGAATTTCCCATCCAGCTGTCTGTAAACACTAGTATAGAATGGGTTTTAATATTCTAATTTTATTTTATCTATTTAGAGTTGTGTGTCCTAGGTCATCCTATATGACTCCCTATTGTACCAATGTTAGCCATGTTTCTATGTTTATGCCGTACCCACAGATTAGTTATCTCACCCCCACACCCACGGATGTGACAGAGGCTTTTGTAGACTAATCCACACTAGCTGACAAGTACAAAAACAGTGAAAGAAAATAAATAGGCATATACATTTACCTGCAGCCCATAACAAAGACCTCACCATTGATGTATGATGTCCGGAATGTCAAAAGTTTTTATAGGAAGTGCTGGAAATATTTTGTGACTAGTGACCCAATCTTATCAGGACAATGTATTGTGCGGTACAGGCTCTGCTGGAAAGCTGGGTCCCTGAGAAAGCATTCTGAGGGGCCACCTCACACTACTCATTGGTAGTGATGCTTAAGCAGCTTCCTTACTGCATATCTGGCATTGACAATAAACACTGTATGGCAGGAATTGTATCCAATTTAGACACAAACATGGTTGATCAAAATCAGACAGACTTGGCTGTTCCGTGCCCTGGCTGACCAAATTAGTGCAATTGCTGGATGACCTATTGAATGGTCATTGGAGGACTCAGAATGCACAACTATAATAAGTTGAACAATTGTGATCAGGATTCCAGGCTATTTGGGCCACAGGTGTGGCAATATCAGATGGAAATCACAGACAGACACTTATCAGAAGTTGATCTCAGCATACATTAAGCATGGATTCATTTGATCTAGTCCTCGGGCTCAGAATGGCACCAGTAGCTGGCTTTATTGTGGATCCAGTGTATTGTAATGTAGCAAACTTTCTAAAGAGGACATGTGTAAAAGGTGCTTATAGCAATACTGAGATTTACATTTTGGGAGCCATTCTTATGGATTAGGTATAATTTGTCCACCTGCTGGAGCTGGGAATCATACTCATTGTGCCATTCCTCTGTTGGGTACAAGGTCGGATTATAGGAGGGGCGACAGGAACAGTCATTTCGGGGGGCCCACACACTGTCCTCAAGACTCACCCAATGATATTGCCACTGGTGAGCCAGAGCCATTACAGGCTTCTGACCCACACACTGATGAGGCCGAAGTGGCAGGATGGAAGGACAGCGTGGTCTCACTACAAGAGTGGCACCGCTGAGAGCATCGCAGTAGGAGCAGCAGAGGGCCTAGCAGGGGAGTCAGAGAGCAGCACTGCTGAGGGCATCACAAAGGGATTATATAGTAGGGGGCCTATTAGCTCTGGCAGCCAGGCGGGCTGGGACAGACTAAGAATGCTGGAGGTGAGACATACTGCTCACTCCCACTCCCCCTTCGTGGCGTAGATGCTGCCCAGGGGACCCACGGGCCTTAATACGGCCCTGGTTGGGTACAATATATAGAGACTGCTGATGACATTTTATTTAAGCATACAGCTACATTTGCCCTCCACGTTCACAAATGCCCACAGTTCAGTTTCCGGAGCCACCTCACTGAGATAGCCACATGTTCTCTCACTGGAGACAATACATTTCGAGCAGAAGGCACCTGGATCTCATGCCCTTACTTCATAATGCCATAGCTTACTAATGCAGAACGGGGCCTATGAAGCACTCGCTATAGTTAGCTTCACTCAATCAAGTCAGTAGCCTTTTCAATTTAGACTATAATCCTCTGGCCCCTGGGAACTGAATACTCAAGGAGAAATGTATCAAACGTTCTAAAGAGGACAGGTGGAGACAGTGTCGGACTGGGGCATAAAGGGCCCATCGAGGGAATGTAGTGGTAGGGGCCATGTTTAGGGGTGTGGCCAGTCACCACATTAGCGACTGCATGTTCTGGGCACCTTGATAAATAAATATATATATATATATATATATATATAGTAAATTAGTGCTAGAGCATGCATAATAATGTACCAGATTAAATCAGCAATGCGCATGCATAATAATGTACTAGATTAAATCAGCAATGCCCTGTAGAGAATACACCATAGTCCTGTACAGTATAAGGTAATATATGTATAATGTATAATTCAAGTACACAGTTTGGAACCTGATACCTAAAGGAGGAGGAGGGGGCCCATGCATTGGGGCCTACCGGGGGTTTTCCCTGTACCCCTGTGGGCCAGTCCAACCCTGGGTGGAGAAGTTTCCCATAGCAACTGATCTTCTAGTTATCATTTTATAGAATGTCCTTATTAGGTGGAATCTTGTACTTGGTCTCTTTAGAAGGGTTGATACATGATCCCCTTATAGGAGTATCCAATTAGCCGTGAAAAACTGCACTTTTATTGTAAGTAGCAAAAAATCACTATCCAATTAGCAGTGATAACTTACTGCCGATAATTTTCCGAAGGCTTTATCGCGATATTTCACCTGATAAGTAGTGTAAAGTCCCTACTTTAATGTAAAAATGTGGGGATTTGGATCAGAACCCACGGGACATGATCTTTAATGACTAATTAGGCACTTTGAAGTTTTTCATTATTTTTAATTGTAAAGTGATGGAAATTGGGGTTCACTGTTTGTGACATGCATATTAGGGTGATTTAAGAGTGGGACAAGTTTTTTAGGGCTTGCAGGAGGGACTAATCAGATTTTTGTGTGACTTTGTTTAAAAAGTACCTTAAAATTACCCAAATATACTTGTAACTATTTTCATGTACCCCTAATTTAATGAGAGCATTTATTTTGCACAAAAATCTTGCATTTGACCCCATTTAAGTGCCCTAAATCTATTTGATATGACCTATTATACACTTCTGTACTATATTCTTATGGTAGTTTAGCATTTTTGGGGTACAGGCTGATTTCCCCCTTTTCACGCAAATCCCGTTTTTGTCAATTTGGAATAGGGTACGTAAAATAAAAACGGGAGTGTGCATTTTGTCAAAAAGCCGTTTTCTCCGCTTTTATTGGGGGATAGCAGCAAAAACTTTTTGTGGGAATAATTGTAGCGTTTTTGTGGTTAATAGGATGCTGGTAATAGGATACGGTGGATATGCTTTTTTTGTGCCTCCTCTGGGAGGTTCAATTTCATCCCACTGTCTAAAGGCTTTTTCATAGGTTAATTGTTTTGCAATTCAATCGTCCTTAGTTTGATGGTGAGATTTATCAAATCGTGAAGAGAGATAAAGTACCAACTAAACAGCTTCTGTCATTATACAGACTTTGCTTAAAAAAAAAAAAAATGTTTGCTATGGGCAACTTCTACACTCTCTCTCTAAGATTTGATAAAACTCACCCCTTGAGTATGGTTCATGTAGCTGTGATAAATAGGGTGCTGTGTAATATGTTGTAGCAATATAAATAAAGGAGCCTAATAATTACAATAGTTGTGGTTACTCACCTTCTCCTAATTCTTCAGCACCAGAGCAGACAGCAGAGATCAGAAACAGCAGGAACACAACCCTTACTTGTTCCATCTATCTTGCCTTATCCTACCTACAAGTACCTTAAGAGCCTTCCCCCTGCTATACTCCTGCAGAGGTGCTGTAATCTGGAGGGGGCTGCAGGTCGTACTACAGGAACACTGAATGCAGAGCAGTCGGAGCTGACGGGAAAAACATCAGTTGCACAATAATAAAAAAAAATAAAAAGAACAAAATTAACTTCTGCTCCACAGTTTCTCTTAGTGACAGGGGAGGGACAGAATGGCTTGCTTATTTGTAAACATCCTCATTTTAAAGGGATATTACATCGATTTATAGAAAATAAATATAATAGTAATAAAATATAACCAGATTTACAGTTAAAGTGTCCCAGCCTTTAAGATCCTTTGAGATTGTATTTATTGGATGTGCTTAGATGCAGCAAAGTTTGTCACAGGACAAATTTGGATTAATTATTAGCTCAGGGTGGATTAATTGCTAGTTTAAGTGTATGTAAGAAATGGTTTACATTTAGTTTGTTCATTCCAGTGTTGTGCGTAATTCATACTTGCCTACTTTTGAAAAAGCATTTCAGGGAGATTGTGAAAGCAACACAATATCAGTGCGGACGTGTATTCAGTAGCGGATCTTGCCACGGGCAAGCTGGATTTTTGCCCGGAGGGTGCCGCACCATGGCAAGATCCACTTCTGTGCCCCCCGTTGTGAAGGGAACCAGACGCTACGCGTCTAGTTTCCCTTCGTGGAGGGGACCATTGCTGTGCGGTGCGCGATGACGTCATTGCGCACCGCACAGCATAGTGGTACAGACGCTAGGGGTCATAATTGACCTCTAGTGTCTATGCTGATCCGAGGAGAGGAGCGGCGCCGGCGGAGGTCTGCAGCGGTCTGGAATCAGGAACAGGGATAGTAAGTATACATTTTTTTTTTCTCTTTCATCGGCGCTACAGGGCGCACAAATGGGGGCGTAACTGACCACACCCCCATTTAAAGCCACGCCCCTATCGTTTTGCCCGGGGCGCCACAAGGGCAAGAACTGACCCTGCGTGTATTGCTACATCTGAGAGGCGTGTCATAAAAATACTTACATCCAAATGTAAATGAGGCCCAAAGTTAGTAAGATCTACTTGTTGAAGAAAAGACACTGATATTTTTCAGGATTTGTTTGTGGATTGTGTTTTATAGGAGGTTCCATGTACTGCAAGTGGCCACGAGAAACCTTATTTAAAATGCATGTAGCCATAGGGATCATTGTGCCTTATAACGAATGCAGGGAAATGGCACTGATGATCCCATTTGAATGTATGTATCTCTGATTTCTCCTTCATGACCAGTTTCCTCCGAGTTTCCCGCCATTAACTGATTTCCCGCTTCCGTCTGAGACCCAGTGTATCTAAAAGGACCCAGTTGCAGCATAGGCAGATGTGTGACTGGTGCATCAGTGTTCACTTGGGCGTCTATGTTTACTGGGCGTTTGTGTACACTATTAGCGTCTGGATCCACTCAGCGTTCACTAACGTATTGATCAATCCTGGAAGCAAGGTGAAGTCTCCCTTTATTCCACTCTCCTGAGCAAGATTATACAGCATTAAGGGAATAATTCAGACTTGATCGTAGCAGCAACTGTGTTAGCAGATCGGCAAAACCATGTGCACTGCAGGTGGGGCAGATGTAACATGTGCACAGAAAGTTAGATTTGGGTGGGGTGTGTTCAAACTGAAATCTAAATTGCAGTGTAAAAATAAAGCAGCCAGTATTTACCCTGCACAGAAACAATATAACCACCAAAGTCTAACTCTCTCTGCACATGTTATATCTGCCCCCCTCCCCCCGCAGTGCACATGGTTTTGCCTATCTGCTAACAAAGTTGCTACTACGATCAGGTCTGAATTAGGCCCTAAGGGGGTCATTCAGAGTTGTTCACTCGCAAGCTGCTTTTAGCAGCTTTGCACACGCTAAGCCGCCGCCTACTGGGAGTGAATCTTAGCTTATCAAAATTGCGAACGAAAGATTAGCAGAATTGCGAATAGACATTTCTTAGCAGTTTCTGAGTAGCTCCACACTTACTCGGCATCTGCGATCAGTTCAGTCAGTTTCGTTCCTGGTTTGACGTCACAAACACACCCAGCGTTCGTCCAGACACTCCTCCGTTTCTCCAGCCACTCCCGCGTTTTTCCCAGAAACGGTAGCGTTTTTTCACACACACCCATAAAACGGCCTGTTTCCGCCCAGAAACACCCACTTCCTGTCAATCACATTACGATCACCAGAACGAAGAAAAAACCTCGTAATGCCGTGAGTAAAATTCCTAACTGCATAGCAAATTTACTTGGCGCAGTGGCACTGCGGACATTGCGCATGCGCATTAGCGACTATTCGCTCCGTTGTGACAAAAAAATAACGAGCAAACAACTCGGAATGACCCACTAAGTCTCTACCTACCAATAAGTACGAGTAGTTGGACAAGTGCCTGATGCATATGAGTCTGTAAACTATTGCTGCTGTTTCTTTCGCTGTGCGACTGAATACTTTTAAAGTCCTACATAAGGTAATGCAGTAATATGTTTCTCCTACATACTTGAAATGTATCTGTAGTTGAATATGTGCTCATATTGCTTATTATACTAATGTATAACCTGTGACTGATTGACAGTGTGATAGCTGACTTTACTATTTCTGTCAGTTTTCTGTGTATTCCGATCCTCAATGCTCGTGCAAAGCAGGGAGGGATCGGATTGTGTGTCACTTTAATGAGTTTTAAAGTGGTTTCAGTCACAAATTGTGTAGTTAACACTGTACATGTGTGTGATCTGTTTATCATGTCTAAGAGAGGCAAGGGTGAAGAGGATACACTCTCCACAGCAGCACCAACACTTGTTTCATGTTTGTTTTGCAAAGCTGGGTTAAGCTCTCAGGATCTGGTTCAAAATGGATTATGTGCAAACTGTTTTAGCTGTTACCAAAGCCTCCTGAATAATCCAAGGCAGGCACAGGTTCAAGTTGAACCCCCATGGGCTACTTTTGCACAGGCATCATCCAGTATAGCTGAGCTGATAATGCCATCTCCTATAGGTTACCCTATTAACCCTTACATGCAATATTCCTCCTGGGGTTTATCACATCTAGTACAGGAATCTGCAGCCTTTCAACAAAACAGACTGAAAGGCTGGTGGAAAGTAGATAACACAGACATGAAAGAACATCTTCAGTCTACACGTTTCAGATGGGGACTCGTCGGAGGATGAGGACTCATCATACTCCGGGTCTGCATACAGAGATGAGGATGAAGGTCTCAGCTCAGTGGACGTACCTTAGCTAATTAGTGTTATGAAAGCCATTCTATCCTTAGAGGAAGCAGCAGAGCCTTTGTTAAAATCTAAAGGTGCATACAGACAGTGAGATTCAGGCTAATCCCGATTCTCAGTGTGCGATAGGGACTAGGTCAGTATCGCAAGCGCATAATGGCTGTGCTTGCGATACTGACTATGTGCGATTTTGGCTAAGTGTCAATTTTGACTATTTTTTTCTACGAGATAGACTGTGCAGGCAAGTCAATTTTGACTATCTAGGCTTGCGATGCCGACCACGCGGGACCGCGCATCGGCATCGCAAGGTGACTTTCACCTTGCAAGCTGCACTAACTTTTCTTACGATTTTGACTAAATAGTCAAAATCGTAAGAAAAAATCTCACCCTGTGTACACAATTTAAGGCACCAGTATTTAAACGTCCCAAAACAGTCAGGACTGAATTTCCTGGGTCAGAACAGCTGACGGAAATTATGTAAGAGGCTTGGGTAACACCTAGTAAGAAGTTTAGAATTCCAAAGATATGGAATTCCCATTATCCTCTTCCAGCTGGGGACTGTATAAAAAGGGAGGTGGCTCCCAAAGTAGATACGCATGTCATTCGATTGGTGCGAAAATCTACATTACCTCTGCCTTCAATATCATTAAATGATGTCACGGAGAGAAAAATAGATGTTTTTTTAAAAGCCTTGGATATGGGTACAATTGCCGCTCAAGCATCAGCCTCAGCAGTAGCAGCTCGCAGAGCTGTGTGGCTACGTACATGGAAAGCTGACATAGAATCCAAGAAGGTTCTGGAGTCTTTGCCTTTTACTGGAGATATTCTTTTTGGTAAATAATTAAACAGTATTTTGGAGTAAGAAGCAGACTCCCAGAAAGTGAAGTTTCCTTCCACACACAGATCCTAACCTAGATTTCCAGCTTTTCGGCCCTTTCGGACTCAAGGAAAAGCAAAAGAAAAGGGTTATGGCAAACAGTCTCAATCTGACAAGTCTGGTAAGACTAAAGAGCATTGGGCTACCAGAGGGCCGGCTTCCAAGCCAGAAGTTAAGCCATCAGCCTGATGGTGCGGGCCTCCACCTGGGGGATCCCAGGGTGGGAGGCCGACTTCTTCATTTTGCACAGATCTGGCAGCAGTCCACCACAGATGCCTGGGTGCAAGAAGCGGTATCTCACGGTTATGCGTTTGCCTTCAAGAAACACCCTCCTCAAAGTTTTTTTTGTACCAGCCTGTCTTCAGTGAAAACGAAAGGCCAGGGCTTTGCAAGAGGCAGTTCAGAAGTTGCTTCAGTCAGGAGTAATAATTCCAGTTCCTCCTGCGCAATGAGGACAAGGTATTTATTACAACTTGTTTCTGGTTCAGAGGCCAAATGGGTCGTTCCAGCCCATACTCAATCTCAAAGTGCTGAACAAGTACATTTGGGTGTCTCCGTTTCATATGGAGACTTTATGTTCCATCATTTTGGCAATGGAGCCGGAAGATTTTATGGTATCCCTGGATATCTAGGATGCTTACCTACATGTTCCTATAGCACTGTCCCATCAGTGATATCTCAGGTTTGCCATCCTCCAGCAACACTTTCAGTTTTCAGGCCCTATCATTTGGACTGGCCACAGCTCCCAGAGTGTTCACCAAAATTATGGTGGTTATGGTGGCTTACTGTATCTTCGTCAGCACGGGATAAGAATTTTTCCACACCTCGATGACATATTAATCCTGGCACAATCTTCAGAATTGCTTCAGTGTCATCTGAAACAGATAATAGCTTGTTTGCCGAGACACGGTTGGCTCATAAATTTGGCAAAGTGGTCCCTGGTTCCATCACAACTAATGACTCACTTGGGGGCTGTGTTGGATTCGGGTCTTCAGAGAGTAATTTTACCTCTGAACAAAATATCCAAAATTCAGTCAATGGTCCAGGAGCTGCTACACAGTCAAAGGGTATCCATTCACGCAGCAATGTGTGTGATGGGATTGATGATGTCGACATTCAACATGGTAGAGTATGCTCAGTTCCACTCGAGGCCTCTGCAACGTGTGATCTTTTCCAAATGGAATGGGTTACATCAGAAAATAAAAACTCAGACTATGTTTCTTCCTCTGGAAGTAAGGAGGTTATTAGCCTGGTGGCTACAGACATCCCATCTGGACAAAGGGAGACCCTTTTGGATTTCAGATTGGGAGGTTCTGACAACGTATGCCAGTTTTTAGGGTTGGGGAGCAGTGTCAGGAAGAAGTTGCTTCCAAGGGCAGTGGACCAAGGAAGAAAGTTATCCCAAAAGAAGAGAAGGGTAACTTGCGCCTTAGTTGCAGCCCTGGACTAAAACTCTCAAGAGCACCACTTCTTGATAAACATACATATACACAAGAAAAAATAGAGTAGTCCACAAGCGCTACTAGATGTAGAGAAATCCAGATGTACAGTCTTCCCAAACACACGCCTCTATTAGGGTTAAGAATTCCTCAGAACATCAAGGTTTCTCCTTCGTATATAGGTTCGCACCTCAAAACTGACCTCCACACCATGCGGGATGTACATCAAAAGGTTTCTTTATATCATCATTCGCCTCACTTCTTGTAATTCCAACTGGTCATCATCCTAGCCCATATAAAAGACACTCACCTCCAGTAATAGCCCTATGTTCCTTGAAAGGTTTCTTTGCTCTGCGTCGCCCCCTCTGGCTCTGTTGTGAATTCTTATATTATCCACCACAGCCGATGAGTAGGATAGACACGGGCAGTCCAACACCGGATGTATAACACAAAAACGGAGGTGTACGTATGTCCAAAAAAGCAGGGATTTATTCAAAATACAATATAAACAGATTAAAAACAATAAAACAAAGTGGTGAATAGATCCTCTGGTCTAAAGTTTGTTCTACCATATACCCCCTAGGAGTTGCATAAAAAAATCACTTCATAAGTCTCCAAAATGGGGATAAAATGCAGCAAAGAGAACAACTTACAGACCTAGGTCTAAAATAAAAAAAACTAATTCCAACGCGTTTCGGATCTATCATCCTTCCTCAGGGTATATCTCAGAACAAACCTGTCCGGCCTTTTATACCCACTATCCATTTCCTGGGGTAACACCAGCCAATCACGTTCTTTCGTTATCTAATCCACATATATACCATATTTACAGTTTATCCTCTCCAATCAGGTTATTCCTTATGTTTATACATCACTAAAATTATAATTGTTCACCCTTAAAAATATTTTTACACTTTATAAATGCCATAAAAAAACATAATTGGTAAACACAATTTCCAGCACCGGATTCCCGGAATCCCATCATGTGCATAAACAAATATTGTATAGTAATATCTCCAATCCGGATCATTTTGCCGCTTTTGAGAATTGTCCATATGTCATCCGGGTCCGTCCTTTCTATTTCCCCCGGAAGTGATGTCATCTGGTGTAACTGGCCAGTATAACCCTTGCGGCAACAAGGCAACATCCCCTGGTTCCTATGTTGAAGAGCCGCGCCGTCTAGTCCGTCCGCCCGCGGCCGGAAGTGACATAGCCAAACTTCCGGTTGATGGAACGCAGGCCTCGGAAGGTGTTGAGACGCACGGCCATCTTCAGCATACGGATTCACATTCCGAAAAAATAAGCAATAAATACAATTGGTTATTCTCTATACCATATCTGTCAAATTTGGTTTTATCTCATCCACATTCTTCTAATCCATACTTAGATATATAAAAACTATATTTATATAGAAATTTATATATATAAAAAAACCATTTTTGATAATTTCATATTTTGCCATTAGCACCACATATTTATAAGATCAGTATTATACCATTACAAAGAGGTGAAAGGTTTGACCTTTTGTCTTAGGTCACTTTATCCAAACTATAAAAACCACTTCATTTCGAAGTCAATATTGAGCCCCTTGGGATCAAGGGTCCTAAGTTCATAAATTGTTCTCATTTCTAACTTCGCAGGCCGTATCTCCTCATCACTAGTTCTCCAATTGGGGATAACGGTTTTTATTCCACAAAAGTTCACTTTAGACCAGAGGATCTATTCACCACTTTGTTTTATTGTTTTTAATCTGTTTATATTGTATTTTGAATAAATCCCTGCTTTTTTGGACATACGTACACCTCCGTTTTTGTGTTATACATCCGGTGTTGGACTGCCCGTGTCTATCCTACTCATCGGCTGTGGTGGATAATATAAGAATTCACAACAGAGCCAGAGGGGGCGACGCAGAGCAAAGAAACCTTTCAAGGAACATAGGGCTATTACTGGAGGTGAGTGTCTTTTATATGGGCTAGGATGATGACCAGTTGAAATTACAAGAAGTGAGGCGAATGATGATATAAAGAAACCTTTTGATGTACATCCCGCATGGTGTGAAGGTCAGTTTTGAGGTGCGAACCTATATACGAAGGAGAAACCTTGATGTTCTGAGGAATTCTTAACCCTAATAGAGGCGTGTGTTTGGGAAGACTGTACATCTGGATTTCTCTACATATAGTAGCGCTTGTGGACTACTCTATTTTTTCTTGTGTATATGCAAGGAAGAAAGTTGCCTGCCAATAAATATATTGGAACTTCGGGCCATATATATGGCACTCTTTAAGGCAAAGAATATTCTTCAGTCAAATTCGCTCGGACAATGCAACGTCAGTAGCGTAACTCAATCATCAAGGAGAAAATCGCAGTCAAAGAGCATGAAGGAGGTAAGCCGCACGTTAAGGTGGGCAGAACTTCATCATCCAGCCTTGTATTCATATTCATTCTGGGAGTCCTAAACTGGGAAGCGGATTTTCTCAGTCGACACGCCATTCATGCAAACAAATGGACTTTTCACCCAGAAGTCTTCCAGACTCTGGTAGACAAGTGGGGGTTACCAGAGATAGATCTCACGGCGTCCCGTCAGAACAACAAAGTTCCCGCATATGGCTCAAGAACAAAGGATCCCAGTGTGACCTTTGTGGATGCCCTGTCAGTGAGATGGGACCTTCGTCTGGCCCATGTGTTTCCACTGATCGCCCTGTTGCCCAGGTTGATGCGAAAGGTAAAACAAGGAAAGGGCACCGTGATACTAATAGCTCCGGCTTGGCCCAGAAGACATTGGTACACAGATCTGCAGAGGCTGTCGATGGATGCTCCATTCCGACTCACTTAACGTCCAGATCTACTGTCTCAGGGTCCTTGCTGTTGCAAGCACCTGGATCGACTGTCTTTGATGGCGTGGCTCTTGAGACTTCCATCCTGAAATATACGTTATGGTAAGAACTTACCGTTGATAACGGTATTTCTTCTAAGTCCACAGGATAACATTGGGATATGATATCAAAGCTTTTCGGCCTCCCAGCATGCAACGGGCCCATCTATATATCCCCGCCTCCAGGCTCAGGCAAATCAGTTGTATTCCCAAAGCTCAAGGCAGGAGCATCATATCTAATGAATGTTAATGGAAGACTATGTGGCTGCCTTACATATCTGTCCTGCTGAAGCACCCGTTGTGCTGGCCATGATGGACTTACCTTACGAGTAGAGTGAGCAGAGACATTAGCCGAAACAGGGAGATCAGCTTGAGAATATGCTTCTGAAATAGTCATCCGAAGCCACCTTGCCAGTGTCTGCTTACGCGCAGGCCATTCTCTCTTGTGAAATTCATAGAGAATGAAGAGAGTATCTGTTTTTCTGATGGCACAGGTATGATTTACGTCCAATGATGCACCTCCCACAGCAAAGTCCGTCCCTTAAGACCGAGACTACAATTTCTTTGTTAAGTTGGAATTTAGAAACCACCTTAGGACGATACCCAGATTTGGTTCAAAGAACAGCTCTATCTGGATAAATAATTCAGAAATGGAGGATGACAGAATGCCCCTAAATTTGAAATTCTTCTAACTGAAGCAAGGTCAGTAGAAAGAGAACATTAGCTGTCAACCATCTAAGATCCAATCTTTCAAGTGGTTCAATTGGGACAGCCTAAAGGGCCTATAGGACTAACTTAAATCCCAAGACACTGTAGGAAGAACAAAAGGAGGTTTAATGTGTCGCATTCCTTGGAAAAAATTTTGCACATCCTGTAGGTTAACAATTTTCTTTTGGAACCATACAGTCAATGCTGACACTTGTACTCTCAAGGAAGTCAGTCATAACCTTTATGCATTCATACCTGAAGGAATGCTGAGATTCTGGAAATTCTGAAAAACCAAGGGTCAAATATTGGATCCCTACACAACTGAATATAGTCTTGCCATATTTGGTGATAAATGCGAACTAAGGAATTTTCCTTCTCTGAGCATATTTAGAATTACCTGTTGTGAGAGTCCTCTTGCCTTCAGGATGGAAGTCTCGAAAGTCAAAAACAGTCCATCCAGGTGTTTGTGATAACCAGGACCCTGAGACGGTAGATCTAGCCATCGAAGAAGTAGGAATAGAGTATCCATTGACCTCCACTGTAGATGGGTGTTTCAATGTCTTCTTGACCACGCTGGAGCTATTAGTATCACAGCACCCTTACCTTGTCTTACCTTTCATATCACCCTGTATCACCAGGTGATTGGTGGAAACACATGAACTAGACGAAAGTTGACAAGTCCTCCAGAAGATCACTGTGAGATTTGTTCTTGACCCATATGCGAAACCGTTGTTGTTCTGACCGGGCGGCATGAGATGTATCTCCGGCAACCCCCATTATCTACCAGAGTTTTTGAGACCTAGGGGTATTAGTCCATACGTTTACATGAATGGCAAGCTGACTGAGAAAATCTGCTGCCCAGTTTAAGACTGCCAGAATGAGTACTGCGGACAAGGCTGGATAACAAAGTTCTGACCACCTTAAAGTGCGACTTACCTTCTTTATTATGTTTTGGCTGTGAGATCCTCCCTGATGGTTGGGGTAAGCCACTACCATTGCATGTCCAAGCAGATTAGATCTGGATTTATCAGAAGGATATTCTTTGCCTGAATAAATGCTATATATATGGCCCGAGGTTCCAATATATTTATTGGCAGGCAACATTTCTTCCTTGGTCCACTGCCCCTGGTAGCAACTCCTTCCTGACACTTCACCCCAGCCCCACAGGCTGACATCCATTGTCAGAGCTGCCACCTGATATACAAAGGAGCCTTCCTTTGTCAAGGATAGGATGTCCAATAACCATCAATCTATTGATCTCCTAACTTCCAGAGGAAGACCAAAATCTGCACTTTTATTGTCTGATGAAAATCCTTTCTCCCAAGAAATGATCAGACATTGCAGATGTATCTAATGGAACAAAATATATTCCATCAAGTCCATTGTCTACACCATCAATCCCATCACACACACTACCGCGTAAATAGATACCGTTTGACTGTGTAGCAACTCCTGAATCCTTTTGGATATTTTGTTCAGAGGTAGATTACTCTCTGAGTACCCATTTCCAACACAGCCCTCAATTGAGTCCTCCGATGTGATGGAATCAGAACAACCTTGCCCAGTTTATGAGCCAACCATATCACTGTAACCAGCTATTGGTGGTCATTCCGAGTTGTTCGCTCGTTGACGATTTTCGCTATGCTGTGATTTGCTGCTAAATGCGCATGGTACGCAGCGCGCATGCGCTTAGTTATTTAACTAAAAACTTAGCAGTTTTGCTGTTGATCGTGCGGCGCTTTTCAGTCGCACTGCTGATCGGTGAGTGATTGACAGAAAAGGGGCGTTTCTGGGTGTTAACTGGGCGTTTTCCGAGAGTGTGCTAAAAAACGCAGGCGTGTCAGGTAAAATCGCAGGAGTGTCTGGAGAAACGGGGGAGTGGCTGGCCAAATGCAGGGCGTGTTTGTGTCATCAAACCAGGAACTAAACGGACCGAGCTGATCGCAATCTAGGAGTAGGTCTGGAGCTACTCAGAAACTGCAAGGAATTATTTAGTAGCAGTTCTGCTAACCTTTCGTTCGCAATTCTGCTAAGCTAAGATACACTCCCAGAGAGCGGCGGCCTAGCGTTTGCAATGCTGCTAAAAGCAGCTAGCGAGCGAACAACTCAGAATGACCACCATTGTCTGTTACAGGTGACAGTGAACAATTCCTGAGATTGTGCCAGGATTATTAAGTCGTCGAGGTATGGATTTTTATAAAATACTTATCTCCTGCTAACAGAGTTAAGATGCCATCACTAGCCTATTTTTGGTTAATACTCTTGGAGCTGTGGTCAGTCCAAATGGTAGGGCCTGAAATTGCGGCTGGAGGATAGCAACCTAACATAGCGCTGATAGAACAGTGCGATAGGAACATGTGGATAGGCATTCTGACTATTCCGGATTGCCCTAAATCCTCCTGCTCTATGGTAGAAATACTGGAACGTAAAGTCTCCATATGAAACCTGAGGCACCCAAAAATACTTGTTCAGTGCTTTGGAATTGAGTATGAGCTGGTATGACCCATTTAGCTTCTGACTAGACACAGGTTGGAATCAAACCTTGTCCTCATTGTGCAGGAGGAACTTAATTATCACTTCTGACTAAAGCACCTGAACTGCCTCTTGCAAAGCCCTAGTCTTCATTTCCACAGAAGACGGGCTGGTACATTTTTTTTTATTTAAATGAGGGTGTTTCCTGAAAACACCTGCAGCACTTGGTATTACCAGGTGGTTTATCATCCAAGTACTAACCAGGACCAACACTGCTTAGCTTCCAAGATCAGATAAGATTGGGCATGTCCAGTGTGGTGTGGCTGTAGATCATAACCGCAAGATACCACTTTTTGCACCCAGGCATCTGTAGTAGACTGCTGCCAGCTCTGTGCAAACTGAAGAAGTCAGCCTTCCATCCTGGGTTTCCCCAGGTGGAGGCCCGCACCATCAGGCTGATGGCTTAACTTCAGATTTAAAAAACCGGTCCTCTGGTAGCCCAATACCTTTTAGTCTTACTAGACTTGTTGGATTAGGACTGTTTGTATTTACCCTTTCCTTTTGCTTTTCCTTGATTCCGAAAGGACCGAAAAGCTGGAAACTAGATTTGAATTTATGTGTGAAAGTAACCTTCACTTTCTAAGAGTTGGCTTCTGACTCCAAAATACTGTTAATTCTTCACCAAAAAGAATCTCTCCAGTAAACAAGATAAAACTCCAGAACCTTCCTGGTTTCTGATTCAGCTCACCATGTATATACTGTATACCCATATCCATGTCCGCTTACCGCTGCCTGTTTGATATGCATATGGAATTTTTGTTTTCTAGATGCCATTGAAAGATCCACTTTCAATGCATGTAATGTCTGTGCAAAATAGCCCATGAAGGTTCAACCAGAACCTGTGCCTGCCTCGTTTACTTAAGAGGCTTTGGAGACAACTAACCATTTTGCACATAATCCCCTTGAACCACGGTAGGTTAACCTCACTCTGCAAGACAACATGAGTTGAGTGTTGGTGCGGCTGTGGAAAGTGTATTTTCCTCACCCCTGCCGCTCTTAGGGGGTGATTCAGACCTGATCGCACGCTAGCTTTTTTTCGCTGCACTGCGATCAGGTCAGAACTGAGCATGCACTGCAATGCGCAGGCGCGTCACTCAGGTACAAAGCGGATCATTGCTGTGCGATGGGTTTTACGAAGAATCCATTCGCACAGCCGATCGCAAGGAGATTGACAGGAAGAGGGCATTTGTGGGTGGCAACTGACAATTTTCTGGGAGTGGCTAGAAAAACGCGGGTGTGTCCAAGCATTTGCAGGGCGGGTGTCTGACGTCAATTCCAGTCTTGGACAGGCTGAAGCGATTGCAGCGGCTGAGTAAGTCCTGGACTACTCAGAAACTGCAAAATATCTTTTCTGTACTGCTCGGCTGCACATGCGTTTGCACACTTGCACAGCTAAAATACTCTCCCCTGTAGGTGGTGACTGATCGCAGCGCTGCAAAAAACTGCTAGCGAGCGATCAGGTCTTAATTAGACCCTTAGACATTATAAATAAATCACACACCTTTACATTTGTTAAAGTGACATACAATCCGACCCTACCCTGCTTAGCACCAGCATTGGGGATCGGAATACACAGATTTTTTTACTGATGGAATTTATAGTAAAGTCAGCAATCACAATAGCAGTCAGTCACAGGTTATACATTAGTATAATAAGCAATATAGGTGGTAATTCTGAGTTGATCGCAGCTTCAAGTTTGTTAGCAATTGGGCAAAACCATGTGCACTGCAGGAGGGCAGATATAACATGTGCAGAGAGAGTTACATTTGGGTGTGGTGTGTTCAATCTGCAATCTAAATTGCAGTGTAAAAATAAAGCAGCCAGTATTTACCCTGCACAGAAACAAAATAACCCACCAAATCTAACTCTCTCTGCAAATGTTATATCTGCCCCCCCTGCAGTGCACATGGTTTTGCCCAACTGCTAAAAAAATTCCTGCTGCGATCAACTTGGAATTACCCCCATAGTAACATAGTAACTAAGGTTGAAAAAAGACAATTGTCCATCGAGTTCAACCTATTTGTGGTCTCCTATGCAGTCTTATTATAGGACTAGTTATTTTTATGTTAGGACTAGTTAAATTAACTATAATGCGTGCCTACGCACCATAACCCTGAATATCTTTATCCAATAGGAATTTATCTAACCCATTCTTAAAGGTGTTGACTGACTCTGCAGTTACTAATCTCTCAGGCAGGGAATTCCAAACACGTATTGTCTTTACTGTGAAAAAACCTTTTCGCCTCAATGTGCGGAAACTCCTCTCCTCTTACCTAAGCGAGTGACCACGTGTTCTCTGTGCTGGTCTTATAGAAAACAGGTCCCTCCCAAGCTCTGTGTATTGACACCTTATATATTTGTAGAGGTTGATCATGTCCCCTCTTAGTCTCCTCTTTTCCAATGTAAACATGCCTAGCCTTGCAAGCCTTTCCTCGTATTCCAGCGTCTCCATGCCCTTGATTAGTTTGGTCGCCCGCCTCTGAACCTTTTCAAGCTCCAGGATATCCTTTTTGTAATATGGTGCCCAAAATTGCACACAGTATTCAAGATGTGGCCTCACTAATGATTTATATAATGGGAGTATAATACTCTCGTCCTTTGCATCAATTCCCCGTTTTATGCATCTTATTAGCCTTCTTTGCTGCACTCCTACTTTGGGTACTGCTACTTAATTTGTTATCTATGTGAGCCCCTAAGTCTTTTTCCAGTACAGAATCCCCTAATATTACCCCATTTAGTATGTAGGTGTAATTTTTGGTCTTGCCCCCACAGTGCATTACCTTACACTTGTCTGTGTTGAATCTCATTCTCCATTTTGCTGCCCATGATTCCAGTTTAGTTATGTCATTCTGAAGAGACTCAGCATCCCCCTCCGTATTTATAAACTTACAAAATTTGGTATCGTCTGTGAAAATTGACACCATGCTCTCTAGACCTATTGTTAGGTCGTTGATGAAAATGTTGAACAAAAGTGGTCCAAGTACAGACCCTTGTGGCACACCACTTAGTACTTTGGTCCAATTTAAAAATGATCCATTGACCACAACACGCTGCTCCCTATTATCTAACCAATTACTGACCCAAGTGCATATTGTGTTCCCTAGCCCTATTTCTTGTAGCTTATAGATAAGACGCATGTGTGGTACAGTGTGGAAAGCTTTGGCAAAGTTTAAAAAGATTATATCCACCTCCTTACCCTGATCCAGGTTCGCACTTACTGTTTCATAAAAGCCAAGTAAGTTGGTCTGACATGATCTGTCCTTCACAAATCCATGTTGGTTCCTTTTAATGACCTTATTTGCTTCAAGGAACTTTTGAATACTTTCCCCACTATAGCTGTAAGACTAACTGGTCTATAATTACCTGGTTCAGCTTTGCTCCCCTTTTTAAATATTGGCACTACCTTCGCTATACACCAGTCCTTGGGAACCATACCCGATTTAACTGAATCCATGAAGATCAAAAATAGAAGTCTTGCTAGTTCAGCGTGCAGCTCCATAAGAACCCTTGGGTGAATTCCATCGGGACCAGGTGACTTATTAATCTTTAACTTTTTTAATCGGTCACAGACTACCTCCTCACACAAATAAGCATTTAGCAGTGGGACATTATCTTTGTTGAGATTTTGTGTTAGACCCAGTATTTGGTCCTCTCTGGTAAATACCATTGAAAAAAACATGTTTAGTTTGTTTGCTATGTCATTAACATTTTTGATTAAGACTCCCCTCTTGTCCTTTAAAGGGCCTATACTCTCCTATAGTCTCTTACTGTTGATGTACTTAACAAAAAATTTGGGATTCGCTTTGCTTTCCTTTGCTATTAGTCTTTCAGTTTCTACTTTAGCCGCTCTAATTCCTTTTTTGCATATTTTGTTACAGTCCTTATAGTGTTGAAATGACTCCGCATCCCCCTCAGATTTGTATTTTTTAAATGCTCATTTTTTTTGTCCATTAATTCCTTTATATTTTTGTTAAACCACATTGGTTTGGGATTTTTATTCCTTTTTTTGCTGCTGGTGGGAATAAATTTATGAGTATTATTAATTAGCAGTGATTTTAATACATCCCATTTCTCTGTAGTATTTTTTCCTTGAAACAGAATTTCCCATTCAATGTCCCTTAACGCTTCCTTCATCATGTCAACGTTGGCTTGCTAAAGTTTAGAGTCCTAGTTGAGCCAGTATAGGACTGCTTATGAAAACGGATATTGAATGTGACCATATTGTGGTCGCTGTTACCTATGGGCTCTCCTACTTCAATATTTGATACCAATTCCCCATTGTTAGTTAATACCAGGTCTAAGATTGCATTGTACCTAGTTGGTTCCTCGATTAATTGAACTAAGTAATTATCATTTAGCATGTTTAAAAACATATTGCCCCTAGCAGTATCACATGAATTGATTTTCCAGTTTATCTTGGGATAGTTAAAGTCTCCCATCACTACTATGTCTCCTACTCCTGCTGCTCTTTCAATTTGGTTCAGTAACTATTTCTCGTCAGACACATTAATACCAGGTGGCCTGTAGCATAACCCCAATAATAACTTCTTTATTCCTTTACACCCGCATGCAATTTCTACCCATAAATATGAGCACATATTCCACTACAAATACATTTAAAGTATGTAGGAGAAACATTACTGCATTACCTTATGTAGGAATTTTAAACATACTCAGTTGCACAGCAAAAGAAAACCACAGCAATAGTTATCAGACTCATATGTATCAGGCACTTTATCCAACTATTCGTGCTCAAAGGTAGGTAGAGACTTTGGGGGTAATTCAGAGTTGATTGCAGCAGCAAATTTGTTAGCAGTTGGGCAAAACCATGTGCACTGCAGGTGTGGCATATATAACATTTGCAGAGAGTTAGATTTGGGTGGGTTATTTTGTATGGTAAATACTGGCTGCTTTATTTTTACACTGCAATTTAGATTTCAGTTTAAACACACCCCACCCAAATCTAACTCTCTCTGCACATATTCTATCTGCCCCCCCCTGCAGTGCACATGAGGGTATATTTACTAAGATTCGGAATTGTCGGGATTTGGAGGGAGATTATATACAAATGATATCGGTAATGTGAATTTGCAACTTTTTGTTTTTTTTACGTCTCATTTACTATGCAGTCGTATTCTGCATTTTTGTATTTTCCGATGTCGATGTCATTCGTAATTTTGGGCAGTGTTTTATGGGAGTGATTAGTAAAACACTGCCTGACAAAACACAATGAATCCCGGCCGGATCTGAGAGATCCGTACAGGGCTTCATTGTGTATATTATGATAAGTGTGTAAAGTGTTAAAATTCTAAAAAAAAAATTGTGTGGGGACCCCCTCCTAAGCATAACCAGCCTCGGACTCTTTGAGCCGGTCCTGGTTGTAAAAATACAGGGGAAAAAATGACTGGGGTTCCCCCATATTTAAACAACAAGCACTAGGCTCTGCGCCTGGTCCTGGTGCAAAAAAGGACAAAAAACGTAGGGGTCCCCCGTATTTTTTAACACCAGCACCGGGCTCCACTAGTCAGAGAGATAATGCCACAGCCGGGGACACTTCTATATTGGTCCCTGCGGCCCTGGCATGAAATCCCCAACTAGTCACCACTGGCCGGGTTACCCTGGATGAGTGGGGACCCCTTAAATCAAGGGGTCCCCCCTCCAGCCACCCAAGGACCAGGGGGTGAAGCCCGAGGCTGTCCCCCCCATCCGTGGGCGGTGGATGGGAGGCTGATAGCCTTTTGTGTAAAAAAAGAATATTGTTTTTTGTAGCAACTACAAGTCCCAGCAAGCCTCCCCGCAAGCTGGTACTTGGAGAACCACAAGTACCAGCATGCAGGGGAAAAATGGGCCGGCCGGTACCTGTAGTTCTACTACAAAAAAAATACCCAAATAAAAACAAGAGACACACCGTGAAAGTATAACTTTAATGTACATACATGCACACTTACATACATACATACATACTTACTTATGTTGACCCGAAGCACTCGGTCCCCTTGTCCAGTAGAATCCAGGGGTACCTGTAAATAAAATTATACTTACAAAGAATCCGATGTAGATCGGTCCTCTTCTTAAAAGTTATAATCCACGTACTTGGCAAAAAAAAAACGCTCACCCGACCCACGAACTGAAAGGGGATCCATGTTTACACATGGATCCTCTTTCCCCGAATGGCAGAACCCCCTGTGACTCCTGTCAAAGAGGGTCCCTTCAGCCAATCAGGTAGCGCCACGTCATGGCACTCTCCTGATTGGCTGTGCGCTCCTGCACTGTCAGTCAGGCGGAGTACCATGGATACAATGTAGCGTAGCGCCGCTACATTATATCCAATGGTGGGAACTTTGCGGTCTGCGGTAGACCGTGAGGTTAATTGGGGTCACCCACAAGTGTCTCCCGGCTGTGGCATTATCTCTTTGGCTAGTGGAGCCCGGTGCTGGTGTTAAAAATATGGGGGACCCCTACGTTTTTTGTCCCCCGTATTTTTTGCATCAGGACCAGGTGCAGAGCCCGGTGCTGGTTGTTTAAATATGGGGGAACCCCAGTCCTTTTCCCCCCTGTATTTTTACAACCAGGAGCGACTCAAAGAGCCCGAGGCTGGTTATGTTTAGGAGGGGGGACCCCACGCAATTTTTTTTAATGATTTTTAACTCTTTCACACCCCTTCCCACTGATAAGCATGCACGTATCTCACTGATCCGTGCATGCCTATCAGAATACGGTAAAAAAAAGCTGGTCTATTTGCCTTTTTTTTACGATTTGTACTTTTTCACAGCAGTGTTTGGCTATTGCCGCCAGTGTTTGTGATTACGAATTTTTAGTAAATTACCGAGTTGTATAAAATAACAGGTGTGTTTGACCAATGGTGTATTCATTCGTATTTTTTTTCTCTGCCTTCAAAAAAAAATACGAATGCCCTCATCACTGCCGAGATTTTAGTTTAGTAAATTCCCAAGATGACACTTTGAAGAAAAAACATAAAATCAGCCAAAATCGGGAGCTTAGTAAATATACCCCATGGTTTTGCCCAACTCCTAACAAATTTGCTGCTGCGATCAACTCTGAATTAGGCCCTTAGTGCTGTATAGCCCGTACTCAGTAGAGTGGGATACAGGAGGACTCACCCCGCTTCCAGGATCGATCAATACATTTGCGACTGCTGAGTGGATTCAGATGCTAATAGTGTACACCATCGCTCCGTGAACCTATAGTGAACACAGACGCCCAACTAAACTCTGACGCACCAGTCACACAACCACCTATGCTGTGACTGGGTCCCCTGAGTACACAGCGTCTCAGACAGAAGCGAGAAAGACAGTTCATGGTAGGAGACTCTGAGGAAACTGGTCACGAACCGGGGGGAGGAGCGACCAGGAAAGCGTCTGAGTCCCCACTGCTGACATCAACCTTAGGGATCGCGGCTTCATACTATCTCTGGAGCCTATGATCCCTAAGGCCTAGCGCTGGTGCACTCTCGGTGGCAGCCGCGTCAGTGACTGTTTGCTGGTCTCCTCCCAAAGCAAACCGATGCCTTACCTTCTCCCTGTGCTCCAGCGACAGCCTGGTAACGTCTGCTGGACCTGCTACTATATCCGACACAGACGGCTGCCGAAACAGCACTGTACTCGTGGGTAAACATTGTTGCGACCCGGCGGAAAGTTGTTGGAACGACTCTTTCTAAAGGTACGTATAAGACGCTTTTTAGAAAGATCACTCAGAACAAATAGACTATAAAAATAAAATTACAAAGCTTATGGCTGCTAAAAAAAGAGAAGCCCTCTGACCATGGTCCGGCTCCTGCTGCACCACACAAAAAACTGATTTGCCTGAGCCAAGAGGCGGGGATATATGGATGGGCCCGTTGCATGCTGGGAGGCCGAAAAGCTTTGACCGATTGGTGCAAATCCGCTGTCGCTTCATCATAACCCAATGTTATCCTGTGGATAACCTATGGACCCTGCCGGAGAAAAAATAAAATAAAAAATATATATATTCTGGAGGTTTTTATTATTAATTGCAATTCCTCATAATTGTTGCTGTTCAGATGTAAATGTATATGTACTGTATAAATACTCTCTTACGTTACCTTGTGTTAAGGCTCCTGTCTCTTCTTCCTGGAAGCTGCTTTCTGCTCCAGTGCAGTGATTGAAGGCACAGACCCAACATGCACACAGCAAACTCAATAGAAGAAGCTGCTACCACTGGGCTTGTGCAGCAGCTCTGCTTTGTCCCTTAAACTTCATGTTGTGGCAGCAGCTCTAGTCATAGGCATTTGGGTGCAAGGTAATGGGTACAAGGTGTGCAGTGCATGGGTCCAGTGGGCCCACACCGCACACCCTGCACCCATACATTATACTTGTCCTACCAGAGTCCCGCAGTGGCGTCCCTGTACTGCAGACACAAATCACTTGTAAAGCAGTAGCCGTGGCCATTTCTGACTGCTTTGCCCATGTGCATTGGTGGTGTCCCTGGGAATAAAGCGCAGGTGCCATGTTCCCAGAGACCTGCACATGCACAATACTAGAGTCTACTCGCTGCCGGAGAGGAGGGGACCCGCAACGGAAGCTGCACGCGGGCCCTCTCTTCTTTTAAAACGCCCCTGGCTCTAGTAATCGTATTATATACTATTGTTCTCATAATTTGAGCCGCTGGCCATGAGGAGGGGGGGGGTCCGATCACTTGAGGCCCTGCTGTCTTTCGGGGTAAGGTGACGGCTGCTAGACTCTGGCTACGGCAGAGGAATCTTACGGTGGTGCACTCATTGGGGAAGGCCTATAGGGACGATACGTGTTTGTGATTTATACCCACTGAACCAGCATTAAGATTGCACTAGCTACATCAAAACCAGAAAAGACTCCTCTGTGCAAACAGAATCGAGCGGACGGCAGCGACACACTGTAACCGGGAGACAGCGTGTTCACGCAAGAACACTGCACGGAAGTCACGCGGCCATCAGCAGTCTCTGTGATCACCAACTGGTGTGTAGGCGTACAGAACGGCAATACCAGGACACCCCAGAGACAAAGAAGACTACCATTGTAAGACCCCTCTGCGGTAGCCAGAGTTGAGGGGCTGGCAGTGCTGCACTGACATTGGGAGACAGTGGGACCTCACGCGATCGCTGTATCCTGGTTGTCACACAGCAACTGGTACCAGCCGGTTGTGCAGGCTTGCACCCATCCAAGGGCATGTGATCAGGTGGCCCCAGCAGGTGGCAGTGTCGATGTGGGTTGTCAGCAGACGATGATCTGGGAGTTTGGAAATCCAGTCCATGGCTTCGGGCCCTATCTAGACACCTGGACATTTGCCAGTCTTCTCACCCTGTAGTTATGCCACTGGTTGTGCACTAGTATTTTAAAGCAGGAAGAGGCATATGATATAAGTAGATGCCTCTTGCTACATGATCTATGGGGCAGCCGAAGCCTGCTGCCACAGTTTCTACAAAGAGGCAAGGAAATCTCCATCCTCCGATGGAGATCCTGGCCTCGGGCACTACTCCAAAGAGTCACGACTCCATTTTGGGAAACTGTGGCCATCGCTGCCCGCTTAACTGTAGCAGACTGCCAATCACTGACAGTCTGCAGATGTAGTGTGCCAACGATGCAGGACCCAGCAGATGCACAAAGTACAGAACCTTGGTACTTTGCGCTATGCACTGCAATACCGTTGGAGCCTAACTCAAGCCCATTAAACCTTGAAATGTATAGGATACTATTGATATAACCTGTTGGTGTAGAACCTGGGTGGCTGCAATACAGTAGGTGCCAGAAGGAAGTGTGAAATGGAGATTAATCCACACTCTAATTCTTAACCACGCTTGCAGGTTTATTGGTAACAGCGGAACACACACAGTGGTAATGTAGATACACAGCAGTGACTATTTTAGCAGTAATAGAAGGTAATGATCTCACCTCTGAGGAGCTAAATATTACACAGCCATGCAGCACCGCAGCACTCACCAGAGTGACATCATCCCGCAGGGGGACCCTGCTCTGAGGAGGTATCGCAGGAGCGCACTCATCTTCAACAGATTCAACAGCACCGGATTTCACTCCTATCAGCTAAGACCAGGCTTATCAAAATTGGACTGTTGAGAATTGGAACATATTCTGCTGTGATATGCAGATGGTAGGGCCAGAATTTGGTGTAAACAACTTGAATCCATGGAGATATTCTCTTGTGGGCAAAACAATACCACACTATTCCACCACCAGCCTAAACCTTTGACACATTAGGCCCCTTATTACCAATGGAGCATATTCTACTAATATGGGCAGAAGCTAACATGAGCACAAGGACTCCCTCTGTTGTCGTATCATTTCCGTCAGATGGCATAAAACTGCTATACATTGGTACCATCATCACACATCAGGACATGTCGCCGAGTCTGAATGACTCTGAAGACGCACAGGCTGAGCTGCTTTCCTGGGACGCAGAGGGCCTCTCCAGTAGCAAGTAAGATCGCAACTGCTAATTTATGCATGCCCAAAAAATGCCATCTTAATAGAAACATAGAATTTGCCGGCATATAAGAACCACTTGGCCCATCTAGTCTGCCCCTCTTTTTTTTTAACCATATTTTTTTTTATCTTAAACCTTATTTGATCCTCATTTCTTTGTAAGGATATCCTTAAATCTGTCCCATGCATGTTTAAATTGCTCTACTGTCTTAGCGTCTACCACCTCTGATGGGAGGCTATTTAACTTGTCCACCAACCTTTCTGTGAAGTAATTTTTCCTCAAATTTCCCGTGAATTCCGGGAAATTCCCCCCCCTTCAGTGCATGTCCTCGTGTCCCATTGCTTCTCTTCATTTGAGAATGTTCCCCTCCTGGACTTTGTTAAAACCTTTGATATATTTGAAAGTTTCTATCAGGTCTCCCTTTTCCCTTCTCTGCTCCAAACTATACATATTGAGATTTCTTAAGTCTTTCGTTTTGTGATGTAGGCCATGCACCATTTTAGTTGCCCTTCTATGTACAGTCTCTACTGTATTAATATCCTTTTGAAGATATGGCCTCCAGATCTGAATACAGTATTCTAGATGAGGCCGTACCAGTGACCTATACAGTGGTATTACTTTTCTTTCTGCTGCTGATTCCTCTCCCAATGCAGCCAAGCATCTGACTACCCTTCCTCATTGCTTTGTTACATTGCTTACCTGCCTTTAAGTCACCTGAAATAGTGAAGCCCAGATCCCTGGGAGGCGGAAGTATCAAAGGCATAGAACCTGATGAATGTGTTCACAGAGAACCACGTAGCCGCCTTGAACAACTGTTCAGCGGACGCGCCACGACGGGCCGCCCAAGAAGGTCCAACTGACCGAGTAGAATGGGCCTTGATAGCAGCAGGAGCTGGGAGCCCAGCCTGTGCATAAGCCTGTGCAATCACCATTCTAATCCATCTGGCCATAGTTTGCTTATTCGTAGGCCAGCCACGTTTGTGAAAAACAAAAAAGTACAAAAACGGAATCTGACCTCCTGATGGAGGCAGTCCTCTCCACATAAACACGGAGAGCCCGTACCTCATCCAAAGATTTTTCTTTGGAAGATAGACCAGAAGAGCTGAAGGCCGGAACCACAATCTCCTGGTTAAGGTGAAAAGATTATACCACCTTAGGCAAATAACCAGGGCGAGTTTGAAGAACAGCTCGGTCACAGTGAAAAATCA
The DNA here is from genome assembly GCF_028390025.1 of Pseudophryne corroboree. Lineage (NCBI taxonomy): Eukaryota > Metazoa > Chordata > Amphibia > Anura > Myobatrachidae > Pseudophryne > Pseudophryne corroboree. The sequence continues at coordinate 134,338,030 of NC_086450.1, read as the reverse complement.
GAAAGGGTGGACAACAGGACAAAGCGCTTAAGTTCGACACTCTCCTAGCAGATGCAATAGCCAACAGAAATACGACCTTAAGCGTAAGGCATTTAAGGTCCACAGACTCAAGAGGTTCAAACAGAGACTCTTGCAGGGCATTCAACACTACAGACCGATCCCATGGAGCCACAGGAGGGACATAGGGAGGCTGAATCCGTAGGATACCTTGAGTGAAAGTGTGAACGTCAGGAAGAGACGCAGTTTTTCTCTGAAACTACACCAACAAGGCATATATATGAACCTTGAGAGAGGCCAGACGAAGGCCCAAGTCTAGGCCTTGCTGTAGAAAAGCCAACTGTCTGGAAGTTTTGAAAGTATATGCATCATAATTCTTAGCAGCACACCAGGTGAAGAATTCCAGACCCTGTAATAAATCCGAGCCGAAGCTGGTTTACAGGCTTTTAACATAGTGTGAATGACCGCCTCAGAGAATCCTTTTGCTCTCAGGAGTAATGCTTCAAGAGCCACACCATCAAAGCCAGTCGTGCCAGGTCTAGGTGTTGAGCAAGTAGAAGAGGACGCTCTATCGAGAGACCCTACAGGTCTGAGAACCAATGCCATCTGGGCCACGCTGGAGCGACTAGAAGTAGTATTCCTCCTTCTTGCTTGAACTTCCATAGTACCCTGGGCAGGAGTAACACTGGAGGGAACATGTATGGCAGCCGAAAGTTCCATGGAATTGCCAGTGCGTCAACGAACGCTGCTTGAGGATCCCTTGTCCTTGATCCGTAGACCGGAACCTTGTGATTGTGTTGAGATGCCATCAGGTCTACATCTGGTAGACCCCACTTGTCCACTAGGAGTTGAAAGACTTCTAGATGAAGACTCCACTCTCCGGCATGCATGTCCTGACGACTGAGGAAGTCCGCTTCCCAGTTGAGGACTCCCGGAATGAACACTGCCGATAAGGCTGGTAGATTAAGGATTTTTGACACTTCCATCATTGCCATGCAACTTCGAGCACCACCTTGATTTATGTACGCCACCATGGTGGCGTTGTCCGATTGTACTTAAACAGGCCTGTTCTGTACCAGAGGCAGGGCCAGTGTCAATGCATTGAACACTGCCTGCAATTCCAGAATTCCTCCCTGTTCCACCGACCCTGGAGAGAGTGTTGCTCCAACACCGTGCCCCAACCTCGCAGACTGGCGTCCGCTGTCAGGAGGACCCAGTTGGAGATCCAGAAGGGACGGCCCATGCTCAACTGTTGGTCCTGTAGCCACCAGCTCAGTGACAGACGAACCTCCAGAGTCAAGGAGATCATTTGAGACCTGATCCGATAAGGCAGGCCGTCCCACTTGGAAAGGATTAACCTCTGCAGCGGGCGGGAATGAAATTGAGCGTACTCTACCATGTCGAAAGTCGACACCATGAGGCCTAACACTTGCATCGCCGAGTGTATCGACACTCTCTGGCGAAAAAGGAAGAATCTGATCTTGTTCTGAAGTTTCAGGACCTTCTCTGGAGACCGAAACAGTCTTTGGCTGTGTGTGTCCAGCAGCGCCCCCAGGTGCACCATGCTCCGAGCAGGGACCAGCGAGGACTTCTTCCAATTGATGGGCTTGTAGGAATTGGATCAACATCTCCAGTTGACTGAGGATGACATCTTGGGAGTTCGCCAGAATCAGCAAGTCGTCCAGATACGGCAGGATCCTGATTCCCTGACGATGGAGGAAAGCAGTCATCACGGCGATGACCTCGGTGAAAATCTGAGGTGCCGTGGCCAGTCCAAATGGCAGAGCCTGGAATTGAAAATGAAGGTTGCCAAAAGCAAACCGCAGATATTGCTTATGCCAGGCATGTCCAAACTGCGGCCCTCCAGCTGTTGTGAAACTACATATCCCAGCATGCCCTGACAGAGTTTTGCTGTCAGAGAATGCTAAAGCTGTGTCAGGGCATGCTGGGATGTGTAGTTTCTCAACAGCTGGAGGGCCGCAGTTTGGACATGCCTGGCTTATGCGAAATGGCAATAGGTATGTGCAGGTAAGCATCCTGTATGTCCAGGGATACCATATAGTCCTCTGGTTCCATGGCCAACACAATAGAGCGCAGGGTTTCCATATGGAATTTGGACACTCTCACAAACTTGTTCAATGATTTGAGGCCGGAGAGACCCATTTGGTTTCGGAACTAGAAACAGGATCGAATAGTATCCCCTGCCTCTCTGGGACAGAGGTACTGGCATTACCACTCCTGTTTCCAGGAGGGTTTGTACAACCAGGTGTAGAGCTTGCGCTTTCAATGGATCCGAGGGGATTACCATTGAACACAACTGGCGAGGGGGACGTCTCTTGAAAGAGATTGCATACCCGTGAGAGAGATCTTCCCGCACCCAGGCGTCTGAAGTGGTCTTTAACCAGGCCTAGGCAAACTGCAGAAGTCGGTCTCCCACCCTAGGGTCCCCACCCCATCCTGCAGCAGGCTTGTCTTGTTTGTAAGCAGGCTGACGGGCGGCCCAGGACTGTTTAAATTTAGGCTTACTGGTTTTGGAAGCAGAAGCCAGTCACAAATACGCTTGACCCTTTGCGTTCCCTGGAAGTTGAAAGGAACGAAAGGTGGTGATTTTAGCCTTCGGAGCAGAATGATTAGTATTTGGGAGACACGCTGTCTTGGCCGTAGCCAAGTCAGTTACGATTTTGTTCAGATCCTCCCCAAATAGGATGTCTTTCTTAAAAGGGAGCACCTCCAAGGTCTTTTTGGAGTCCAGGTCCACCTTCGAGGACCTCAACCACATAATTCGACGAGCCGGGATAGACGTAGTAGATGCCTTGGCCGCCATTACTCCTGCATCAGAGGCCACCTCCTGAATATAATGGGAGGCTGTGGTAATATAAGACAGATATTGTCTGGCAGTGACAGAAAAATCCTGAGGTAGCTCATCTTCAATTGCCTGAACCCAAGCTTCAATTCCCTTTGCAGCCCAAGAGGCTGCCATAGTGGGTCTATGCACAGCACCGGTAAGAGTGTAAATAGACTTCAGGCAACCCTCCACATGCTTCTCCGTCGGTTCCTTCAGCGAGGTGACGGTGGTGACAGGCAGAGTCAAGGACACCACAAGATGGGCGACATGAGAGTCGACCGTTGGTGGAGTCTCCCCTTTGTTACTCAACTCCGCAGGGATAGGGTAACGAGCTAGCATCTTCTTGGACAGGGAAAACTTCTTTCTTGGAGACGCCCAGGATTGCTGACATAATGTCAATTAAATGGTCAGAGTGTGGTAAGACCACCTTAGCAACCTTCTTAAGTTTGAATTTATCAGATTTCTTAGACGTAGAAGTGGTTTCAGGGTCATCCTCCATTTGGAGAATCAGCTTAATAGCCTCCACTAGGTCAGGAACATCAACTTGTGTTATAAAATACTCATCAGAAGCAACTGTATCAGTGTCTGACGGATCAGTATATTCCCCATCTTCATCAGAAGAATTGTAAGAAATGGCCCGCTTAGAGGACCCCTTGGCCCCTTTCGAGGGGCAAGGGGTAGGTTGAGCAATCAAAGATTGATATCATTTTTGCACCTAAATAGTGAATCCGCCCATGGCGGGTTCACCACAGGGACAATATGTGGCTGTAATGGCACAGGAGGGCCCACATGGGGCATGAGACGCGAAGTACCGGTGTAGATAGCATATTTGAAAATGCTTCCCGGGGTGGTTCCTGAGTGGCCACAGGTGCTGAGGGCTGGCTGGGAGATGTATGATACCTAGTGCCTGTACCAGTAGCTAAACTTCCCCCTCAGGTAAATCCGTGGTGCAAGCACTGCATGATGCAGGAGCGTCCGCGGATTTCCCGCCCTGTGTAGCAGACATTATAAGAGAGAGAGAGAGAGAGAGAGAGAGAGAGAGAGAGAGAGAGAGAGTATAATGTGATACACAAGAATGGAATCCACACAACAGCCCCAGGCACCCACAGTCATATGCACAATGCAGAAGAAGTTATTACATATTAGCAATAAATCTGAATTGGATTAGTAATTTACATATTACTATGTATGAGTATAGATATAACTATGCACAGTAGATACTGGATATCACAGAATACTTGTACTAAATATTCAGATAGTAGTACACTTGTTCTTAACCAACGCTGTCTAAAATGACACGTAGAATACTTAAGTGTCTGTAAAAGCACAGTGCTGATGAGACAGACGTCTTTACAGAGGAGTGTACAGAGGGAAAAGGTAGCAGGTGCACTATCTCACACTAGCTCAACCTGTAGTAACCAGAGGCACTTAGCATATTCCTGGCCAGGGCTATGAGCTTACCCACCGCATCAAGGTAGCCTCTCATTGGGTAAGTCCCTAACACTAACTATAGGGGTTAAAGTCCGGGGGGCAGGACACCCCAGAGCCACCCAGCCAGACAACCCCAGGGCATCGCAGGAGTGATAATAATATAGGGTTAAAGAGGTAGGAGCAGCTGCTGCTGCATGTGTGAATAATATAAGGAGTAAAAGAAAATTATGTGAAGGTGTTACATATATATATATATATATATAAAACAAACTATAAGTGCCATGGAGTGATGAAATAGTGTTAAATTGCGATGCCCCAGGGACACCCAGCCACGGCAGGCACAGGGAGCCCCGCACCCCAGAGAATTCCCCCCATTATGGACTGCCATATTAAACAAAATGTAGGAATCTTACCTCAGTGTGCTCATTCCAAATGTAAAGGCTAGAGTGTTGGACTATTTAAAATCAGAGGGGTGGGTGGGGCAGGGTGCTCCTACCTCTTTAACCCTATATTTTTATCACTCCTGCGATGCCCTGGGGTTGTCTGGCTGGGTGGCTCTGGGGTGTCCTGCCCCCCAGACCTGAACCCCTATAGTTAGTGTTAGGGACTTACCCAATGAGAGGCTACCTTGATGCGGTGGGTAAGCTCATAGCCCTGGCCAGGAATATGCTAAGTGCCTCTGGTTACTACAGGTTGAGCTAGTGTGAGATAGTGCACCTGCTACCTTTTCCCTCTGTACACTTTACTAAGTCTCAAGCAGAGTAGCACCTCACTACCTAATTAAGGTGTGCAAATTAGGGCCCTTTTCCCTCTGTAACTGATGTATTCATACATTTTTGAAGGTAGGAGACACCTTCACCCTAATTTAGCACCCTGCCCCACCCACCCCTCTGATTTTTTTTTTTTTGTAAAACTTTTTATTTTCTAATTTTTATAATATAAATTTTTACATACAGTGGTGAATCAAAATGGATAAATATAGGAATGGCAAAGATACATACATTTCAGCATTAATAGAACTGCGAGGGTCTCTGTGCCTTACAACTCGTACCACTTAATTTCGCATATCCTATACTTATACACTGTAAACTGTCATCACCCACTTATAAACATCATAAAATAATAAGGGAGAACAGAAGAAGGGAAGGGGGGAGACAAGACAATTCACTCCTTAGTCGCGTGGCATACATACATTACCCCATTCCATGTGCCCATCAACCTCAATACAGCAAAGTATTAACTCATATCAATTAGAATCTACATGTTTGTGAAGAACCCAGGAGGTATTTTCAAAGAGCCTTTCAATATGGCTCTGTGTATCGGTGTCTAGACTGTCAATGTAAGCCTCCCATTTCGAGTAAAAGCGAGCGACTCCCCTCTCAATGTCTGGCAAGGTGGCTTGGCGCTCGAAGTAGAGAACCCGTAAAAGAAATTTTTTTAATTCCCCCAAAGAGGGAGATGACTTCTTCGTCCAATGGTTCAAAATAACCTTGTTAGCCACCGTGAGAATGACCGTGAGAATGGGCGTGACTCGCTTCCTATCTGGGCCAAGAGGCCAACCCTCAAAACAGTTGCATAAACAAGCTATGGGGTCTCTAACGACCCCCAATGAGAGAGTTCTATTAATAAATACAATAACTTTGTTCCAAAACGTAGCAATCCTCCTACATGTCCAAAAACAATGAAAAAAGGAGGCCCTTGACACGTGGCATTTTAAACATTCACTATTCCCATCCGGGATCATATGCACTCTTTGGGCCGGGGCTATATAAGCCCTGTGTAATAACTTAAAGTACACTTCCTGAAGCTGAGCAGAGTGTAGATATTTAAATGTATACTGACAGGATTTCAGTAGAATTGGTTGCGCCGGGAAGTCCGGTACATCCCCCTCCCAATTAAGAACCGTACGTTTCCATAGCTTTTCCGTCTGTATCACCCGTAGATTGTCATAATAATAAGATAAACGATAAGCAGAGGCATTCGTGAGAGTGAGGAGAGTGGCTATCGGATCCTGTTTATCTGGCGAGGTCATAGGGACAGCCATTGTAATGACAAAGTGTCGGGCTTGCAGGTACATATAAAAATTTGAGTTTGCTATACCATATTTGGACTTTAATTCCTCAAAGGAGAGCATATGCCTTCCCCCAGGGTCAAATACGTCTCTAATAGACGAAATTCCCCGCTCCCGCCACTGCATAAAGTTAGCATTTTCCAGCCCGGGACTGAAGCAGTGATTCCCCCAGAAAGTTGTGTAACGGGAGGAGGCCGGGTTTCTATGTAATTTTGAATTGGAATAGTGCCAGGCTCCATGAGTACCTGAAAGGATAATATTCGTCTTAAGTGATGTCGGCAGCTTGTTCCTTGGGGTGTGAAGGAGGGCGCTGGGAGAGAAGGGGGCAAACAGTTCCTCCTCCAATGTATAGTTAGTAAAACAAGAACGCTGCCATAACCATTCTGTGACATAGCGGAACATCACCGCTCTACTAAACGCTTCCAGGTCTGGAATCCCCAGCCCCCCCTTCGCCCTTGGCATCTGAAGTTTAGCATAAGAAATCCTTGGTTCCACCCCCCCCCCCCCCCCCATAAGAATTTAGAGAACATGGAATTTACAGACCTACAGTCTTTTTTTGTAAGGCGTAATGGCAGCATCTGCATAATATATGAGAGTTTCGGGAACACTACACTTTTAAGGACCGTGGCCCTTCCCAGCAAGGATAAGGGCAAATTAACCCACCTGTCTAGGAGAGCCCGGACAGCCGTCAGGACCGGGGCGACGTTAACTGTATACAACAGTTCCAGTGATGTGGGTAACATTATCCCCAAGTACTTAAGAGCCCTCTGAGTCCTAGGGAACTGGGACAATATCGGGTGCCTATTAAAGAAGGACGCATCTCCCGATAGAAGCATGAGTTCCGATTTGGAAAGATTAACCTTGTAACCCGCAAAGGATCCAAAGCCATCAATGATGGAGACTATAGGGCCTATCGACCTGCTGGGGTCAGCGATAAATAGCAGCATATCATCAGCAAACAACGCTATCTTAACCTCCAGCCTACCCACCAAAATGCCTCTAAAGGAAGACGCGCCACGGAGGGCTATCGCCAGTGGCTCCAGGGCAAATAGCAGAGGGGATAGAGGGCAGCCCTGACGGGTGCCTCTCTGGATGTAGAAGGGGGAAGAAATATAGCCATTGCCTAATACTTGCGTGGCCGGGTCTGTGTATAGGTGGACCAACATTTCTACAAAGGCTGAAGGGCCCCGAACCTATGTAAGGTATCAAATAAATGGTCCCAAGTCACCATATCAAATGCCTTTTTGGCGTCAAGTGATAAGATTACATTGGTGCCCGTATCTGGGGAAGACTGTAACCTCTGGATTACTGTTAAGACTTTTCTTATATTAACAACTGCCTGGCGGCCCCAAATGAATCCCGACTGATCTGGGTGAACAATGGAGGGCAGTACAAGTTTTAACCTGTCAGCTAATATCTTGGTAAACAGCTTATAGTCCGTATTAAGCAGGGAAATAGGCCTATAAGATTCCGGGAGTTCCAAATCCCTGCCAGGCTTCGGCAACACCCTGAGGAACGCTGAGTTAAAGAAACCAGGCAGGGCTCAACCGGAGAGTAATTCATTAAAAGATACCTGTAATGTGTCCCGGATATGGGGCATTAGGATTTTATAATAATCATTGGAGAGGCCGTCCGGTCCCGGCGCCTTTCCAGTTTTCAGTGCCTTGATCACCCTCTCCACCTCCTCCCCCGAGATGGGTGTCATAAGGGATGAGGCCTGGCTGTCAGACATCTGAGGTAAACTCATATTAGCCCAAAAGGCCTCTTTATTGGGCAGATTGCTAGGAGGCTGAGAATACAGTTGGGCATAAAAAGAGCTCAGCACCTCTGTTATTTTGGCATTAGATCTGACCCTAGTACCGTCACTAGTGCAGAGGGATTTAATTACTGAGGAAGAATGGCGTCCTTTCAATAAGAAGGACATTAATTTACCCGGTTTATTACCATATCTGTGAAAAGAAGCATTCCTATAAAAAGTGTGCTTGGCTTCTAAGTGATTCAGAATATTACCAAAAACGGCCTTTTTGTTATTATAATCAGCCCTATTAGTTGGAGTAGGTGTATGCTTAAACCTCTTAAAGGAAGTCGTTAAGTTTGCCTGGGCTTCCAAATATGAGCCGTCTAATTGCCTATCCCTGTGTGCACAGTAAGACATAATTACCCCTCTCATGACGGGTTTAGATGCCTGCCAGAATGTTAGAGGCTTCTCGGACTCATAACTTGCGTTATTACTCTTATAATCTAGCCACGCCGCCTCCAACATGTTCCGAAATTTAAATGAATTAGCCAGATGTGCCGGGAACCGCCACTGCCGCACCGGACCCTTATCCACCTGCACCGCCAGCTTAATCCAACATAAGGCATGATCCGAAATACTTATAGCTTCGATCCCGGCGGGAACATATGTTCTGACAACAGCAAGTAATCAATGCGGGAGAGCGTACCATATGCAGCTGACAGGCAAGTATAATCCCGCTCTAGCGGATAGCACGCCCTCCACACATCCACCACCCGCAGGGTTATATATTTAACACCCACTTTAGGGTCACTATGCCCCCGACTGGAAGCCACATTCCTATCCATAACATGAGACGAAACCACATTGAAATCCCCCCCTAACACAATGTTGGAATCTATATGACCATACAGTTTGTTCAGCATTTCTAGGAAAAACACTTTGGGGCGATTATTCGGAGCATATATGTTACATAGCAATAGGCGTGTGCAGTCTACTGTGACGTCTGCAATAATATACCGACCCTGCGGGTCCACCTTTACAGAATGAACAGTATAAGAAAGACTGTCTAATCAATATGGCTACCCCCCGTGCCTTAGAGGAGTATGGGGCCGAGGCCAACACTGACCACCGAAGTGTGTTAAGTTTGGCCATCTCTAGAGGAAGGAGATGCGTTTCCTGCAGGAAAGCTATATCCATACGGAGCTTGTTCAGGTACATAAGAATTTTTTTCCTCTTAGCCGGGGAGTTAATAACCCCCACATTCCATGTGCTAATCGTTAAAGACGACATGCAGCCAATCTAAATAGACCCAGTGAAGTAATGACGAGCACATAAATGAAATGGTGGTCCAGCCACCGCTGCTCCACCCACCACGCTACTTGAGCAAACATACAGGGGGAACTAGACAAGACACAGAGAGGGTAACAACATATAGAAACAAAAAAGCAGAACAGGACATGAGGCTGTAACTCGCCTCCATCATCAAAGAAATAAGGACTTCCAGCCATTTAGAAATCCGTAATGTTAACTTCAAACATGGCGTGCTTACCCCTAGCACACCCCGGTCAATAGCTACTTTCAATGAAAAAATGATAATCCCAGCTTCCCCGCAGCCCAACTGAGCATACCAAACTGAGATTAAGGAAAAGAGGGTGTTTAGTATTTGTGAACTGAATGAGAATCACTTAAGCAGTTTTTTCCCCGCATATGGATACCATACAAATAGCAGGCATGCAAGCAGTCCCATCCGGAACCTCCAAGCCTTCCATCAAGTAACGCGTGTATCTCTCAGCACAGGGCCTATGATGTGGAACGTGGAGAAGCAGGAGAGGATGAATGTCCCGACTTTCTTCCTTCAGACAAGCAGCCAGCTGCGTCAGCCGCATTAGAAAAGTCACGAAATGAGTCCCCTTCAAAGAGCCGTAATCGTGCAGGGTATAACAGTGCAAATTTCTTGCCCTCCTGGACCAGGCGGGAACAAATCTGGGAAAAATCCTTGCGGGCTCGGGAGACTTCTGCAGAGTAATCCTGAAAGAGACGAATGTCCCTACCATCCCATGCCAGAGCTCTGTGTCTCCTGGAAGCAGACCAAATAGCCTCTTTATGCAGAAAGTTTAAACAGTGAAAAATCACCACACGTGGCCTTGCGTTCTGACCCGTCTTGGGCGGTCCGAGACGATGAGCCCTCTCCACTACAATGTCTGCACATGTATCCTTAATGTCCAACAACTCCGGAAGAGACTCCTGTAGAAAACGGTATAGGTCTGGCCCTTTAAGAGATTCTGCTAGGCCCCTGACCCTGAGGTTTTCCTCCTCGATCTGTTCTCCAGGTCGTCTAATTTATTCATAACTTGGTAATAAGATTTCTGCATAGTGTCAGCATTTGTTTTCAATTCTGCTACATCTTGGAACACTTCCCCCAATCTCTGCTCTGTGACTAATACCCTCTGGGACAGCCGTTTCATCGGAGACTTAATGTCCTGTGCCACCTGCGTTAACTTAGCAGCGTGTGTGTCCATGAGGGGCCCCATCGTTACCTTGATAGCTTTCACGACATCCTCGTATGAGACTGGGGCTGCAGGGTCAGGAGAAGCAGGCCGAGACCCATCATCCAGCTGCGAACCCTCCCGTGTGTTCGGTACGGCGGCCATATTGGATTCTGCCCAGCGCCGCTCAGAGCGGGATCTTTGCTGCTTTGCCGGCATGGAGGAGGTTAGAAACGTCTCCATATGGTGGAGGAGACCTTCCCCTCACTGAGGCTGCGGGAACCGCCGGGTTTGCGTCCGCGAGCGCGGCGCTGCTTGCTGTGCTGGCCGGGGTAGCAACGGAGCTCTCACGCCAGGCTCCCGATCACATGGGAGCCGGCACCGGAAGTCCACCCCTCTGATTTTAAATAGTCCAACACTCTAGCCTTTACATTTGGAATGAGCACACTGAGGTAAGACTCCTACATTTTGTTTAATATGGCAGTCCATAAAGGGGGGAATTCTCTGGGGTGCGGGGCTCCCTGTGCCTGCCGTGGCTGGGTGTCCCTGGGGCATCGCAATTTAACACTATTTCATCACTCCATGGCACTTATAGTTTGTTTTATATATATGTAACACCTTCACATAATTTTCTTTTACTCCTCACATTATTCACACATGCAACAGCAGCTGCTCCTACCTCTTTAACCCTATATTTTTTATCACTCCTGCGATGCCCTGGGGTTGTCTGGGTGGCTCTGGGGTGTCCTGCCCCCCGGACCTGAACCCCTATAGTTAGTGTTAGGGACTTACCCAATGAGAGGCTACCTTGATGCGGTGTGTAAGCTCATAGCCCTGGCCAGGAATATGCTAAGTGCCTCTGGTTACTACAGGTTGAGCTAGTATGAGATAGTGCACCTGCTACCTTTTCCCTCTGTACACTTTACTAAGTCTCAAGCAGAGTAGCACCTCACTACCTAATTAAGGTGTGCAAATTAGGGCCCTTTTCCCTTTTTTCCGGCTTTACAGAGGAGACAGAGCCCTGCAGTCCCGAAGATCAGCCCAGCTAGCAGTGAAGATGGCGCCAAAATCTCAGTCAGGGAGTGAGGGAGAATGAAATGCAGCTCCTGGGCGGGAACACCAGCAGTAGATGGCGCCTGGAGCTGGGGGAGGAGCTGCAGGTCAGCGCCTTATCCCCATATGCTGGACTTCACCACCGGGTACTGTGGAGCCTATAATAAATGGATTTTAGTAAATCTGACCTGTGCTCCCTTGCCCTGGTGAACTCCTGGGACCGCGACCGATCGCGATTCGGCGTGTCCCACCTGGGGAACCCTCTTACCTCCTCCCTGATGTGCAGCCACGCTATCCAGGAGAGCGTCAGCGGTGTGTGCCTGAAGTCTGGTGTGCCTCCGCTGCAAGCACCCGGGAACCAGGCCGCGGGAGTATGCAGCGCTGCTGGGGGAGGTGATGGAGCCGCAGCACAGTATGTCAGACTGACATAGAAAGTGCGGCGGTCCTTGAAGTCTTCTAAAAAGCTCTTTTCAGGGCTGCCTAGCGCAGCCTCACCCTCCAGTCCTCTGGCATTACTCCTGTAGCTAATGACTGGTTGAATAATTCTGTCAATGGTGCTACCAGCACCTCTTTAAGTTATTTTAGTATCCTTGGATGTATCCCATCTGGCCCCATAGATTTGTCCACTTTCAGCTTTGAGAGTTCTGTTAGGACCTTCTCTGTAAATGTACTTGTTTCATTTTCCTGAATATTCCTGCAACTCCACTGTGGCCCCTTCCCCTCTCTTTCAGTAGTGAATACTGAGCAAAAATTATTATTAAGATGATCTGCTATTACATTGTCTCCCTCATCAAGACTCCCAGTCTCTGTCTTTAGTTTTATTACTCCGCCTTTTGTTTTTCTCCTGTCGCTTATATAACTAAAAAAAGTTTTGCCTTCTTTACCCACTGACTGGGCCATTTTCTCCTCAGCTTGGGCCTTTGCACATCTGATTACCTTCTTTAGTCTCCTTCTGTCTAACAAGATATATCTCTTTGTCGTCATTATTTTGAGTCTGCTTATATTTCCTAAAAGCCATCCTTTTTGCTGTCATAATACTGTATTTGCTACTTCTTTTGCAAACCACACTGGCTTCCTTTTCTTTGTGTTTTTCCTAACACTTTTGATACAAAGGTCTGTTGCCTTTAATATTGCACTTTTTAATGTTTCCCACCTCTCCTGCACTGCTTCCAAGTTCCTCCACTCTGCCAAAGAATTTCCCCATGTCTACAAAATCAGCCTTCCTAAAATACAACACCTTTGTTTTTGTATGGGGTGAGTCAGTCTCTCTCTTTATTCTGAACCATACTGCTTGATGATCACTGGATCCCAGGTTTTCACCCACTTTTTTTACATCCGATATTCTGTCTCCATTTGTAAGTATTAGGTCTAATATTGCGTCTTGGCCATAATATGCCTGCGTTTACCTAACCACTCCACGTTACCACCCCCAAACGCTGTCTACCTGTCACTCACTTTGCAACCAATCCCTCGTAGTGACCACTATAGCAAGTCACTCGCTGTGCATGTGCACTGCGGCTTAGATGCATGCGTAGTAAGAAAACATAAAACAATTTTCATACAATAGCCACTTTGCAACCGCATCTGAATTAAGCACCATATGCATCCCTTTATGGCTACACACAACAAGAAAATATGTGATTACAACAGGTGCGCTTGAAATCAGTGTGTAACCAGACAATATTATACCAAACAGGAGGATTCCCCAGGCCTCCACTACAACATATAGAAAATAAAGATAGGTATAACTTATCCGGCGCTACTTTTTAGATTGCGTCTTAGCAGAATCTCTCCACTGATATTCCTTTATGAATTGAGATTGGATCCAGATCCACCCAAAAGTAATCATATGGGGATATACATAGTGAAGTACAGCTTTTAATAACAATGAAATATCCCAATATAAAATCACAATAAAGCTCCACACATAAACAATAAACAATGGTCCACCCGTCTCCCAAGGTGCATCCAGGATTCCTTGAAAAAGACCCCAGCGCCGGGGTAGAATATTCACAATTGGTTACCAAGGAGACGGTGACGAGTGGACCCAGGGAGGCTTTTTCAGCGCCATTAAGATCTGTGGTAGTACATTTTGAATGCTGTTTCTGAACTGTACATATCAGTTCATACTGCTCTGGTAACTCACATTTTATCACGGTCACCAAGGCCACCATTGTTTATTGTTTGTAATGTGTGGAGCTTTATTGTGATTTTATATTGTGATATTTTATTGTTATTAAAAGCTGTACTTCACTATGTATATCCCCATATGATTATTTTTGGGTGGATCTAGATCCAATCTCAATTCATAGAGGAATATTAGTGGAGAGATTCTGCTAAGATGCCATCTAAACAGTAGCGCCAGATAAGTTATACCTATCTTTCCTCTCCTTTATGGCTACAGTCTAGCAATCTTTAAATAATAATAATTCTTTGTTTATTTCTCCGATTCTAACTCAAAGCACTTTACATTATTGCAGAAGGTGAGGCAGCCATCTTGGACATGCTCAATTGTTCAAAATGATCATTCACATCACTCCCTGGGCCTGATTCAAAGCTGCATACAATTCTGATATTTTCCCAAATGGCTGATAGTTTTCTACTGTGCATGTCACAGACAGCGACTGCAATTTTGGACACAGTTTGACATGTCCACAGTAGCTTAGATGTGACAGATGTTCTGCGCAAACATAGGGTTAATGAGAGGTCCAATGTTCATCTAGCAAGCATATTGCTTTTCCAGGCTCAGTTCTTAGCCTTGTAATGTGGCTGTTTGGGCACTTTTGAATTTACCACTCACTTCAATAATTACACTAAGTGATGTCATGGAGGCAGGAGCGGTCTCCGAACTAAGTTCTATTAGCAAGGAGAAGTCGGCCATATTGCCATTTACGCTACACCCCTGCAGGCAGCTACTTAACATGCGCAATGTTATGAAACTTAAAATCTTTAGCATGGGGCATATTTGACCAAATTTTTAAAAAAAAAGTACTTGAAAAACCTTAAGCTCAAAAGGCCCTGAACTGAAACAAAATCTAATAAAACAACCCCCTAAATCTTAAACTGTCCTCTACACAGAGTTATGCCTACCCAAAATACATCAACATACTTCAAAACATTCACTTTGTCAAACAGGAAGTAGGGAAAAAGCACCGATATATCAGCGTTAGATTATTCCAAATTTCTCATTTTTTTTTGCCCTGAAATTTGGCATGTGTGACGGTTCTGGGTGGACATGCCAAATTTCAACTCACTATGCCCAATAATTTGTGTGTAGCCCCCTCAAACACCCCCTGCCCCCACAAAGGGCGTTATCCTATTAGCCTATTTGGCTGACTGAAACGGCTGGATATCGCGGTATCCAATTAGAGGCCATTTTGATCGCCCGAAACTGGACCCGCGATCACTCGAAAACACATAGGATTGGGGATAAGTCCCCAATACCATACGTTATCACGGCTCCGGTGGCCCCTTATCGCCCACACTATAATGGAAACATGCTGTTTATTTGGCCATGCCCTGACAATACAGTATATAGAATATAAAAACAAAGCAGAAATGTGTGTATAGAATGTATTTGGCTTCAGACATTTTTTTTTTTTTTTACATAAAACATTTCAGTAGCATGAACACAGTGCAAACTGATCAGGTAAAAATTATTAAATATAGTGCAAAACAAGTATTCAAAATGCAGAGCTTTTAACTTAAACTGTATACGACGTATGTAAGACTCACAGAATTCTTGCATCTGATGAATAGTGTATATAATTTACATAAACTTGCCACCAAAGAATAAACATTATTGAAAAAGCCTGCAAATACTACTCTATACAATAATGTCCATAATAAGCTTTATTCAGTGACCAAAATCCCCATAGACCTTAAAAAGGATGGTTACAGTTTTGTGGAGGTTTTTCTATGGGTTAAATTTGCAAAACAGAACATAACTGATCTCTGCCTGCTATAAATACACCTTTTTTTGTATGACGTATATAGGACACACCTGTCCTACAGCTCCTGCAATCTTCATAGGGCTAAGGCTGGAGAGTCTTGGAGCACAGCTGGTGCCCCCCACCAACATCACAAACACCAGATGGTCATATCTGAAGAAGGCCAATAAGATAATGAAGCCCTAGATCAGTGATGGCAAAGAGTAACCCTCTGGGCCTTTACCTGCATTATTGTCTGATTTCTTGTAACTTGGAAAACGTACCTAAAATACCTGCTTATGTTATTGCATGATATAAGCATCTTTTTCTTTCATTAAATGTATTCTTTTAACTTCTTAATTTAAAGACTAATCAGCAACCCACTGATGGTTAGTTGGCTACCCTTGTGGCTCCTGAAGTGTATCAGGCTGTCTATCACAGCGAACATGCACTGTGACAGGCCTAATGAAGGTGGGAGGAGCTACTGAGCAGGAAAGTGCTATACTGTATACACTATGTAAGTGTATCAGAGAGAGTCTAAGTGTATTAGAGAAGTGTCAGTAAAAGTGTCAGTAAAACCTGCTACCTGCAGCACTGCTTGGCAGTGGCTTCCCAAGAGACAGGCAGCCCCAAGGGGAGGTGTTTTCTCCCTAGAGCAGGGGTGGGGAACTACACATACCAGCATGCCTTGCTACAGTTTTGCTATCTGGCCATGCTAAAACTGTTGCAGGGCATGCTGGGATGTGTAGTTCAACAGTTGGAGGGCCAAAGGTTCCCCATCCCTGCCCTGTGATTGCAGAGAGCACTTCCTATGGGAAGCCACTCCCATTATCATGACAGCCCTTCCCAGCATCTAGGGGCTAAAACCGATGCAGCCCCTAAACATTGTCCAGCTTCCTAATTTGTGTACATGCATGGGATCACAATCCTGTGCATCCTTACAGGCCCCCCGGCCACACCACATAGGAGCAACCACTAGTGTATATAGCAGATAGATTCATTCTTTCCATTTAACCCCTTAAAAATGTTAAACAAATAATTAAAAACATTTCATGAAAGTGGACTACTCTTGTAACAAACTTATGTAATTGTATCTTGAAAAGTATTTTTAATGGCAAAATCCAATAAAAATTTATTTTATTGTCCAATACCTGAGTCAGTAGTACACACACACACATATATATATATATATATATATATATACACACCAAAAATCTAACATAACCCTTCACATCCTTCATTTGCTTTTAAAGTTAAAGGAAGTGATCAGTAAATACAGTTGCATTCTAGCTACACACAACCATTAAAAGCCCTTTAACAAATGGCTAGTTACTTACAATCAAACCAGAAAAAAAAAAAAAAAGGTTTAGCTTTTACACTTTTCCAATCACTGCATTAATACAGAGTTATGCTACCTGTGGTTTCCAAAAGATAGTTTTGGGTTCCCATGGAGACTTATTCAACTTTACCCATGAACCCTACTGGATACAAAACAAAATCCCTTGCATATTGCACACTCTTCTTGTGCAGGTTAATTGACCTTACCCCAATTGTACAAACCCTATGAAATATTTGTTAGCTATATTCTAACGCTATAAACTTCTACCCCAAATACAGTAGTTCTCTTCCAGACTAATGTGCTATTAATAAATATACCAAACTACTGTAGTTACCAGCCCGTCAAAATGACAGAACAAAATAAGGTCAGCACCGGCAACTGTGTGCGTCCGAAAGGAGCAATAATAGGATTTTGGTACTTACCAGGTAAATCCTTTTCTTTGAATCCATAGGGGGCACTGGAGTACTCTTGGGATATGGACCGGGCGTAGCCGGAAATGGCACATATTTAAATATTTACATTAGTAACTGGCCATCCCCTCCATATTCCCATAGAGCCTTCAGTATTTTTACTGGGCCGAACAGGAGTAATAGAGAGGATGAACCATAGAGAATTACATATAACATTATATGAACCTATAACCCTAAAGTTGACACATAACGTAACTGATAACAATCAGTTGATACCATAACATCGAATGCATTGGTGGTGTTACCATAAGATCCCCTGAACTTACCACAAACCAGGTAAAACTGCTCTGGGTGGGCGTCCAGTGCCCCCTATGGATTCAAAGAAAAGGATTTACCTGGTAAGTACCAAAATCCTATTTTCTTTTTCATCCACTAGGGGTCACTGGAGTACTCTTGGGATGTACCAAAGTTTCCCGTTGGGTGGGAGAGCTGTTTGGCACCTGTAACACTACACGGCCAAAGCTAAATGCTGATGCCGTAAACGTAGCCAACCTGTAAAAGCGCACCAACATGCGCACTGATGGTCATGCACTGATGACCATGTAGCAACTCGTCTAAGCAGTTTCGTAGAAACTCCACGACCTGCTGCTCCTGACGTTCCCAAAGAACGTATGGAATGGTCTGACACTGATGTAGGCGGTTGAAGCCCGCTCATGACGTTCACTAGAACGTGTGGAATGGTCTGACCATGATGTAGGCGGTTGAAGCACGCTTATGACGTTCACTAGAACGTGTGGAATGGTCTGACCCTGATGCAGGCGTTGTAGCCTATTATGAAGCTAAGCCTGACGTATGACATAAGGTCTGCTTGGAAGCTGGTAAAGCCATCTTCACTACATTATAGAGAACAATGTGTCTGTTCTACGTACAACTGATGTTTGGGTTACATAAACGCGTAGTGCGCGTACCACATTCAAAGTAACTTAAGTTCCCGAACATATTGATAACCCAGGAACTACATTAATTAATTGATGCGTGACATTATATTATCTTTGACAGGAAAACGGAATTTGTGCGAAGTTCCGCCCTATGATCATAAAACAGCAGATAGGGTGCCTTGCATGACAAGGCTCCCAATGTTAAAACACGCCTTGCTGAGAGGCTAAGGCTAAGAGAAAATCGTTTACCAATTGAGAAACTTAACATCCACCTGTTGTAAGAATTCAACAAATTAAGACTGTAAACAAAAATCCTAAAACCAGATTAAGTCCCATGGCGCTGGAGGTGGTATAAATGGAGGTCGTCTGAGGAGACCTTGCAGGAAGGTGTGCAGGTAAATTGACATGGCAGAGACCTGCACCTTGAGTGTAGAATATATTCCTTCACCAAACCCAGTCTGTAAAATATTAAAAGACGGGACAACCTGAAAATAATGTTGGAAACTTCTGAGCGTCACACCAACTTATAGAGGCACGCTAAATCTTGTGATAATGAGCTGCCGTACTGGCTTCCTAGCCCCTAACATGGTTTGTATACCAGATTCTGGAATGCCATCCGTTCTTAAGAGAGCGCTTTGAACAGCCACCCCGTCAAACGCTGCCGCGCTAAATCGGGGTAAAAGAACGGACCCTGGTGGAACAGGTCCGGACGTGGCGAGAGATGTGAAGGATCGGCTGCGAGTAGGTCGCGGAGATCCAAGAACCATGCCCTCCGAGGCCCATGTGGCGCCACTAGTATGACTGTCATGGATTCTTGTATGATCAATTTTAGTACCCGAGGAAGCAGCGTAAACATTGTAACAGAGTCACAACGCTGTACAGCCACGCGATCGTGAGAGCATCCCCAGCTGCTGCCTTCGGAGCTTTTGTACTGGACACATACTGGGATGTACACATACTGGGATGTTTGATTTTTTTTTTTTTTTTTTTGCGAGATGCCAATAGATACCCCTGTGGGTAACTCCACCGCTGGACCAACATCTGGAACACTTAAGAATTCAATGCTCAGTGACCTGGAATAAGCTGCCTTGCAGCTGTTCACTCCCAGAATGAACATCGAGCAACTTGCCGCATGTTCATGGGACTTCGAATCCCTCCTTGATTGGTGATGTATGCGATCGCCGTTGTGTTGTCTGACCGCACCTGGACAGTCTGAGACCGGAGCATGTGGTCCGCTTGCCGCAGCGCGTTTGACCGAAATCTTCCATGATTTGTGAAGTTGATCATTTGGGACCCCAGGTCCCCAACCTCTGAGACTTGCATCCATTTTTAGAATTATCCAATTCCAGACGCCGAACATTGTCCCTGCGGTAAAATTATGTACTTGGAGCCACTAGGGTAGTTAAACTCTGGCCCTTAGAGACAACCGTACTATTTGATGAACTTGTAGGAGCGTGCAAGAACATCCAGGTGAAAATGACCTGAGTGACTCCTTGCGAACTGGAGTGTGTCGAAAGACGTCACTCTCCTTTCCAATAGGCAAAAGGCCA
The DNA here is from genome assembly GCF_028390025.1 of Pseudophryne corroboree. Lineage (NCBI taxonomy): Eukaryota > Metazoa > Chordata > Amphibia > Anura > Myobatrachidae > Pseudophryne > Pseudophryne corroboree. The sequence goes on along the minus strand of NC_086450.1, from coordinate 134,318,243 downwards.
AACGGATCAAGACTATCCGAGGCTTGCGTAGGAACTGTACGTTTTGACGAACAGTTTGTGTGTTGTGTTCAGGCATGTTAATCCGTGTAATCATGGAATTATCCCTATGCTTGAGTCCGATGTTACGGAATGAGGCTTGATATCTCGAGGTTAACAATCTAACCGTGCTGAATGACGCCATTGTACGTTAGTAAGGCCCGTTGCATGATGAAGTTTTGAGACGGAGCTTTAATGAGCAGATCTGCAAAACACGGAACGGTTATCACTTCCAGGGATGAGCTATCACGATAGCCATTACTTGTGACAACCCTAGGCGCCATACGAAGCCAAAACGGTAGCGCTTGAAAGCGAGAATGGGTTTTACTGCAGCCTAAGTAGGCCTGATGCGTCTAAGTACTTATTCCTGTTGAAATCCAGAATCACTGTGGATGTCAACCTGTAGTCACCAACTGCAGGTATTCCTCTGTTGAATCTGTAGTAAGCGACGCACTGATTGACCTAAAGGGTCAGTATCGGACTGACAGAGTCAGCCAGCCTTGGAACTACCCCAAACTGGAATAATGACCGTGACTCTGTTGTTGACCGCAGTCAAACTGCTCAATCTACTAGAGCTTCTGACCCAGGCAGACCCGTCTTGCAAATTGCAATGGTGGAAAACAATCAACCTTTATCTTGTAAACTGCGAACCCAAAATTGCGGATCCCCCAACTGTGGATGCCCACAACTGACGATCGGCGATGGGCTGGAAACTCATTATGGCCCTGGTTGTTCAGTGGCTTAGCTGTAAACGCCACTAAAACCCTGGTTAAAGATGCCTGGAAGTAGGTGGCAGCACTTTAACCGTATATCGAGGACAATCAGAGGTTATCGTAAACCACGTTTACTACCACCTGACCCGTCTGTGGCTGTCTGTAGCACGGCCCCGAAAGGACTGAGATGTAAAGACTATATTCTGAGTATATTTATTCTGGAATTTGTCCAAGACAGGACGAAACCTGTAGCCAGCGCAAGGTAATGTTTCTATTCTCGTTTAGAAACGGACGCCGTCCTGTTAAGAACGTAGCGAAAAAGCACGTTGTGCCGCACTAGTGAAGCTGAAAAGCGAGAACTAAACTGGCTGACGTCCACAGAAACTGTACCTAGATATTGAGCAGAATCACAAGTGTGATCAGCGAGAAGCGTAATGTGTTCTTCTTGTAGGGCAAACGTGAACTGTATTGCCATGCAACCACTGCCCTGTTAAGCCAAAACCCGGCCCAAACCATGTTAAACAACACCCCTACTGCTGTATACTGTAGGGCACACTGCGACGGGTAACCCTGAAACGGTCAAATTATAAAACAATAATAACAAGTGTCCCCAGTCAGTATATACGCCAGCCTCCCCCAACGAGGAACGGCAATAGTGCGTATGTACAGTCGTATTTGTCCGACGGACTGTGCAGCGAAGCTGCTATGTCTTATACTTACTCCGTATGTACACGGACAAGCAAGTACAGAAGGATAGACCAGTACCGTGACTTAGTACCACGTAAATAAAGTGTGTATAAATCTACATTACAGCACACGTGTTCATCTTGTGCTTGTACAAAACCAAGAAAATAAAATTCCTAACAACACCCCGGCTCCTCTAGAGGCCGAGTGTTGTAGGGCAGCAACTTCCTGGGAAGAACCAGGAAGTAATGTTAAAATGGTGTCCGCCATGTGCTTGCTTAGTGCAAGATTGCTGATACACCAAGTTCCATATATATATATATAAATATAAACACATAGATATATATTAATACATGCACATTTATATACACAGACACCCCTATCTGTATACTATCAGTGTGTAAACACACAAACACATATACACACACACACACATATATATATATATATATATAAATATACACATATATATATATACACAACAGTTATATTGTATATGTAACAGAGACTCTGATATTGGCCACAGGCTTAAAATCCTGATGATTTTGCTGCCTAAACGCAGCTTAGTTATTGGGGCCTCCCCCCCCCCCCCCCCTCTCTCTCCTGCAGAAGAGTATTATTTGCAGGTACAGCCTTTATTATGGCTGCCGATTTCCCCCACACTGCTCCCCCCCCGTTGTTTAGCAGACGGGAGACGGGGAGTGCAAGTCTTACCGCGGCCGTGTGAAGGACTGCACGTCGGAGATTGGTGAGCGGCTGCCAGAGCGGGCCGCGGCAGCAGCTGTCCGCGGTCAGCTCGGCCGCTCACCCCACCAGAGCCGTACCAGGGTAGGGAGGAAAACGGATTGCGCGGACGCCGGCGAGACGGGGAGCGGCCTGCGCAGTGCCGGGATTCGCTCGCTGGCTCCCTCTGCAAGTCCAGTGGAGCATTATAGTGGCAGCAAGGTTTTACTAGTGGCAGGCAACAGGGGAACGTTTACAATTAAAGTATATAAACACATACAGTCCCCCCATAATGGGCGGCAGTGTGAGCTGACCGCCCGCAATAGACAGAAAAAATAAGTAAGTGAGCGGCGGCAGTGAGAGCTGCCTACCGCTCAGTACCTGCACCACCTGCGGAGGCCATGACGGGACTTCTCTGTAAGCGCCGTCCTGCGTCCTTGTGCAGCCAGTGGCTGCAATCAGCTGCGCTGATTTTGGTCAATGGCGGGGCCCTTTGTATGAGCACCGGCAGACCATCTGCTGACTAATGCAGCACCAATGATCCTTAACCCGAACTTCTCTGATAAGTTGGGAAGGGATCAGGTAGAAAAAAACAAAATATATATAATCTTGCTTGAAGATCGAAGGACATTCAGTCCACAGTACCTTCCGACTAGAGGCACAGAAAAATACTGAAGGCTCTATGGGAATATGGAGGGGATGGCCAGTTACTAATTTAAATATTTAAATATGTGCCATTTCCGGCTACGCCCGGTCCATATCCCAAGAGTACTCCAGTGACCCCTAGTGGATGAAAAAGAAACTTGAATTGATCCGTCGAGCTCCATCTATTGGCTGCCGGCGCGCAAAACACTTGAATTCCCCCCATAGAGGCGAGGCACAGCATTAACCTTTTATTATAAAGGATTAGAAGACAAATTAAGATTCTAGGTATTGAAAAAAAGACTAATTAAATATATATATTTTCTGAGGGGTCAATCACCACTACCCTGCCTCTTCTACGGACTTGCACAATATTTCTAGACAAGGGAGTATATTATAAAGTTTAGGTTGCACAAACTGAAGATTAAATTAAAATGGTCATTCTATAAACACACTATGTATTGGTAAACTTGAGATCAAAATGTGGAATTTGTTGTAGACTATGAAGTAAATGTAAAACACTTTCAGGAAAATATACCCAATATTTTTAAACTTTACATAAAAAAAAATAAAAAATCGATTTAATCCATAAATCTGTCTCGCCGGGAGGTACTTAAATACCACAACACCGGAACAGGTTAAAGGTTTCTTCCATTTGTGCAAAATAAAAATTCAGGTGCAAATTTGAAAGCAAAAAGTTTTAAGAGTAGTCAATCATGGACTCCATCTGATCTTCTGCGCGGCGATACCGAACTGAAGAGAAGAAAAGACTGTTTCGCGTTTTGTAGAGGTAGAAGAGCAGTCCGACGATGAGGACAACAATTGTTAACACAGCAAGGCCAACTGCGAGCCCTGCACCAGTAGATTCTGGAATGAAATCAGAATGCATTAAATCCCAAATTAAATGATACCAAAAAGTGACCTCTACAGCACATTACAATAGAAAAACGTACATGCACAATGGCCCTCATTCCGAGTTGTTCGCTCGCTAGCTGCTTTTAGCAGCTTTGCACACGCTAAGCCTCCGCCTACTGGGAGTGAATCTTAGCATAGTAGAATTGCGAACGCAAGATTAGCAGAATAGCGAATAGAAATTTATTTGCAGTTTCTGAGTAGCTCGAGACTTACTCTGCCACTGCGATCAGTTCAGTCAGTTTCGTTCCTGGTTTGACGTCACAAACACGCCCTGCGTTCACCCAGACACTCCCCCGTTTCTCCAGACACTCCCGCGTTTTTCCCAGAAACGGCAGCGTTTTTTCGCACACACCCATAAAACGGCCAGTTTCCGTCCAGAAACACCCACTTCCTGTCAATCACACTCCGATTACCAGAACGAAGAAATTTCTACATAAAGCCGTGAGTAAAATACCAAACTTATTAGCAAATTTACTTGGTGCAGACGCACTGCGAACATTGTGCATGCGCATTAGCGACTAATCGCTCCGTTGCGAAAAAAAATAACGAGCGAACAACTCGGAATGAGGGCCAATGGCAAGAACTGTCAGAGTCAGGAGAACTTACTCAGAGGCGATTTGCAGACGACTCTTCCATGACCAGGTGTGCACGGAACTTTGTGCCACGTTCCTGTTTCAGGTAACAAAATAGCACAGGAGTCGCTGGTTTCCTTCTGTGCAGTGCTCCAGTTACTATATTGTATTGGGGACCCATTAAGCCATACTGCTTTCTGATCTGCAGGGATGGAAAACATTTGACTCTTGATAGGATTTTCTAATACAATAAATATATAATGGTGTGTCTATTTTGTGCATCTACCCATTATAACCATGAAGGAAATACACACACTCTCCCTACAAACTCATTTAAACCTGTGTGAAAACTAGAAGGGGGTGAACACACTGTTCCTGCATCCATCCTGTTGATATTAGGGGGGTATACCTGATTGGTTGCTATGGGCAACAACTCCACTTCTGTAAAAACACACGTTAGTAAATATACCCCAAGGTGCTGAACTGATCAGAGAATGCATCAAGAATACACGCTAAACCAGGAGACCTAGAGCCTGATTCAGAGGCGCACAGTTACATGCGCAAATATGCGAATGGCTCAGCCGCCATCTTGTACACAGGGAAGCCACTGTCGTCATCTCACATCCGCTGCTCACATACATAAGCGGGACCATCAGTCGCACCATCGGACCTCTAAGCCGCCGCCCTATGCTGTCTCAGTCTGAGCCGCTCTCCTAAGACTCTGGGGCTTCTCCAACTGCGAGTGGCTGACCGTTTTCCGTTATCTCCCCAAACGCTGACTACTTGTTCTCTGTGCAAAAAATTGCTCCACTACATCAGACAACGACATTGCATGCACCGGACTCAGGCCCATAGTTTCTGCTAAGAGGAGAACAGTATATACAGTATCTTATCTGGATGCATATTTGGGAGCGTGTATGCTGTACTGCTGGCCGGCACACCTCTCATCCTATCCAGCGTCGTCTCTACTGGCAATTTATCGCAGTTACTACATTTTACCCTGCACTAAGGCTCTCAGCCCTGTGAGGAGACCTATCTCATCCACAGCGCTTGTCCAGGGTACAACTAATTAGTTCAGTTTAACAGCCTGCTGCAAAACAGCAATCAAAACTAAGGCCTATTACTTAATAATAATAATAATAATGTAAGTGGACGGAACTGCATGTATACACTTTGGGCTAAGTGTAAGATCCTGCGAGAAGCAGGAAGTGCGGGATTTCGTGCGAGTCTGGACAGATTTTTAAAGCGCCAATCATTTACATGGAGAAAACCAACCTTGTTTTGCAGTGTAAATATTTTGTCTAGAAATCCTGCACTTCCTGCTTCTCGCAGGTTATTACGGGTGTAGTATGGTATGCCGGCGGTCGGGCACCTGGCGACCAGCATACCGGCGCTGGGAGGCCGACCGCCGGCATACCGACAGTGTGGCGAGTGCAAATGAGCCCCTTGCGGGCTCGCTGCGCTCGCCACGATGTGGGCACAGTGGCGCGATATGCGCGCCACGCTATTTTATTCTCCCTCCAGGGGAGTCGTGGACCCCCACGAGGGAGAATAAGTGTCGGTATGCCGGTTGTCGGGATTACGGAGCCGGTATACTGTGCGCCGGGATCCCGACAGCCGGCATACTGAAGACCACCCGGATATGGGTGTAGTATGGTATGCCGGCGGTCGGGTTCCCGGCGACCAGCATACCGGCGCCGGGAGGCCGACCGCCGGCATACCGACAGTGTGGCGAGATAGCCCATTGTGGCAGTCTACTGCTTTGCTTCATTTTCGACCTGCAGCGTTCACAATAGTTTCCAGTCAGTAAAATGTAAATAGAGGTCTATGGGAATGCTCATTTAGCACTTGTGCAAGAGAACAATTGTAAGACCTGTTAGTGAGATATGTGACTTGTTAGCGAATGTGTCTAAACCGTAATAAAATTGCCTCTCCTTCAATGAGTCTCACTGTCTGTGAGTAGAAGGCCTTGATTAACTTCTTTGTTTTCTAAAGGTTGCAGGAGAGATCCTATCCCTGTATGTGTCGCCTCCTCAGCAGATAAGGGAATATTTCTATTTGTAAATTACAGTGAAGTGATCTCACAGGTATATTACTGCACAAGACTTATGGAGGAATTCAGAATTTGCAAATGTCCAATATTTGTCAATACACAGCACTTTGTGTGAACTACACAACTATACATACCGTTGCCTTACTTCAGTTCATGAGGCTGAAATTTTGAACAGCAATCAAGTTATTATGAGTTACAAATAATAGCTTAATGTATTCCCTGCATAGATCCGACGAGCCTCTTTGGAGCATAGATTCCATTAGGGGCTTAGCATCGGAGGAGCTTGTGCTCCTGGTGCAGATGATGGCGTAGGGCGCTGCCCGGACTGTCTGAGCGGAACACACACAAACTGTGTATGTCACTCATAAGTTGTGCAACTCTCATTTTGCAGTAATACTGGTGGGCGGTGTCAGACAGACTATGGCGCTGCCCCTGGGAACATCTCCGAGTTCGTCGTGCATCTTTTGAATGACGTGTGAGATACTATCTATTGCCATAGAGGCAGTATGCACCTTGGCCACACAACATAATTACTGTTCACATATGCACCCCCTGGCCTCACCTCTCTGCTACTTCTCCTGACCCTCCCCCTACCTGATGCTCTCTTGCTGTTGTGCCACCCAGGGAACACTGGGCTGATGGGTGTCTGCCAATGGGCCGTATTGCCCCCTGAATGCACATATAGGAGCAGCATTAGATATGGATCAGATGTAGCTGCGTTAACCAAGCCACTGCCGCATTAAAATTCCACAGTCCTTTTTATCACCAGTGCCTCTGACTTCTCCCCACCTGTACCTCTCCCCTCTCCCAACTGGTGCCTCTACCTCCTCCCCATCTGTACCTCTGCCCCCTCTCACCAGTGTCTCTGCTCCCCCTCCCCACTAATGCCTGTACCGCCTCCTCATCAGTACTTCTGCTCCCTCCATACATGTGCCTCTGCATCCCTCCCCACTTGTGATCTGGTCACTTCACAACTATGCCTCCGCATTCCTCCCCACTTATGCCTTTGTAAGCCTCTGCAGCCTCATGCCCCCCTCCCCCCGTCTTCGCTACCTGTGCCTCTGCCCACCATCACCATCTGTGCAACAGTGAATACGAAGATCCAGGAGCAGCGCAGGAGGTCCACAACAAGGACTAGGAGGCAATGTAGAAATCAGGTGAGCAGTCTCTGATGGGGAGGAGGGAGGTTTTTTTTTTATTCAAAATTAGCCTCACATGCTGGCCGTGCCCACTTTAGCAAAACTCAGAACGGGAAAGGTCATATCAGAGCTTTTACTACTAGTCATATCTCAAAAGGACACTGAAAAGTACATCCAGGAACGAACTGAACAACTTTTGGCCCAAATGTAATAAGCTGCATGTTGCGTGCAACGTCCATATTTCAACGGTGCAGCCTCTGGATTTAAAAAAGCAATTTGCTTCAAGCAAAAACAGGATTTTAATACCTACCGGTAAATCCTTTTCTCCTAGTCCGTAGAGGATGCTGGGGTCCACTTCAGTACCATGGGGTATAGAAGGTTCCGCAGGAGCCATGGGCACTTTAAGACTTTTCTAGAGTGTGAACTGGCTCCTCCCTCTATGCCCTTCCTCCAGACCTCAGTATAGGAACTGTGCCCAGGGAGACGGACATTTTCGAGAAAAGGATTTACTTTTAAATTAACGGTGAGATTCCTACCAGCTCACACTTCAACCATGCCGCACAACATGGTATTCAACAAAACTCATGCCAATAAGCATGAACATTACAGCAACCGTGCTGAAAACTTAACAAAATAACAACTGCAGGTAAAGTACGCACTGGGCTGGGTGCCCAGCATCATCTACGGACTAGGAAAAAGGGATTTACCGGTAGGTATTAAAATCCTGTTTTCTCATACGTCCTAGAGGATGCTGGGGTCCACTTCAGTACCATGGGGTTATACCAAAGCTCCAGTATGGGCGGGAGAGTGCAGATGACCCTGCAGCACCGATTGACCAAACTTGAGGGCCTCATCGGCCAAGGTGTCAAACTTGTAAAACTTAGCAAACGTGTTTGCCCCTGACCAAGTAGCTGCTCGGCAAAGTTGTAACGCCGAGACCCCCGGGCAGCCGCCCAGGATGAGCCCACCTTTCTAGTTGAATGGGCATTCACCGAATTCAGTATCGGCAATCCTGCCGTGGAATGAGCGTGCTGAATCGTACCTCTGATCCAACGCGCAATGGTCTGCTTAGAAGCAGAACATCCAATCTTGTTAGGAGCATACAGGACAAACAGAGCCTCTGTTTTCCGTATCAGAGCTGTTCTTGCGATATAAATTTTCAAAGCTCTGACCACATCCAGAGACTTTGACGCAGCGAAAGTGTCAGTAGCCACTGGCACCACAATAGGTTGGTTTATATGGAAAGAAGAAACCACCTTTGGAAGAAATTGCTAACGAGTTCTTAACTCAGCCCTATCTTCATGGAAGATCAAGTAAGGACTCTTGTGAGACAAGGCCCCTAACTCAGACACCCTCCTTGCGGATGCAAAGGCCAACAGCATGACCACTTTCCAAGTGAGAACTTCAACTCTATCTCCTGTAGAGGTTCAAACCAATCCGATTGAAGGAACTGCAACACCACATTAAGATCCCATGATGCCACTGGAGGCACAAATGGAGGTTGGATGTGCAGAACCCCTTTCACGAACGTCTGAACTTCTGGAAGGGAGGCCAAAATTGTTTCTGAAAGAAAACGGACAAGGCCGAAATCTGGACCTTGATTGAACCCAATCTTAGGCCCGCATCCACACCTGCCTGCAGAAAACGTCCTAACTGAAACTCTTCAATAGGAGCCTTCTTGGATTCACACCAAGACACATATTTTCTCCAAATACGGTGGTAATGTTTAGACGTTACTCCTTTCCTGGCCTGAATCAGAGTGGGAATGACTTCTTTGGGAATACCCTTTCGGGCTAGGACCCGGCGCTCAACAGCCATGCCGACAAACGTAGCTGTGGTAAATCTTGATACACGCACGGCCCCTGCTGCAGCAGGTCCTCGCGAAGAGGAAGAGGCCGAGGATCTTCTATGAGCAACTCCTGAAGATCTGGATACCAAGCTCTCCTTGGCCAGTCTGGGACAATGAGGATCGCTCGAACATTTGTTCTCCTTATGATCTTGAGCACTTTTGGAATTAGTGGAAGTGGAGGAAAGACATACACTGACCGAAACACCCACTGGGTCACCAGTGCATCCACTGCTATTGCTTGAGGGTCTCTCGACCTGGAACAATATCTCTGAAGCTTCTTGTTGAGACGAGATGCCATCATGTCTACTTGAGGAACTCCCCAAAGACCTGACACCTCTGCGAAGACTTCTTGGTGGAGGCCCCATTCTCCTGGATGGAGATCGTGTCTGCTGAGGAAGTCTACTTCCCAGTTGTCCACTCCTGGAATGAAAATTGCCGACAGAGCTCTTGCATGTCTTTCTGCTCAGAGGAGGATCTTTGTCACCTCTGCCATCGCCGCTCTGCTTTTCGTTCCGCCCTGACGGTTTATGTACGCGACTGATGTTATATTGTCCGACTGGATCTGTACGGGTTGATCTTGATGAAGATGCCCCGCTTGTAGAAGGCCGTTGTAAATGGCTCTCAACTCCAAAACATTTATGTGAAGACAGGTTCCTGACTTGACCATTTTCCTTGGAAGCTTTCTCTCTGTGTGACTGCTCCCCAGCCTCGGAGACTTGCATCCGTGGTTACTAGGACCCAGTCCTGAATCCCGAACCTGCGTCCCTCTAGTAGGTGAGAACTGTGTAGCCACCACAGGAGCGAAATTCGGGCTTTGGATGACAGGATTATCTTCCAGTGCCTGTGTAGGTGGGATCCGGACCACTTGTCCAACAGGTCCCACTGGAACACTCTGGCATGGAATCGGCCAAACTGTATGGCCTCGTAGGCCGCTACCATCTTCCCCAACACCTGAATACATTGATGAATGCTGGTTTCAGAATTTGTTTGACCATTCTCTGCATTTCCAGAGCCTTTTCTACTGGAAGAAATACCCTCTGTACTTCTGTGTCCACTATCATCCCCAGAAAGGACAATCTTGTCGCCGGTTCCAATTGTAACTTTGGAAAACTTATGATCCAACCGTGATGTTGAAGTACTGTCAGGGAGAGTGCCATGTTCTGCACCGACTTTTCCCTGGATCTCGCTTTTATCGGGAGATCTTCCAGGTCAGGAATTATATTGACTCCTTGTTGTTGAAGGAGGACATCATCTCCTGCCATCACCTTGGTGAAAACCCTCGGTGCCGTGGAAGGTCCGAACTGAAACGTCTGAAATTGGTAATGACAATTCTGTATTGTGAATCTCAGATAAGCTTGATGTGGAGGATAAATGTGAACGTGTAAGTAGGCATCTTTTATGTCTACTGCCACCATGAAGTCCCCCTCCTCCAGACTGGAAACCACTGCCCTCAGGGATTCCATCTTGAACTAGAACCTTTGCGGGTAGAGATTCAGAGTATACAGGTTTAGAATCGGTATGACCGAGCCATCCAGCTTCGGAACCACGAATAGGGTTGCAATAAACCCTTCTCCTTGTTGTAACAAGGGTACCAGGACAAAAACTTGATCCTGACACAATTTTTGTATTGCTGCTGCCACCACTTCCCTGTCTGGGATAGAAGCTGGTAAGGTCGATTTGAAAATACAGCCTGGGGAAATGTCTTGAAACTCCAGTTTGTACCCGTGGGACTCTATTTGTATGACCCACGGGTCTAGGCCAGATTGAACCCAGAACTGGCTGAAGAGTTTCAGACGTGCCCCCACCTGAGCGGACTCCCGCAAGGGAGCACCAGCGTCATGCTGAAGACTTGGCAGGAGCAGAGGTTGATTTCTGCTCCTGTGATCCTGGAGACGCTGTGGACTTTATTTCCTTTTCCCCTTTCTTTACCCACAAAGAAAGGGGAACCTTTACCCTTTTTTGTAATTTTTGGGCCAAAATGACTGCATCTGAGAGTGATGTGTCTTTTTCGCCGGCGCAGGAGCAATAGGCAAGAATGTTGACTTACCTGCGGTAGCCGCAGGAACTAAAGCATCAAGCCAATCTCCAAATAAGGACTCGCCTTAATACGGGAGAGCCTCCATATTCCTTTTGGAATCTGCGTCAGCCTTCCATTGGCGAATCCACAACTCCCTCCGTGCTGAGATTGCCATGGTAGCGGCTCTTGATCCCAAGAGACCAATATCTTTCATGGTTTCTAGCATGTACGCAGCAGCGTCTTTGATATGACCTAACGTTAGGAGTATCTCGTCTCTATCTACTGTGTCAATGTCTAATGACAAGTTTTCTGACCACTTTTCAATAGCACCACTCACCCATGCCCAGGCAATGGTAGGCATGAGTAGTGTCCCATTGGCCACATCAATAGATTACAACGTAGACTCCAATTTGCGGTCTGCCGGCTCCTTAAGTGAAGCCGTCCCAGGTGCAGGGAGAAAACACCTTTTTCCTTTAACCATGACAGGGCACTGTCTAAAAGTGGGGAAGGGGGGGGGGAGGGGCGGGTGACTCTCACTCACCTTTTCCTGTCCTCTGCATAGAAAAAGCTAAGCTGCCTGACTTCTTTTGGGAATCTGACATTTCTTTTCGGGTTAAACCAGACTCCCTCCAAGAGACTGTTCAGCTCATGAGGTGGAGGGAAAGTTACATTACTTCTTTACTAAAGTAAGCCTGCTCCTGTGGTAAAGGAGGGCTCCCCGTAACTTCTAATACCTCCTTTATAGCTAAAACATGTTTTGAATGTTTTTCGCTAACTTAAGGACCTATTACCCTGGAATCACTAGTGTCGACACAGGAATCAGCGTCCGTGTCGGTATCAGTTCATACTACTTGTGCAAAAGTTTATGTGACCCAGAGGGGTCCCCTGCGGATGAAAGGCAGAACTATTAAAAATCACAACACAACAGATTGTTTTCAGTTTTCTGCATGAGACTCAGACTTATCCAAGCTCTTACTGATATGATTCACACTATCAAGTAAATCTTTCACACAGTCAGGCTCTTGGTGTCACATTACAACTCTGCGTCCATAACATGGCTCCCACAGAGGGAGAGCTCCCTGCCTCAGACATGTCACACACGTGCACAATCACAGCACAGACACTCCGGGGCTTATAGGGGACAGACCCACAGTAAAATCTGTCAGAGGGACACAGAAAAACATTGCCAGTCCACAACTCAGCGCTTAAATCAAAAATCCCTGTGTCGTGTACTTTGTACACAGAGACTTTCCGCTCTATATATATTGTCAATAATAGGTTATAATACCACAATATACACTTTCCCCCCCTTTTTGCACTCTGATACTAAAATCATAAGTTGAGGATCAGCGTTTCTTCCCTTGCTTTTTGCTGGAAGAAAATGGCGCTGAGCAGTGTGCTGGCTGCCAGCAGTCTCCCTGAAAATAAAAAACCAAACATAGTCTTTTCAGTGAAACTCAGTAGAGCTTCACTGGAGTGCGACCAGTCTGCCTGGGCACATTTTCTAAACTGAGGTCTGGAAGAGGGGCATAGAGGGAGGAGCCAGTTCACACTCTAGAAAAGTCTTAAAGTGCCCATGGCTCCTGCGGAACAGTCTATACCCCATGGTACTGAAGTGGACCCCAGCATCCTCTAGGACGTATGAGAAATCAACTAGTTTTTTTGACTTAAAAAAAAACCTGTCTGTTTTAAATCTAGCTGCTATATTCCCAAAGTCTCACCACTGTCCACATCTCACGAAATGTTACACTCGAGCCTGTCACTTTACTTACCCTTCAAGTTGGATTTGACACCGAGCCAAACTCTATTGGTGAGAAGTGCATCAGCCTTCAAATATCTACTAACAAAAGCATTTTCCTCCTCGTCATTTATAGTCAACAGTGTGGAGGTGGGATCTGGAAAACAGATAAACCGTACGGACCATAAGTACAATTATCTTCACTAAAGGAATGTATGAACGAGGAGAAAAACAAAAACAAAAAACACTTTCACCTGATTTTATTTAGATACCAAGATTTTGCAGTAATGGGGTTACATTTTTACATACAAATGGGTTGGGTATGCATTACCGCCACTGACGATCCCGACGGTCAGCATACCGTCCACGGTATCCCGGCAGCAGAATGCCAGCTGGGGGGGGCGCGAGCTCAACAAGCCTCTTGCGGGCTCGGTGGTGAGTGAGTGGGAATAGTCCCTGCTAGTCGGCATGCAGAGGCTGCGGGATGTAGCCATCGGTAATGTGACCGGCGGTATAACTCTTACAACTTGTTTCAGATTATCTCTCTGCTTTTGTTTTAATATGTGCTTTATTTCATTCTGTAAGACATCTTTCTAGTGATGTGTCATTCATTGTGATTATTCTTATACCATCTCCTTATAGAGGCTTTGTTCTCTTTATGGGTAATTGGGATTGTTTTGTTTGTTGTCTTGCCTTAAGTTAAAAATGAGTGTTTGACGTTATATCTGCACCAGAAAAAGCCACTTAAACCAGAGGAGCAGGATATAGGACCAAATGTATTAAGCCTTAACAAGAGATAAATCTGAGACGCATAAGGAGAGATAAATGACCAGCCAATCAGCTCCCTAACTGCCATGTCACATGCTGTGTTTGAAAAATGGCAGTTAGGAGCTGGTTATCTCTCCTTATGCGTCTCAGATTTATCTCTTGTTAACGCTTAATATATTTGGGCCATACAGGATGGAGAATACACCAATTTCTAATGCCAAACTACCAATAGAAAAAAACAAAATTTGCACCATTGATCAGATGTAGACTGTATACCTGTGCAAAAGTGATTATATACTAAATAAACTGCAGAGATCTTCTAATGTTTTATGCAGCAGCCAAAGCTGCATAAAAGAGTATAAAAATGAATAGTTATTTTAGTTCTCAAATGTAGCCTCCTAAGTACTGAGACTACTAAAAATACAGCTGGGTGATTTTTACGCTCTGCGATGAAATAAATCAAAATTTATTTACTGTATGCAAATGTACTCGCAAATATATTTTACTGGAACAGCCTATTCCTAACCTATCATTTTTCTTATCCACAACTATGCCAATGAAACAGTATGTTGGTCATGTACCTAAAGTTTCACAGAAATGTCTGGCCTCCTCACTGGTGTATACAGAGTAGTTGTAAATCTTCATGTCAAAACCGTAGCAGAAATCCTTCTGATGTACCCATCGCCCAGAACCAGGTGTTTTGGGACAGAGCTTATCTTCTGTATACAATTTAGGTTGTACTGTAACATAATGAGAAAACGGTTATTTAAAATGAGAAAATGGTTTGTTTTTTATCTGGTGCCTCAAACATCAAGACCTATGCAATATGATTAAAAAGGAAACAACAGTAAAAAAACAAAAAGACATGGGACATTCCCATTCTCTAACATCCCTAAATGTAAATAAACTACCTGAGCTCGATGTATGATAAGTAATTATATATATATATATATATATATAGTCCCGCAATGGTGTGGCACTCGGCTTGATGAATAAGCAATAAACCAGTCAGGTCTTGTAAGACCTGACTGGTTTATTGCTTATTCATCAAGCCGAGTGCCACACCATTGCGGGACTATATTTATACATATGTATATGTGGAGGCACCGGCGCAGCTATTTGTATTTTCCGTGGAGTGCCGGTCTGGAAACTGCTATATATATATATATATATATATATATATATATATATATATATATATATAGAGAGAGAGAGAGAGAGAGAGAGAGAGAGAGAGAGAGAGAGAGAGAGAGAGAGAGAATAATGCATATAATATTATATATATTATACATTTTATGAGGTGACTGCTTCGCAAAGTACCCTGCTTTTTATCGGTGCTGCTTAACACCGTAGTCAACACAAGTAATCCAAAAGAGACCATTTGCAATAATACCGAACAATTTGCATAATTTACCTTTATATCTTGCAGACTTAAAAATGGTATCAGGAATGTTTAAAGCAATGTTTTATCAAAACAAAATTTCCATAACAAATTCAATATGAAGTAGGCCCCCTAAATCTGTAAAGAAGGCAAAATTGCTGGCAAAATCCGCAAAGACCGGTAAGGTTTGGGGAAAAATAAACAAAAATAGGATTTTAATTACATACCGGTAAAACCTTTTCTCATAGTCCATAAGGGATATTGGGGGAGTTTAGTACGATGGGATATAGACGAGGTCCAAAGGAGCCGATGCACTTTAAATTTCTTCACTGGGTGTGCTGGCTCCTCCAATCTATGCCCCCTCCCAAAGGCAGCTATAGGTAAAATAGTGCCCGAAGGAGAAAGACATACTTGAGAGAAGGAACATAACAACGAGTGGTGAGATTCACACACCAGCACACCAATAACATAAAACGACCAGCAACGGCTGGTAACAAAACAGCAACAACTGAACAGGTAACCATAAGAGACAACCTGCAGAAAAGTCAAAGCACTGAGGCGGGCGCCCAATATCCCTTATGGACTACGAGAAAAGGTTTTAACGGTAGGTAATTAAAATCCTATTTTCTCTAGCACCCATAAGGAATATTGGGGGAATCTAGTACGATGGGGACGTCCCAAAGCTTCCAGAACGTATGGGAACGTGGGGAGACGTCTGCAGCACCGCCTGCCCAAACTGGGTATCCTCTTTGGCCAGGGTATCAAATCTGTAGAACTTCTCAAAGGTGTTCTTCCCCGACCAGGTAGCAGCTCGGCATAGTTGCAAGGCTGAGACACCACGGGCAGCCGCCCAGGAAGAGCCCACCGCTCTTGTAGAGTGGGCCTTTAGAGACTGTGGAACAGGTAAGGCTGCCGACACATAGGCCTGTTGGATCGTAAGCCTAATCCAATGAGCAATGGACTGCTTAGAAGCAGGGCAAGCCTTTTTCTGCGCATCATATAGAACGAACAAGGAATCCGTCTTTTTAGTCCTAACCATTCTCTTGACATAGACCTTCAAGGCTTGCACAGCATCCAATGTCTCCGGAGGAGCAGAAGTGCCAGAATCTGACGGAACAACAAAAGGTTGATTCAAGTGGAACGCAGAGACGACCATCGGCAGGAACTGCAGCCTAGTCCTGAGCTCTGCTCTGTCCTCGTAAAAGACCAAGTAGGGACTTTTACACGACATGCCTAGCAGAAGCCAGGGCCAATAACATCACCGTCTTCCACGTGAGGTACTTGTCTTCTACCATCATCAGAGGTTCAAACTAGGAGGACTGTAGAAATTCCAACACTACATTCAAATCCCAGGGTGCCGTGGGCAGCACAAAAGGAGGTTGTATGTGAAGTACCCCTTGCAAGAAGGTCTGAACTTCTGGCAACACGGCCAAGGTCTTCTGGAAGAAAATGGAGAGAGCTTACCGAAACCCAGACATAACCCCTTGTCCACACCGGCCTGCAGGAAACGTAGGAAACGTCCCAAGTAGAACTCCGCAGGCGGATATGTGTGTTCCTCGCACCAAGAGACATATCTTCTCCAGATAGGATGATAGTGTTTTGACGTCACAGGTTTCCCGGTCCTTGTGAGCTAGGATGTTCCGCTCAATCTCCATGCCGTGAAACGAAGTCGCCGTAAGTCCGGGTAGACGAACGGTCCTTGTTGAAGAGGATCTCTTCTAAGTGGTAGAGGCTAACGGTCTTCGACGGACATGTCCAGAAGATCCGCGTACCGCGCCCTTCGAGGCCAATCCAGAACAATCAGAATTGCCGTGGACTCGATTCCTGATTCGCTTTAGCCCCTTGGGAGCAATGGAATCGGAGGAAACAGGTAGACCAGCCGGTAAGGCCATGGCAACGTCAATGCATCTACTGCCCTCGCCAGAGGGTCCCTGGTTCGTGAGCAATACGAATGAAGCTCCCACCGGTTGATGATCTGCTGAAACACTTGATGGTGGAGCCCCCACTCTCCCGAGTGGAGATCATGATGACTCAGGAAGTCCGCTTCCCAGTTGTCTACTCCAGGAATGAAGATTGCGGACATTGCTCTTGCATTTCTTTCTGCCCAGAGTTGTATCTTTGACACCTCTCACATGCAGGCCCTGCTTTTTGTCCCTCCTTGCCAACTGATGTACGCCATTGCCATAGTTTTGTCCGACTGAACTTGGATCGCGTGATCCCTGAGTAGAGCAGAAGCCTGGATCAAAGCATTGTAGATCGCCCGAAGTTCCAGAATGTTGTTTGGAAGTAGGGCTTTGTGGGCTGACCACCTGCCCTGGAAATGAGCCCCCTGGGTGACAGCTCCTCATCCCCACACTCGCATCCGTCGTGAGGAGGATCCAATCCTGAATCCCAAAACTTCGATCTTCCAGTAGGTTGAGGACTGCAGCCACCACAGGAGGGAAATCCTGTCCTGAGGTGACAGCCGTATTATCCAGTGCACCTAAAGATGTGATCCGCACCACTTGCTCAGGAGATCCAATTAAAACGTTCTGGCATGGAACTTCTCATACTGGATCGCCTCGTATGAGGCTACCAAAGATGGATGGATATTCGAGTAGGCCGGAGGACCATTCGGACCATCTCCTGAAGTGTTTTTGCTTTGTCCTCTTGGAGGAACACTTTCTGGGCCACAGTATCCAGCAACATATCCAGGAATAGGAGCCGCTGCGTTAGCTCCAAGTGGGACTTCTGTAAATGGAGGATCCACCCATGGTGTGGCAGAAGTTGTTTAATGCAGTCTATATGGAGTAATAAAAGCTCCCTGGATCTTGCTTTTATCAAGAGGTTGCCCAGATAAGGGACAATATTGACCCCCTGGACCCGGAGTTGGAACATCATCTCCGCCATCACCTTCGTGAACACCCTCGGAGCTATGGACAGGCAGAAGGGTAGCGCCTGGAACTGGTAGTGATCCTTCAGCAGGGCAAACCTCAGGTAAGCCTGGTGAGGTGGCCAAATCGGGATATGGAGATAGGCGTCCTTTATATCCAGTGAGACCATGAACTCCTGTTCTTCCAGGCCCGCAATCACTGCTCGCAGGGATTCCATCTTGAACTTGAAAATCTTCAGGTAAGGGTTCAAGGATTTTAGATTCAAAATGGGCCTTACCGAACCGTCCGGTTTCGGTACCACGAACAGGTTGGAGTAGTAACCCTTTCCCTGTTGTTGCAGTGGCACTGGAACAATGACTTGGGACTGGACCAATTTTAGGATGGCCTGTTGCAGCGTAATACGTGTATCCTCCAAAGCTAGTAAGCTTGATTTGAAAAATCATTGGGGAGGAGCGCTGTAGAACTCCAGCTTGTAGCCCTGAGAAATTAGGTCCTTTACCCAGGTATCCTGGCAGGAGCTTTCCCAGATGCGGCTGAAGTGACGCAGCAGAGCTCCCACCTCGAGATCCCCTCGGGGTGGGTGGGCACAGTCATGCTGAGGCCTTAGTGGAAGCTGACCTGGTGCTCTCCTGAGAACCTGCGTTTGCTGGTTTTCTTGTCTTACCTCTGGTGCCTCTAGCCGCATTGGAGGCACCCCTGGCCCTAGATCTAAATCTGTTAGACCGAAAGGACTGGGTAGGAACGTCTAGCCGGCGGGGCTCCAGAGGGGAGAAACGTGGATTTCCCTGCAGTTACTTTGGAAATCCATGTATCCAATTCCACCCCAAAGAGCCAATCCCCTGAAAAAGGGAGAGACTATACACTGCGCTTAGACTCTGCGTCCGCTATCCACTGACACAACCACAAAGCTCTGCAAGGCGACACTGCCATAGCAGTGGTCCTAGCATTATTATTGCCTATCTCCTTGAGAGTCACACAGGAAGCATGCAGTGTCCTGAATGTGTTTTAGGAGAGTCACTGTAGTGACCAGGGACATATCCCCTGAAAAGCCCTCCTGAATCTGAGTAGCCCACGTATGAATGGCATGAGTCATCCAGCAATTTGCTATGACCGGCCTGTGATATACCTGCCGCTGTGTAGATAGACTTCAGTGTAGTCTCTATTTTTTTATCCTCAGGGTCCTTTATGGTAAAGGAGCCCAGAGCTGGCAGTACCACCTTTTTAGATAGGCGAGAGACTGATACGTCAAAAGCCAGGGGTTCTTCTCAGATTTTCCTGCCTTCAGACGCAAATGGGAAAGTGTGCAAAAACCGTCTTAACACTTGGTATTTTTTATCTGGATTTGTCCAGGCTAACTTAACAGGTCATTTAACTCTGCAGAATCAGGGAAAGTGACACTGAATTTGTTCAGGGCTAAGAAAAAAATAGGATTTTAATTACCTACCGGTAAATCCTTTTCTCGTAGTCCGTAGAGGATATTGGGGTTCCATTTAGTACCATGGGGTATAGACGGGTCCACTAGGAGCCATGGGCACTTTAAGAATTTGATAGTGTGGGCTGGCTCCTCCCTCTATGCCCCTCTTACCAGACTCAGTCTAGGAAACTGTGCCCGAGGAGACGGACATACTTTGAAAGAAGGATAGATAAGGAAAGTGGTGAGATTCCGAACCAGCACACACAAACAAGAGGAAAGCCATGCTAACCAAACTTGAAATCAGGAACAGCAACAGCTGAACCAAACAACAATACTTAACCAAGTAACAGTGCAGGAAGAACGAAGCACCGGGAGGTCGCCCAGTATCCTCTATGGACTACGAGTAAAGGATTTACCGGCATTTACCGGCAGGTAATTAAAATCCTATTTTCTCTTACGTCCTAGAGGATACTGGGGTTCCATTTAGTACCATGGGGAAATACCAAAGCTCCCAAACCGGGTGGGAGAGTGCTGAGGCTCCTGCAGAACCGGTAGACCAAACTGAAGGTCGTCAGAGGCTAAAGTATCGAACTTGTAAAACTTTGCAAACGTGTTCGAACCTGACCAAGTAGCTGCGCGGCAGAGCTGTAAAGCTGAGACACTGAGGGCAGCCGCTCAAGACGAACCCACTGACCTAGTCGAGTGGGCCTGAACAGATTTCAGAACCAGCAAGCCTGCCAAGGAATAAGCATGCAGATAGTGAGCCTGATCCAGTGTGCAATGAACTGCTTAGAAGCAGGACACCCAATCTTGTCGGGATCATAGAGAATGAACAGTGAGTCAGATTTTCTGTGACAAGCCTATCTATCTCTTTACATACACCTTCAAAGCCCTCACAACATCCAAAGTCTTTGAAGTAGCAGAGGTGTCCGTAACAGCCGGAACCACAATAGGTTGGTTGATGTGAAACGCGGACACCACCTTAGGAAGGAATTGCTGACGAGTTCTGAGTTCAGCTCTGTCCTAATGGAAAATTAAGTAGGTGCTCTTGTGAGACAACGCCCCTAGCCACGACACACATCTCACTGAAGCCAATGCCAACAGTGTGACTGTCTTCCACATAAGATATTTAACATCTACCTCCTGCAACGGTTCAAACCTGTCCGATTGGAGGAACTGCGGCACCAAATTGAGAACCCAAGGTGCTGTAGGAGGCACAAAGGGAGGTGGGATGTGCAGAACACCTTTCAAGAACATCTGGCCCTCAGGAAGAGAAGCCAATTGTTTCTGAAAGAAAATGGAAAAGGCTGAAATCTGGACTTTTACTGAGCCCAGACGTAGGCCCACATCCACACCCAACTGCAGAAAAAGCAGGAAACGTCCCAGATAAAATTCCACCGCAGAATATTTTCTGCTCTCACACCAAGAGACGTATTTCTTCCAAATACTGTGGTAATGTTTAGACGTTACCCCCTTCCTGGCTTAGATCATAGTCGGGATGACTTTGTCAGGGATGCCTCTCCTGGCAAGAATCAGCCGTTCAGCTTCCATGCCGTCAAACATAGCCGCGGTAAGTCTTGATAGACGAACGGGCCCTGTTGCAGAAGATCCTCGTGAAGAGGTAGAGGCCACGGATCTTCGAGGAGCATCTCCAGGAGGTCCGCATACCAGGCCCTTCTTGGCCAGTCCGGAGCAATGAGAATTGCTTAAACATTTTCCCTTTTTAGAATTCTTGGGATAAGAGGAAGTGCAGGAAACACGTACAGCATCTGATATACTCATGGAGTCACTGCCTGTGGGTCTCTCGACCTGGAACAATACCACTTGAGCTTCTTGTTGAGAGGAGAGGCCATTATGTTGATCTGTGGATAACACCATCGACTTGTCAAGCATCTGAACACCTCAGGGTGAAGGCCCCACTCCCCCGGGTGCAGGTCGTGTCTGCTGAGGAAGTCTGCTTCCCAGTTGTCTACTCCCGGAATGAAGACCGCCGACAACGCCGGAGCATGTTTTTCTGCCCAGAGGAGAATTCTTGACACCTCTGACATTGCTGCTCTGCTTTTCGTTCCGCCCTGTCAGTTTATGTACGTCACTGCCGTCACATTGTCCGACTGGACCTGAATGCCCTGATTTTGAAGAAGATATGAGGCCTGCAGAAGGACGTTGAATATAGCCCTGAGTTCCAGAATGTTGATTGAAAGGACGACTTCCTGACTTGACCATCTTCCTTGAAACTGCACCCCCTGGGTGACTGCTCCCCAACCTCTGAGGCTTGCGTCTGTGGTTAGCAGAATCCAATTTTGAATCCCAAACCGTCGGCCCTCTATCAGGTCAGAAGTCTGTAGCCACCACAGAAGGGAGATCCTGGCCTTTGGCGACAGACTGATTCTCTGGTGCATGTGAAGATGTGATCCGGACCATTTGTCCAACAGATCGGAGCTGGAAGGGTCATGCATGATACCTTCCATACTGAAAAGCCTCGTAAGGGGCCACCATTTTTCCCAGAAGGAGAATGCATAGGTGCACCGATATCTGGGTTGGCTTCAGGACATCCCGAACCATCGACTGGATTACTAATGCCTTTTCAAATGGAAGAATCACTTTCTGCGACTGTGTGTCCAGTATCATTCCCAGAAATGGGAGCCTCCGAGTTGGCTCTAAGTGAGATTTCGGAAGAGTCAGAATCCAGCCGTGATCCAGGAGTAGTTGGGTTGTGAGGCTAATGCTGTTCAACAACCGCTCCCTGGACGGAGCCTTTATCAGAAGATCGTCCCGGTACGGATATATGTTCACTCCCTGCTTGCTTCCTTTCTGCCATCACCTTGATGAACATCCTCGGTGCCGTGGAGAGACCAAAAGGTAGGGCCTGGAACTGGTAGTGATAGTCCTGCAGTGCAAACCATAGATAAGCCTGATGAGGCGGCCAGATCGGAATGTGAAGGAAAGCATCCTTGATACCCAAAGACACCAGGAATTTCCCCTCCTCCAGACCTGAGATCACCGCTCTCAGAGACTCCATCTTGTACTTGAACACTCGTAAGTACGGGTTCAATGATTTTAGATTCAGAATAAGCCTGAATTGACGAATCTGTGAGGTGGGCGTTCCTGAAACTCCAGTCTGTAACCCTGGGAAATAAGATCTATGACCCAGGGATCCTGGCATGATGTTGTCCAGATTTGATTGAAATTTTTTAGTTGGGCTCCCACCTGCCAGTCTTCCAGGCATCGCGGTCCACAGTCATGCTGAAGGCTTTGCGGAAGCAGAGCTGGAGCTCTGTTCCTGAGAACCAGCCGTTGCTGGTTTGCGTGATTTACCTCTAGCGCCTCTGTTGGCTGTAGAAGATCCTCTGGCTTTGCCCTTAAACTTTGCAGGTCGAAAGGACTGTAGAGTAGGTCCTGAGTAGGTCTTCCTAGTTGGGGGAGCTGCAGAAGGAAGATATGTAGACTTACCTGCACTAGCTTTAGGGATCTATTTGTCAAGTTTGTCTCCAAATAAGGCCTCTCCTGTGAAAAGTAGGCCTTCCACGCCTTTCCTGGAGTCCGCGTCCACAGTCCACTAGTGTAACCATAAGACCCTGCGTGCTGACACTGCCATAGCCATGGTGCGTGCATTAAGCAAACCCACTTCTTATATGGCTTCCACCATAAAGTTCGCAGAGTCCTGTATAAGTTGCAGGAGTAAAACAATCTCCCCCCTAGATTAGGAATGGCTTTAGTAAACCACGCACATGCTTTAGTGGGTCTCTGGGCCACCCCAGCAACCATGTACAAGGATTTGAGTGTAGTCTCAATCTTGCAATCAGCCGTATCTTTCTGGATACTGATGCATTCACTCGATGGATTTTCCCATTTTTTCCTATTCTCCAGAGGAAAAGAAAAAGATGAGTTTTACCTTTTAGGGATCTGAAATTTCTTATCAGGATTAACCCATGGTTCTTCAAACAGGGTATTCAATTCCTTTGACACCGGAAAAGAGACTGAGGATTTCTTTTTTACATTAAAAATACAGCTGCTGGAGGGGGTGGGGGATCCTGCCGTGCTGACTGATCAGCAGCACGGCATCAGTGGGGGAGAGTGTAGGGAGGCAGAGGGACATTCCGGTCCCTCTGATAGCAGTATCGGAGGGAAGTTTATCTTCCCTGCTGCTAACACTCTCTATCTGACTGGTCACAGGAGTCGTCTGCGTGTGACGTCACGCAGCCGCTGTGATCGCGCCCCCGACATGCCCCCGTTTGGCGCGCACAACCCACCGTTCAGGTTGCCCCGCCCCTGCAACGCTCCGTTTACTTCCTGAAAATGGAGCGTTGCAGCACCCCTCCTGCCTCTGCCTGATTGACAGGCAGAGGCGACCGCATTTTCTGCGGCCCTCCAAAGAAAATGCGGATGCATGCGCAGTAGGGCCCGCTGCGCATGCGCCTGCGGCACCCCCGCAATAATTCCGGGTGGATCAGCCCCTTAGTACACTAATAATCGCGCCCCCCCTGCTATGACCCCCTGGCACCACTGAGGTAATTTGTCACACCGGAGGAGCTATACGTTCCTGTCAGTCAGCGTCTGTGTCCACTGCAGAGGGAAAATGGCGCTGGTGAGCTGCTGGATCCTCTCATAGTAAAGCCCTGCCCCTTCAATGGCGCGCAGTCTTCCCGCTTTTTTTATACTGGCTGAGGTCATTTTGTGCTTAAAATGGAGCCAGATCCGTTTTAAGACTTTGTTTGCCAGTGTGGGTACTATGTACAGAGACGCAGTTGTATACGGAGTCTGGAGACGCAATCCGCCCCGGTGAGAAGCCGTGCGTCTCCGTACCCTCATGCCGCCATAATGGCCAGCAACCCGCTAACCGGGATGCCGGCTTAGTACTCACGACTCTTCTTTCTTCTGGCTCTGTTAGGGGCGGCGGCGTGCTGCGGGAATGTACGCTCGCCATGGAGGGGCTTGCGAATAGTTCCCTCAGGAGCTAGTGTCCTGTCAGCAGGGAACGGGACCATTAACCCTTCAAGAGATTGGGCCGTCGTTCGCAAGTCCCACGAAGCAGGCAGGCTGGTGCCATCCAGACCTGCCTGAAAATAACGAACAGAAAAATAAATGCAGAAAACGTTTCAGGAGCTTTCATAATCGTGACCGGCTCCTCCGGGCACATTTTCTAAACGGAGTCTGGTAGGAGGGGCATAGCGGGAGGAGCCAGCCCACACTATCAAATTCTTAATATGCCCATGGCTCCTAGTGGACCAGTCTATACTCCATGGTACTAAATGGAACCCCAGTATCCTCTAGAACGTAGAAACTACTGCTGTGCTGCAGTATCCTCTAGAAGGCGCTTTAACACATCCCGAATAGCTAGAATGAGGGGTTCAATACCTTGCGTAGAAGGGGAATCTCTAGTAACAGGATCCAATTCCTCCCCCTCCTCATCAGAGTCTGAGAGTAAAGCAGTTAACCCACGCTTTTGTGGTCCTGATATAGAGAGAGGAGGCTCCCTTGCAGCCAGATCTGCAATAGCCTGCTGCAGTTGTTGAGTTTTTTGAGCATTAGTAGTGAGCTGAGATGACATCTGACATCATGGATTTTATGGCACCTGGACATTGCTCCCACACACACAAACGGATACATGGGTGCAGGGCGCAGGGGGGGGGGGGGGGGGGGGGGGGGCGCCCTGGACAGCAATATATGTATTACTTGTGGAGGTATATAGTGCCTAGACACTATATACAGTCCCCTGCCTGCATAAAAAATGTTATTATTAATGAGGCTGAAGCTTGCTGAAAAGGGGCGGGGCTTAGCCCTCACAACTGTGTTCAGCGCCATTTTTTTCTCTCTGTCCCCGCCAAAAAGAGTGTACAGTGCAAACGAGGGGGGGCACAGAGTCTTTTAGTGTTATACTGAGGAATATATAGCACTATTTGTTAGAAATGGACATATAATCATTGTTGTACATATTTATATGTGTGTTACCTATCAGATTTACCCACTATGGTCCACATGTGTCTACATGCGTGAGTGCTGTCACAATCAGCTGTGGGAATCCCTGTCGGCATCGCCGACGCCTGTTGGTACTTGATTCAGTAGACGCAGTGTCAGCAGGTCGTAGTTGTATGCTTTTCAAAAGTAAACACTGTATGGGAGACACAGTAGTATGTGGGTGAACCTGTCGGCAACAACTGTATTACTGGATGTAAATTAACATGCTGTAACTGAATTATACCTGTATATGTATTTATATGTATATGTATGGTACGGTTCCATGGTCCTGTAGCTTGAGCACAGACATGGTAGTATTGGGGGGGAGTGATATTAAAATTATATATGTATACTTCCCTCGGACCCCTCGGGGTCGCAAGAATGTTATTTTGCCTGGTTACTACTCCCTGCTGTCGACGAATACTAGGTGTTCTGTCGACCATAAGGTTTCCTGGTTAGATCCACAACTGGGGCATTCAGTACATGGTTATACACATACAAAACACATTAATGTCACTAGGGATCCGATGGTTCCGGACAACCCGCTTATATGTATGATATATGTGTGTGTATATATATATATATATATATATATATATATATATATATATATATATATATATATGATAGGTGTGTATATGTGTATTACAATATGTATATTTATATTACGATTTCTAATGAATGCTGAAGTAAAAGTATTCCTCTTCATGTGTTGGTTGCTCTGTTGATAATACTCTAGGTCGGCTGTGACTAGTTGGTCTCAGATCCTCACAAGGAGTCCGAATGTTTATTCTCTTCCCGCCACGGATAGAATACTGTGAAAGTCAACTCCTGGTCGACACGGGGCCCTGTCACAAAGGATCGTACACAGGAAGCTAAGTGATATTTTATTTCTATGATTTGGAGTTATTTGCATTACTTGCACATGGGGGAGTGTTTGTATTCGGAAAAGGTATCCGATAGAATTACCCTAAAGAGAGAGGGGTTGGTTCTTAGGTTGCTTCTTCTCTATAACATTACGGCAGGCTACTGTGCGACTGCAGGAGGTGTGGCCGGGGGAAGGCTGAGGCTGACTCCGAGAGATCCTGGAGTTTTTTGTGTCGCTGTTTGGGAATGCCTCAGTTAAGTCACTCTCGGCGGGTACCACTGGTAAGTCTAACTTCGTGAGTTAGACTCCTTCACAATGGTTGGTGACGCATTCTGTTGTGGGATGCAGTCATTTTAACCGGTTCGGTACAGTTCTTTTTTCCTTTTCTATGCAGATAGTGGAAGGTGAAAAGGTAAGAGCTCAGCAGCCTTGTTAGGTTCGCAGAAGCATAGTAACATAGAATCTAAGGTTGAAAAAAGACAATTGTCCATCGGGTTCAACCTATTTGTGGTCTCCTATGCACGATTAAGCGGATGTCGTTTTCTGTTTCTACCACATCCACCGCTGTCGCTGGGTCTATCTGAAGGAGCCCACACCGGTGGGAACTTGTCTAATACTCTTCAATCAGTCCGGGAATGGACTTGGGTCTGTGAGTTACTAATAGAATCCATAGGGGGGCATACTGCAGTTTACAGATGATTCCCCTCATTGATTTTTCAAATAGATCTTATCGATTCCCCTCTGGAAGGAGAGGTAGTACGGAACGCCATACCAGAGTTGTGTCAGGTTCAGGACATTGTCCTGCGGTCCCTGTTAAAAAAAAAAAAAAAAAAAGGAAACAAAGATTTCTACTTACGCAGTTGGACTACTGGATGGAATCTCCCAAAGCCAGGGAGTTTCCAGCACGTAAAGGTAGACAAGGGTTTAAATGCGTTTTTCTCCGCAATTCAGCTTGCCTGGGTTGATATCCAGGATTATCTGTGCCATTTCACCGGAGTGAGGCCAGTATGATGGGTTCTTTCAATGGTAAGAGCCGTTGTTATTCTGTACTGAGACACTCTCCTGATTAAGGCGAGGTCAAGAAACAAGTGGTGCAAATCATTGTTTCTCTCTGACTGTTCTCCAACACAGGGAATGGCTGTTGTTCCCAACGATGCAGATGTCGGAGGTGGGTATCAGAGTAGATACTGAACGGTTGAGGTTCTGTGTTTTCCTGTGGAAAGAGGTCTGAGGATCCGGAGTCGGATCAGATTTGCAGTGACAATCCATCAATATGTTCCGTTGAGGAGGAAGATGGGTGCGGCCTAAGAGGTCTTTTCGGTGAGCAGGTCAAATGCCAGAGTGGTTTTCACGGGACCAGTTGAAAATGTGGTCCAGGTCTCACCTGCACATGCACCGGAATATAATCCTAATGGCCAGGATATCGCTCCTGGGGTGTCTGCTCAGTTCTCACCTCCTGAAGGGACGAAGGTTCGGGATCCAGGATTTCATCCTGGTGTCCATGCATTCTGATCTCCGAGGCTGGGGAGCAGTCCTTGCAAGGGAAGTATTTCCAGAGGAAAAGGTCAAGCTGGGAAGCTTGTCTGCAATAAGCTTTCTTGAATTAAGAACATATATTTTTTGTGATCTGCCGTCTTGATTCTGTCGGGCGACTTGACAGCAGTGGCGTAAGTGAGCCGCTAGGGCGGGACAAGGAGCAAAGCCGCAATGGCAGAAGCCGCAAAAGTTTTCCGCTGGGTGAAAAGACGGGTAAACGCTATATTAGCAGTCTTCGTTCCGGATGTGAACGACAGAGAAATAGATTTCATCTGCAGATGCATCTCCATCCTGGAGAAATACAGTCGTCATCGAGAAGTTTTCACAGACGTGACAAATCTTTGAGGAGTGCCTCAATTGGACATGTTGGCGTCTCGCCTCAACGAGAACCCTCAGGGATATTGTTCCTGGTCGAAGGACACTCAAGCTATAGCAGTGGACGCTCTCGTGACACCGTGGGTGTTTTCAGTCGGTCTATGTGTCCCCTCCGCTTTCACTCTTTCTGAAGGTGATAAACGAAAGAAGAACAAAGGTTCAGGCAATCCTCATTGTTCCGGTCTAGCCAAGGAGGGCTTGGTATCCAGTTCTTCAAGATTTACTCATAGAAGATCCCTGACCTCTTCCTCTATGTGAGGAACTGTTACAGCAAGATCCGGGCATGTATCAAGACTTACCGCGGCTGCGTTTGACGGCCTGGCGGTTGAACGCCATATCCTAGCCCGGAAGGGTATTCCCAGTGAAGTAAATTCCACACTTCTTCCGGCTAGAAAGAAGTAACGGAAAAGTCTTACCACCGTATTTGGCGTAAATATGTGTCTTGGCGTGAATCCAAGAAGGCTCCTACAGAGGACTCTCAGCTGGGTCGTTCTTCTCCATTCTTTGCAAGCACGTGTGGATGCAGGCCTAAAGTTAGGCTCCATTTCAGTGCAGTTTTGGCCTTATAAATTTTCTTTCAAAAAAGAATTGGCCACCTTTCAAGAAGTTCAGACTTTCGTGTAAGGAGTACTGCACATCCAACCTCCATTTGTGCCCCCATTGGCACTTTGGGACCTTGACGTGGTGTTGCGTTTTCTTCTGTCACACTGCTTGGAAACCTTTATGAGAGGTTGTGTTAAAATTTATCTCTTGGTACGTGGTCATGCTATTGGCCTTGGCGTCCGCAAGGCGGGTGTCGGAAGTAACGGCTTTGTCTCACAAGAGCACCGGTGTGATCTTCCATGTGGATAGAGCGGAATTGAGAACTCGGATAATAGTTCTGCCAAAAGTGGTTTCGGTGTTTCGTAGAAACCAGCCTATTTTGATACCTGTGGTTACTTAAGCATTGGCTGATTCAAAGTCTCTCGATGTAGTCAGGGCTTTGAATAGTTATGTCGCCGATTAGGCTCAGATTGGGGAAACAGAGCCTCTGTTTGTCTGGTATGCTCTCAGCATGATTGGGGTGCCTGCGTCTTTGCAGTCTGTCACACGCTGGATCTGCGATACGATTCGGCGTGTTCGTTCTACGGCTGGATTGCCGTTACCGAAGTCGGTGGAGACCCATTCGTCTAGGAAGATGGGCTCTTCTTGGGCGGATGCTGAGGAGTCTCGGCAGTTCAACTTTGCCGAGCGGCTACTTGGTCGGGTTCTAACACTTTTGCTAAGCTCTACGAGTTTGATACCCTGGCTGATGGGGACCTCATGTTTGCTCAATCAGTGCTGCAGAGTCGTCCACACTCTCCCGCCCGGTCTGCAGCTTTGGTATAGACCCCATGGTCCTTTTGGAGTCCCCAGCATCCTCTAGGACGTATGAGAAAATAGGATTTTAATACCTACCGGTAAATCCTTTTCTCCTAGTCCGTAGAGGATGCTGGGCGCCCATCCCAGTGCGGACTGTTCCTTGCAGTTGTTTGATTCTGGTTACTTTCGGTTACACGAGGTTTGTGTATCAGTGTATTCAGCTTGTTGCTGTTGTTGGTTCATACTGTTATCTGGTTCCTGTTGTTCCAGTTGTACGGTATATATTTGTGGTGTGGGCTGGTAGTTTTCTCACCCTTAGTCAACAAAAATCCTTTCCTCGAAATGTCCGTCTCTCCTGGGCACAGTTCCTATAACTGAGGTCCGGGGGAGGGGCATAGAGGGAGGAGCCAGTTCACACCCAGTAAAAGTCTTTTTAGTGTGCCCATGTCTCCTGCGGATCCGTCTATACCCCATGGTCCTTTTGGAGTCCCCAGCATCCTCTACGGACTAGGAGAAAAGGATTTACCGGTAGGTATTAAAATCCTATTTTTACCATGTTTATAGTAAACAACACTTACAGACACACAGACACACAGAGACACACACACACACACACACACACACACACACACACACACAAGTAATACAATAGCAAGCCTGCCTTTACTGTATGTGAGAGGGAGACAGAGAGAAGGGAACAGCACACCCAAGCTAAACAGCCCCAGTGCGGCTGCAAGCAGTTATATCACAGTGAAAAACTGGAATTTTTGTCTTTTTCAGGACACAGATCGTGTACAATAGCGGCTCTCCCCCTTTGCTACACCCCTGTACCAGTTTTCCTGCGTTTGAGTGTCTGGAGGAGCTGTGTGTACCTGCTGCTGCAGCTGTAAGCAGAGGAAGGTGCCAAAACGTTGCTGGTCCTGCTCTGAGGAAGCTCCGCCCCCTGTAACGGCGCCAAAGTTTCAGTTATATTTATACTGGCAAAGTCTCCCTAGGAGTGTAAAAACATCACAGCAGGTGCTAGTGTTAACAACCGCTGGAGGTACACGGGGGCCTATAGCGGGTCCCCCCCAGGAGCGTCCCGTATTCCTCCCCTGTGTTATTGCCGCACCATGAACCGGGGGACCCCCCTAGCGGGGCCCCCGGTTTGTACTCACCACTGTCGTCACCTACAGGCTATTGTTAGGGGTGTGCGGTGTGCTGCGATTGTGACCGCTAAGGCGCAGTGCCCCTGTACAACTTCTCAGGGCGGTGGTCCTGTAGCGGGGAAGCGGCCCTGACACCTTACAGAGGCCGGTGACCGATTCTCCCCCCCCCCAACTCTCACGGTGCAGTTATGCTGTTGCCCAAACAGCATACCGAAAATAAAGTTTTAAAATAAACTGAAGAAAACTCTCTGAAGCTTCAGAGTGTGCATCCTCTCCTGAGGGCACTTTTTTCTAAACGGCCTGTGGGAGGGGGCATAGAGGGGAGGAGCCAGCACAGCCAGTGAAGAAATTTAAAGTGCACCGGTTCCTTTGGACACCGTCTATACTCCATAGTACTAGATTCCCCCAATATCCCTTATGGATGCTAGAGAAAATAATTTTATCTATCTATTGTGTTGCAGTATCACTAAGGATGGCATTGGTAAACCGGCTATCCAGTGTGTGGCTGGAGGGACCTGTCCACACAAGGAACATAAAGGATGTATGGCCACACCTAGAGGCTGCCCTTAGTACAGAGCCCAGGTGAGGCTGGGCCAGTCAGACACAGTCCAGGTCCGGACTGCAGTGAGAGTCCAGTGTGTCTGGAGGCAAGGAAGCTGGGGTTCAGACCTATAGGAGGTAGGGAGAACCCTAAAACTATGAGTTACCTGCAAAGAAGCAGGCCAGACTGTGGGACTCTAGGACTGAGCTTATGTTGCTGGGAAGAAGCCAGACCAATGAGACTGACTGTAAGTACCTGTGGCAGCTACGCCAAGCCAGGCTGAGCCTATGGTATACTTGGAGAGACTTTGTTTGCAGACTCGCTGCCCGAGGATAGTCAGGGACGAAGCAGTAAGTCAGTGCATGAATGGGGGCTAGGTTGTATTTGTTTTGTTTCTGCTGACAGTAAAGTAATATTTCTATTCACCGAAAAAAAACAGTGTGTGCACCAAGTACACATCTCTACCGAGCTAATTACCCCATATCCTTACAATAACAAAACAGGTATTGTGGGGGTACGTATAAGTAGTACCACGACACATGTTAAATAGGCTCCCACCAACATGCAATAAAATAGTCAGTAGGGGTTATTATTGGTGACTGTAATATTATCACCGGCTGTAACACTTCCATTTATTAAGAAAACTAAAAATACATTTTGAAAAAAAAATTGTTGTCAGTGAGGCAATATTTTATAAACCGGATATGTCCACTTTTATTATAACTTACTTGTAGACGATTTATAGCACAGTGCTCCATCTAGCGCCTCTGAACAATCCTTGGAAAGCCAGACTCCCTTTGTATCCAGATATGTACAACCTACTAACTGCACTGCCTTTTTCATGCCAGTAGGGGTATAATTAAATGCAGTACCGTCTGACCATTCCAGATTTGAACCAGTCCCCTATTGGGCAAGTAAACAATTATTAAGCAAAGCAATGATACAAAGAGACACATTTTAATAAAAATAAATAGAATTTTAGAGATAAAAACAACAACAACAACACAAAACAGCACTGACTATACTGAATGTTAGCCAACAATTTGGAGCACACTTAAGAATGTGAAACACAAAAGTCAGGTCACATGATCAAAAAGAAAAAATAAGAAAAGAAAAAAAGATATTTTTGGATCAGACTTTCTAAAACAGTAAAGCAATCAGCATTAATTAAAAGACACATTTGTGCCCTTACGTCATTATTCCACAGACCAATCCAAAGTGGGAACCCGTCTAGTCTTACAATATGTTCCACAAATAATTGCTGATATGGATCTTGGATGCTTGCCAAATGACTGTCACTTTGTTTACATTCCCTAATGGCTTCAAACCATGTAAGCTTCTTTTTCAGAACCTGGTATGTGAGATTCCCATAAGGTATAGCAGTTGGCAATTTTTTCATATATTCTCCATTTGAACCTTAAAAAGAGGGGAAAAGAAAATTCTTTGTCACTACCCATGAACTGGGTGCAATGGTTTCAGCATTATACCAACAATCAGAAGGCCAAGTAAATGCAGGGAGGTGCCATTTACTCTAAAAGATGAAATATAAGATGCTGCTATTTTTTGTTACCCTAGAGTGAACATTTTAATATTTATATATTACACTAAAATAATATAGATCTCTCAACATACAAATGGCCAGACTCAGACTGTAAGCCCTCGGGCAGAGCCCTCTTCCCTCGTTCTCTCCTTCTAGCACTATCCCTGTCACTAGTGCGCATTTGTTCCAGTCTCCATTTTCCCACTGGCGACTCGGATCTTGTCTGTCTGCCCATTTAGCGGGTATAGGCTTATTGAGTGCTGTTAGCTCCTTACTCCCCGTGTGACCAATCATTGCTTACAGCTACAAGCCATAGACAAGGTCTCTTAATTCTCTCTACTGCCCCTACACCTATTCTGTTTTTGGTCCTATCATTGTGTTTATGTTGAGCCTATGTATTTATACATTTGTGCACTTATCATTGTTAGGCTATGAACACACTAGGAAGACATCACAAACGATGCGATGACATCAGCGACAGGACCCAGCATCGACAAGTGCATAGACACTTGCCAATGCCGGCAGCAATAAACGACGGCAGGGGGAGAGGAAGCGGGGGCCATGCTGCATTCGGCAGCATGGCTCTCGCTGGCGATATCGCCTATCGGACCTTCATTCAGGTCCTACGGAGTATGTCGTTGATGACGCGCGGGATTGCGCATCGTCAGCGACATAGGGCCTAATTCAAACCTGATCATAGCCCTGCAAAAGCTACAATCAGGCACACAGACACGCGGGGGAACACCCAGCACAGGGCTAGTCTGCCCCGCATGTCAGGCCCACCCTCTCTAGCAGAAGTACAAAAGCATCGCACAGCGGCGATGCTTTTGCACTTCAGGAGTAGCTCCTGGCCAGCGCAGCTTTCGCGTGCTGGCCGGGAGCTACTCGTTGCTGCCCGGATCGCAACGGCTGCGTGTGACGTCACGCGGCCTGCCCCTCGCACGGTCTGGCCATGCCTGCGTTGGCCGGACCGCGCCCCAAAATGGAAGCCAAACGCCGCCGTGCCACCCCCCCTTCCTGTCCAGCGACCGCCTCTGCCTCTCAATCAGGCAGAGGCGATCGCTAGGCAACGACAGCCGTTGGCAGTCAGCCATGTGCTGGCGCACTGCAGCGCCGATGCATGCGCACTTCTGACCTGATCGCTGCGCTGAACGGCACTGTGCGATCAGGTCAGAATGACCCCCATAGTGCATACATACGATATCGTGAACGATGTGTCCGAATTGGGAATATCGCACACGGTATCTTCTAGTGTGTACACACCTTAAGGCACTGCGGATACCTTGTGACACCACAAAAATAAATAATTCTAGTCAATCACCAGTAAATGTAAGCTCAGTATAGAAGTACCCTGTCTTGACTCCTGTCTCGTCACAAATCCTTAGTAATGGATGGCCTGCCATAGGTTGCAAAATAAAAATAAAAAAAGGCTAGTCCCCCTTTCTTCATTTACCACTTCCAGTTTTACATTACACTGTGTACAACAAAATATGCCAGAAACACACAAACGATTTACCCATTTCGATTTTGCAAGCCACAATGGAGTGTTGTGTAACAAATGCCTGGTCAAAGCTCTTCGGATTGATGAAAATATCCCAAAATCCATCTAGCTTCATTCCTGCATAAAAGCTGTTATTAGTCAATGGTGGCCTCCCGGCTCTCCAGTTTGAGTATTGCACAAAGGACTCATCATGCCATCGAAGCTGTTTTTCTAGAGAAAGAGAACTTGGATCACTCTCTGGGCAATACACTTTAGGTTACAGTGATTAATTCAGGCATTCTAAGACTATAGATGCGATATAATAAGGAGTCATCAACAGATCTGGTCATGAAAGCCAAATAGGAGCTACAGCTACATACCATGCAGTGTTACTAATAAAAGCAATGAAGAAAGTTGCACGGACCAGATTGGACTTGTGAAAAGGCACAAGCAATAGCAATCCAAGAGCTTGAGTAGTCACTATCTATTTTTCGAATAATGTCAACGCATAACATTTCTGGAAATGTGCTGCTATCAACAGCAACCAAATAGAACTGTGCTTACATTGGACTAATAATGACAGAAAGCGGTTGCTTGTACCAGTGCCGTAACTAGGTATGTGCGCTGTGTGCCTTGCACACAGGGGCGCAATCAGCCCTCCTCGCCCAGCCAAGCCGACGCTTATAGTGCAGCAACCCCGGCCCCCCCTGTTTGAAATGGCCCCCCGCCACAGTGGCACAGATCGGATCTCTTAGAGATCCGATCTGCGGTGCACTACTGCGCTGGAGTGTGCGGCTCCTCACCGCATAGTACACACTGGCAGCACAGCGCCGAAGTTCACAGGACAGTGAATATATATATTTAATGTTAGGCGTGTGTGTGTGTTATTTATTTATATACATATATACCCACAGTATAATATATGTGTGTGTTATATATATATATATATATATATATTTATTATTGCTATACCTAATATTGCTATTCTAGTGAGTCTTGAAAAAGGAGCGGACGATCCAAACCACATTGACCTGCAGACCTGCAAATATACCAGTTTTTTATTGCACTATACCTTATGCCTTGTGAGTTACGTTTGTATTCCGCCATTGGAGATATATATGTATAGACCCGTCAAAGACGGCAGCATATCATTCATGTAATTCATCGGCCTTCCTCTTTATTAGGGGCCAGACGGGGGGATTCTACCTGCCGTAATGTGACAAATGGAGCTCTACCTGTCGTACTGTGTCAGATGGGATTCTACCTGCTGTAATGTGTGACAAGTGGCACTACTGTTTGGCGTAATTTGAATAATGGAGACTACTGTGTAACATAATACAAATTGGTATTATTTTTTGGTCACGTCCCTTCCCCATGAAGCCACCCCTATATTTTTGGCACACACCTACGATGCACACTGGCCCTATTTTTAATATTTAGGGGGGGGCGCCAATGCTGTTTCTTGCACACAGCGCTAAAATGTCTAGTTACGGCACTGGCTTGTACATTGAGGAAAAAGAGGCTATGACAGTGCGCACACATGTAACTGAAGGATGGCAAAGATCCTGATGATGCTGCTTGTGTGAATGGGGTAGTGTGGGTAAAGTACAGTATGTGACCAAGTACTGAAAGTACGGATCGCACCCAATATAGCCACTTACAGGTCTGGCCAAGCTGCATAATGACCCCATCACTTGCTGTTGAATGTAAACAGGAGGATCACCCTGTGTATGCTCAGCTATATGTAGAGGACTTACACTAATCATTTACATCATGATAACTATGTAGCTCTCAAAATATAATGACTCTAAGGGGGAGAATATCAAAACTTGGATAGAGGTAAAAAACAAAACAAAAGTACCAACCAATCAGCTACTAACTCTCAAATTCAAACACAGCCTGTAATATGGCAGTTAGGAGCTAATTGGTTGGTACTATATTTCTCTCTCCAAGCTTTGCTAAATGTTCCCCTACATATCCTTATAATGTACACTAGAGGGTAAGTTGATTCTAAATTCAGTTTTAACCAGGCTTTTCTTATAACATGGCTTATATACATATGGGGGTCATTGGTCATCTTTCTGGAATTTGTTCTTCCTGTGTCCAGGTGCTCAAGCGTTCTCATAGTCCAAAACCCCTTAGCAAGTATAAAGTATGGAAGTGAAGCTGTAAGCTGCTGCAGACCAGAGACTGATATGAATGATAACATGGCTGGGATATATAAATAACTAACAACACCCATATTTCTCCTTAAGTAGATTTTTAAAACTATTTCTCAATCATGGCCTGCAACCAGGGGCGGATTGGAAACAAAAAGCGGCCCTGGAAAAAATTTGTACTAGTGGCCCCACTTGGACAGCACCAGAGGTGTAAGGTCTAGCCATGGGCCATGGCAGCAGCACCCTCCCCCCAAAACTTTCCAGATAGTGGGGATGTCCAGCATCAAGGGGAAGTTAAAAGGAAATAAAATTAAATGTTATGAGCACATTATATGATACACCTTCAGAATTTAGGAAACTAGATCATTCTTTAGAAAAATATATTTTCTTGCTTATTACACCAACCATATCCCAATCACTATTCACTCAATCTTATATGTCAGCCAAGCAGGCAGACAAGGCATACACTAGATCATCTGCAATCACAGGCTAAGTGGCAAAGTCATTTTCATATATGCAAATTGTTTGGCATCTTATTCATTATGTCTATAAATAGGACCACATGTCCTCAAACAAAACAGGCCCCACGGGTGCGTTGGCCCACCGGGAATCTTCCCTGTAGACCTTATGGCCAATCCGCCTCTGCCTGCAATGCACCTTATACATATATACACACACACTTCAAGGAGTTATACAAGACTTACCATTTCCATCATAAATTATTCCCAACCAAACCCACTGGACCAGGTCAATGTATGGCTGTAGATGACTAAATACAAACATATTTTCAGCCTCATCTCTGATGCTCAGGGCAAAAGCGTCTGGATCTGCAAGACAATGTGCTCTTTAAGTATATACGGCAATATCTAACAAGGTGGCAGGTGTGAAATTAAGGAGCAATCACAATACAGTTTACATCACATAGATATTTGTATGTATGTATGTAGGAAAGTCTATTCTGTCACTGCTGGTATATGTGTCAAATTATCTTTTATTGAGAGATCAGTGAAAAATGCAAGTACAATCATTAGTATTTTATAAAAAGGTTTGAATCAGCAAGTTCAAATGTACAATCAAAACACGCACACAAACACGCCAAAGCCCACAACTGATAGCAAGTGGTTTGGTGCAGACTCGTTCAAATTTTGGTCTTTGAAAGAACAGTTGGAAAAAGTGTCTATTTAGGGTTCCCAGACAGCAGAGATACGTGTCATTATGCATTTCTTTAATCCAAACAGTATCTACGCAGTCCATCAGAAATAAGGAGGAGGAATGGTCTGTATCGCTCTCTGTAGTATTGTTTTTTCCCCAACTGTGCTAAACGCTATCAATCCTTTTTTAACTTGTCCTTGTTATCCCTTGATTGCTATCAAACACTCCAAAATAACCCATTTGTGATTAAAGTACCAACCAATCAGCTTCTAACTGCCATGTAAACAGGCTGGGTTTGAAAGTGACAGTTAGGAGCTGATTGGCTGGTACTTTATCTCCGTCCACTTTATCTCCATCGAAGGCTTAGTAAATAGACCCCATAAGGGGTCTATGGGCCTAATTCAGACCTGATCGCTGCAGTGCGTTTTCAGAACCAGCAAGATGTGCAAATCTAAAGAGGACGATCAAGATGAAAGAAAAACTATAGAACAGGGACCACCCTATCAGCCCCGCCACCAAGGTGAGTACTTAATAATAATAATAATTTTATTTATATAGCGCTTTCTCCAACAGGACTCAAGGCACTTAACAGATACATAGCATAATATAGTACAGAATATAATGAAGTACAGAACAGCTTTTCATAAAATACAGAAGCATGAAGATACTAAAAGGGACAATTATGGAAATGCTTTAGTAAGCAGGAGAGTCTTGAGTCTACTTTTGAAGGATTCTATAGTTGGGGCCTCTCGCACTGTGCGGGGAAGTGAGTTCCATAGAGTTGGAGCAGCATGACTAAAAGCTCGACCCCCAGATGAATTACGGGAGATTCTAGGTACTGCTAAAAGTCCTTCATCTACAGATCGCAGTAATCGAGTGGGGCAGTATGGGATCAGAAGCTGCTTCAGGTACCTTGGTCCATGGTCATGTAATGCTTTGAAGCTCAGTAAGCCAATCTTGAAGATGATTTGCCATTTTACAGGTAGTCAGTGAAGGGAGTAGAGGATGGGTGTTATGTGGCTAGAATGGGGCTGGTTGGTTAACAGCCTGGCAGCTGGGTTTTGCACCAGCTGTAAGCGGTGCAATTCTTTTGCTGGGATACCAAGGCAGAGGGCATTACAGTAGTCTATTCGAGATTCGAGATAATACAAATGCATGTATGACTTTTGGCAGATCATCTGAGGGAATTAAGTGCTTGATTCTGGCTATGTTCCTCAGGTGAAAGAATGAGGATTTGATTGTGGCTTATATCTGATGTTTAAGTGTCAAAGCCACCATCCAGAACAACGCCAAGATTCCGAACACGATCAGTGGTTTGTAATTCTGAATCCCCAGGTGTAAGTCCAGTTGGTTGGCTGTGCTGCAGTCTTGTCCTTTGATGTTGCGGTCCTATCATAAGGACCTCTGTTTTATCTGGGTTCAGTCACAGCCATCTGGTGCTCATCCACTCCTGGAGCTCAGCTAGACAGCCATTTAGGGTCGCTATTGTGTTATCAGTGCCCGGCGCAAAGGACAAGTACAGTTGTGTATCATCTGCATAACAGTGGTAGACCAGGCCATGGCGCCTGATTATTTCACCCAGCGGGAGCATGTATACTGCAAAAAGCATAGGGGATAGTATAGAACCTTGTGGGACACCACATGGCAATGGCACTGATGGTGAGGAGTATACTCCAGACGATACTCTCTGTGACCTGCCTGTGAGAAATGATTTGAACCAGCTTGGGACTGTGCCATCCAGTCCACAGACATGTATCAGTCGCTCAATCAGAAGCCCATGTTCCACATTATCAAATGCTGCAGAGAGATCCAGAATGATTAATATTGAACAGTCACCTCTGTCTCTTGCCATCAGAAGATCATTTAACACACACACCAGGGCTGCTTCAGTGCTATGTCTTCTCCTGAATCCGGATTGGAATGGATCATAAATATTATGGGTTGTCAGGCGGGTTTCCAGTTGATTTGCAACCACTTTCTCAATAACCTTTCCTAGGAAAGGAAGGTTTGATACCGGTCTGTAGTTGGTCATGCAGTCGGGATCTAAATTAGGTTTTTTTAAGAAGAGGTCTAACAATTGCTTCCTTTAGGGGTCCAGAAAAAATGCCTGTCTGCATAGAGCATTGAACAATTTTTGCAAAGACAGGACCAATTATATCCATACAACCTATTAGAAGCTTGGTTGAGGCAGGGTCCAGATCACAGGTGGTGGGACGCAAAATCCGAGCAATTTCAGCAGTGTCCTTTACATTCACTGGGTCAAAGCTGGTACATGAAGGCAGGTGGCTTATATTGGCAGGCTTTGTAGTTTGGCACTCCTTTGATGGCACTGTGGAGATTCCAGCCCGGATGGTGGATATTTTATCTGCAAAGAAGTTTACTTGTCTGTTGTTCTAGTCAGGGCTGGGTCAGGATGCACTCTCTTCCATTTCCCCTATCCTTTTCATCTCTCTCTCTCTCACACACACTCTCCCATTTCCCTCTATTCATTCTCTCTCTCCCATTTTTCTCTATCCTCTCACTCACTCCCCCATTTACCTCTATCCTTCTCTCTCCCCCCCCCCATCTCCCCTATAGCTCCTCTTTCTCTCCCGTCTCCCCTATTGCTTCCCTCTCTTACACCTCACCCTATTCCTCTTCTCTCTTTCTTGTCTGCCCCTATTCCTTCTCTCTCCCCCCCACCCTCACCCTATTCCTCCTCTCTCACTCTCGCCAGTCTCTCCCTCTGCCTTCTTTCTCTCTCCCGCCTATTCCTTCTGCTTCTCTCTACCGGTTCCCTCTATTCTCACCTCCTCCCAATGGGAATCATGACAGGGGAAATCTGCCTATTTGCCAGTCCCGTGCCCAACAATTTCTGATGGCAGCCCTGCGTGGTTGCAGTATGTGGTATTATTCACCACAGAAACCATCCAGCATTGGAGATTTATCATGAACAGGGCTGAGACAGCCATGGCTGATATATTTTAAACACTCCTGTCTGGAACCTGTGTCACTGGGCTCTTGCATCCTAGCTCTATGGATCAGGGAGACTCTTAGCTTGTCACAGCAGGCTGAAGATGAGTTTAGGAGAGTACAGTTACCTTTTTCATAGGAAATAGGACTACTATAAACACATACAGTACTTCATTCTTATGTAAGACAAGGACCATCTTCAGACTTTTAGGTCTACATTTGGACATTGAAGGGCTTCACTACAGCACCCTAAATTACGAAGAATCATGAACACAAAAAATCTCGACTGTGAGCTGTATTTGATTAAATTTATCCCAGTGTTTTCCCACCAAAGCAGGATGCCAACTCATGGCAAGCCTACAGTACCTGGTCTCCCCACACACAAAATGTGTAACTACATTTTGGCAGCATCTTTGGCAAAGGAAGGCAAAAATGAAATTTTTGGTTTCAAATTTTTACCTTCTTGTGTGTTCGAGATACCTTACAATAATGTAATAAGTCACTGGAAAAGCAGAAAATACTTCTTGCACCAACTGCAGATACCTCTTCTGTTTACCCCTCATCAGGGCCCTGATAAGTCCACAGTGAGTTCATCTATTTTGCTTAGTCAGTAATTATCCCACTACTTCCACACACAGAAATCTTCAAAATATGACTTGCTAGGGATACTTGAGGACTGAAGCTGAGATTGATACTCACTAGTTGGAGTTAGACACCTCCCTCCTGTCATAATTGTTAACATTTTTCAGTTTTTGCACTCTACTAAACCCCATCCCCTCCTCTTTATCTGTTGTTTTTTCCACTCCCTTCAAGCTTATCTTTTTCAATGGAAAATTTTCAATAAATAATTCCTCCCAACCAATGGCGTATCTATAATGGGTGCAGTGTGTGTGGCGCATACAGGCCCCTGGTCCAGGGGGCCCCACACGGCCCACCTATTTTTTAAATACTTACCTGTTTGAAATCCCATGTCGGCAGCAGCAGTGCTGTACAAGTCAATGGGAAAATGGAGCAACAGACATTTTCCCAACATTTTGCACAAGCAAAGTAGGAAAATTGTCGCACCATTTTCCTGGAGACCTCCACATGCACATTACACTCTAGTGCTCAGAGTCTGCTGCACTGCTGGCTAGAGAGGAGGAGGGCCGTAGGGAGACTCCACATGGGCTCCCTCCTCTCTTAATATGCCCCTGCTCCCA
The DNA here is from genome assembly GCF_028390025.1 of Pseudophryne corroboree. NCBI lineage: Eukaryota > Metazoa > Chordata > Amphibia > Anura > Myobatrachidae > Pseudophryne > Pseudophryne corroboree. The sequence continues at coordinate 134,276,480 of NC_086450.1, read as the reverse complement.
ACACATGTTAAATTCAAACTCAGCTGCATGCCTGATTTTCAGATGTGAAATATGCAATATACTTACATTATTCCATTTTAGTTGAGGAAAGTAAGTGTTTATGTCAGTGCTAACTTCGGCATCCCCTCTCCCCAAATGAAAAAAAATAAAAAATCTAACACATAACATGGACATGCAAAAACAAACATTCATAACGTACGGAGAGAATGGCAGACAGTGGGTGACCATCTTTTATGGTGCAACAGGAAGGCGTAGCAGTTGTTTTGGTAAGGAATCCATACAGTGTCTTGAACCCTGTGAGGACAGGCGCTGGTGTTATATGGCTTCTTTTCTGGCTCATCTGGAAGATATAAAAATTGCAATTATCTGCTTTTCAAAATGATTAGAATTACATAAGGTATTCAGACATTACAAGCTGAACATTAATACAAGGGGATGTTGCTGGCATCCAGACGTTCAACATACTGCTGGTAAGAACACCGGCACTGGAATTTGGACAGCCGGACCCTTGTACATAAGTATGCCCGGGAGGGTTAGGCTATGGGGAGGGTTAGGGTTAGGCTGTGGGGAGGAAGGGTAAGGGTTAAGCTGTGGGGAGGAGAGGGCTAGGGTTAGGCTGCGAGGAAGGGAGGGTTACAGTTGGGGGGGGGGCGGGGGGTAAGGGGTAGGGTTAGGAGGAGGGTAGGGACGGTTAAGAGGAGTGTAAAGGCTAGGTTTGGCTTACCTTGTAGAAAGTGTTGGGATCCTGACCGCAGGGATGCCACTGACAGTATTCTGACCATCAGCATCCTCACTGTCGGGGGTCCCGTACCAAACCAATACAGATCCCCTATTTCATTTTTAGTATAGATGTCTGAGAGCTATTTTTATTGAATATAATTATTTTAGTAATGTTTTATGTCACTTTTTTCTTTTCAAAAGGCCATGCCCCTTAATGTATAGCATTTTGGGGTGTGGCCGATTGTCAAGCCCGTTTTGTCATGCTCGGAGCTTGCCCAGCGCGTCGGGTGCCTCCAATCTCTCCCTTGTCTCACTGCTGCTCGGTGACATCATCTGAGCAGCTTTGCTATTTTGGTATCACCTGGTGCGGCCCGCATTCCCCATACAGATGCCAGTGAAAAATTGGGATTTTTGTTTACTTACCGTAAAATCTCTTTCTCTGAGTCCATCTGGGGGACGCTGCGATCCCTCCCATAGTTTGTCTGGTTTAATTGGTTAATTTTTTTATTCTGGTCTATCTCCTTTGGCTTGGCTAAACGTTAACTGAATATGGCTGAGCAGGAAGGAGATGGGAGGGGTTAGAGGGGGGAGGAGTCAGCTTTAGATAGATTCTGTGCCAAACTCCACTACCACACACCTCTAACCCACAAGTAACGGCGCAGCGTCCCCCAGATGGAGGACAGAGAAATACAAAGGGCGGTATGCAGCAACCTAAAGCAGCAGCCAAACCTCTGAAAATAAGAATTTACTTACCGATAATTCTATTTCTCGGAGTCCGTAGTGGATGCTGGGGTTCCTGAAAGGACCATGGGGAATAGCGGCTCCGCAGGAGACAGGGCACAAAAAAGTAAAGCTTTACTAGGTCAGGTGGTGTGCACTGGCTCCTCCCCCTATGACCCTCCTCCAGACTCCAGTTAGGTACTGTGCCCGGACGAGCATACACAATAAGGGAGGCATTTTGAATCCCGGGTAAGACTCATACCAGCCACACCAATCACACCGTACAACTTGTGATCTAAACCCAGTTAACAGTATGACAACAGAAAGGGCCTCTTAAAGATGGCTCCTTAACAATAACCCGAATTAGTTAACAATAACTATGTACAAGTATTGCAGATAATCCGCACTTGGGATGGGCGCCCAGCATCCACTACGGACTCCGAGAAATAGAATTATCGGTAAGTAAATTCTTATTTTCTCTATCGTCCTAAGTGGATGCTGGGGTTCCTGAAAGGACCATGGGGATTATACCAAAGCTCCCAAACGGGCGGGAGAGTGCGGATGACTCTGCAGCACCGAATGAGAGAACTCCAGGTCCTCCTTTGCCAGGGTATCAAATTTGTAAAATTTTACAAACGTGTTCTCCCCCGACCACGTAGCTGCTCGGCAGAGTTGTAATGCCGAGACCCCTCGGGCAGCCGCCCAAGATGAGCCCACCTTCCTTGTGGAGTGGGCTTTTACAGTTTTAGGCTGTGGCAGGCCTGCCACAGAATGTGCAAGTTGAATTGTGTTACAAATCCAACGAGCAATCGACTGCTTAGAAGCAGGTGCGCCCAACTTGTTGGGTGCATACAATATAAACAGCGAGTCAGATTTTCTGACTCCAGCCGTCCTTGCAATGTATATTTTTAAGGCTCTGACAACGTCCAACAACTTGGAGTCCTCCAAGTCGCTAGTGGCCGCAGGCACCACAATAGGTTGGTTCAGATGAAATGCTGATACCACTTTAGGGAGAAAATGCGGACGAGTCCGCAGTTCTGCCCTATCCGAATGGAAGATTAGATAAGGACTTTTATAAGATAAAGCCGCCAATTCAGATACTCTCCTGGCAGAGGCCAGGGCTAGTAACATAGTCACTTTCAATGTGAGATATTTCAAATCCACCTTTTTCAATGGTTCAAACCAATGGGATTTGAGGAAATCTAAAACTACATTTAGATCCCACGGTGCCACCGGAGGCACCACAGGAGGCTGTATATGCAGTACTCCCTTGACAAAAGTCTGGACCTCAGGGACAGAGGCCAATTCTTTTTGGAAGAATATTGACAGGGCCGAAATTTGAACCTTAATGGATCCCAATTTGAGACCCATAGATAATCCTGATTGCAGGAAATGTAGGAAACGACCCAGTTGGAATTCCTCCGTCGGAACCCTCCGATCCTCGCACCACGCTACATATTTTCGCCAAATGCGGTGATAATGTTTCACGGTGACTTCCTTCCGTGCCTTAATCAAGGTAGGAATGACTTCTTCTGGAATGCCTTTCCCTTTTAGGATCTGGCGTTCAACCGCCATGCCGTCAAACGCAGCCGCGGTAAGTCTTGAAAAAGACAGGGACCCTGCTGTAGCAGGTCCCTTCTCAGAGGTAGAGGCCACGGTTCGTCCGTGAGCATCTCTTGAAGTTCCGGATACCAAGTCCTTCTCGGCCAATCCGGAACCACTAGTATTGTTCTTACTCTTCTTTGCCGTATGATCTTCAATACCTTTGGTATGAGCGGCAGAGGAGGAAACACATACACTGACTGGTACACCCAAGGAGTTACCAGTGCGTCCACAGCTATTGCCTGTGGATCTCTTGACCTGGCGCAATATTTGTCCAGTTTCTTGTTGAGGCGAGACGCCATCATGTCTACAATTGGTCTTTCCCAACGGTCTATTAACATGTTGAAGACTTCTGGATGTAGACCCCACTCTCCCGGATGAAGATCGTGTCTGCTGAGGAAGTCTGCTTCCCAGTTGTCCACGCCCGGGATGAACACTGCTGACAGTGCTATCACGTGATTCTCCGCCCAGCGAAGAATCTTGGCAGCTTCTGCCATTGCACTCCTGCTTCTTGTGCCGCCCTGCCTGTTTACATGGGCGACCGCCGTGATGTTGTCCGACTGAATCAACACCGGCTTTCCTTGCAGGAGAAGTTCCGCCTGGCTTAGAGCATTGTAGATTGCTCTTAGTTCCAGAATGTTTATGTGAAGAGACTTTTCCAGACTCGTCCATACTCCCTGGAAGTTTCTTCCTTGTGTGACTGCTCCCCAGCCTCTCAGGCTGGCGTCCGTGGTCACCAGGATCCAATCCTGAATGCCGAATCTGCGGCCTTCTAATAGGTGAGCCTTCTGCAACCACCACAGAAGTGACACCCTTGTCTTTGGTGACAGGGTTATTCGCAGGTGCATCTGCAGATGCGACCCTGACCATTTGTCCAACAGATCCCTTTGGAATATTCTTGCATGGAATCTGCCGAATGGAATTGCTTCGTAAGAAGCCACCATTTTTCCCAGGACTCTTGTGCATTGATGTACTGACACTTTTCCTGGTTTTAGGAGGTTCCTGACCAGATCGGATAACTCCTTGGCTTTTTCCTCTGGAAGGAAAACCTTTTTCTGAACCGTGTCCAGAATCATTCCTAGGAACAGCAGACGAGTTGTCGGGATTAAATGGGATTTTGGAATATTCAGAATCCACCCGTGTTGTCTTAGCACCTCTTGAGATAGTGCTAAAGCTGTCTCCAGCTGTTCTCTGGACCTTGCCCTTATTAGGAGATCGTCCAAGTATGGGATAACTAATACGCCTTTTCTTCGAAGAAGAATCATCATCTCGGCCATTACCTTGGTAAAGACCCGAGGCGCCGTGGACAATCCGAACGGCAGCGTCTGAAACTGATAGTGACAGTTTTGAACAATGAACCTGAGGTACCCCTGGTGTGCGGGGTAAATCGGAACGTGTAGATACGCATCCTTGATGTCCAAGGATACCATAAAGTCCCCTTCTTCCAGGTTCGCTATCACTGCTCTGAGTGACTCCATCTTGAACTTGAACTTTTTTATGTAGAGGTTCAAGGACTTCAGATTTAGAATAGGCCTTACCGAGCCATCCGGCTTCGGTACCACAAATAGAGTGGAATAATACCCCTTTCCTTGTTGTAATAGGGGTACTTTGACTATCACCTGCTGAGCGTACAGCTTGTGAATGGCTTCCAACACCCTCTCCCTTTCGGAAGAGACGGTTGGTAAGGCAGACTTCAGGAAACGATGAGGAGGATCCGTCTCTAATTCCAACCTGTACCCCTGAGATATTATCTGCAGGATCCAGGGGTCTACCTGCGAGTGAGCCCACTGCGCGCTGTAATTTTTGAGACGGCCCCCCACTGTCCCCGAGTCCGCTTGAGAGGCCCCAGCGTCATGCTGAGGTTTTTGCAGGAGCCGGGGAGGGCTTCTGTTCCTGGGAAGGAGCTGCCTGTTGGTGTCTCTTCCCTCTTCCTCTGCCTCGTGGCAGGTACGACAAGCCCTTTGCTCTCTTATTTTTGTAGGAGCGAAAAGGCTGCGGTTGAAAGGTCGGTGCCTTTCTCTGTTGGGGAGTGACTTGAGGTAAAAAAGTGGATTTCCCGGCAGTAGCCGTGGCCACCAAGTCTGATAGACCAACTCCAAATAACTCCTCCCCTTTATACGGCAAAACCTCCATGTGACGTTTTGAATCCGCATCGCCTGTCCACTGTCGTGTCCATAAGGCTCTTCTGGCTGAAATGGACATAGCACTCACCCGAGATGCCAGTGTGCAAATATCCCTCTGTGCATCACGCATATAGATAAATGCATCCTTTATTTGTTCTAACGACAGTAAAACATTGTCCCTATCTAGGGTATCAATATTTTCAATCAGGGATTCTGACCAAACTACTCCAGCACTGCACATCCAGGCAGTTGCTATAGCTGGTCGTAGTATAACACCTGCATGTGTGTATATATTCTTTTGAATAACTTCCATCTTTCTATCTGATGGATCCTTAAGTGCGGCCGTCTCAGGAGAGGGTAACGCCACTTGTTTGGATAAGCGTGTGAGCGCCTTGTCCACCTTAGGGGGTGTTTCCCAGCGCGCCCTAACCTCTGGCGGGAAAGGGTATAATGCCAATAACTTTTTTGAAATTATCAACTTTTTATCAGGAGCAACCCACGCTTCATCACACACGTCATTTAATTCTTCTGATTCAGGAAAAACTGTTTGTAGTTTTTTCACACCATACATAATACCCTGTTTTACGGTATCTGTAGTATCAGCTAAATGTAACGTCTCCTTCATTGCCAAAATCATATAACGTGTGGCCCTACTGGAAAATACGTTTGAATTTCTACCGTCGTCACTGGAATCAGTGCCCGTGTCTGGGTCTGTGTCGACCGACTGAGGCAAAGGGCGTTTTACAGCCCCTGACGGTGTTTGAGGCGCCTGGACAGGCATTAATTGATTGTCCGGCCGCCTCATGTCCTCAACTGACTGTTTAAGGGAAGATAAACCATCACGTAATTCCACAAATAAAGGCATCCATTCTGGTGTCGACCCCCTGGGGGGTGACATCTGCATATTTGGCAATTGCTCCGCCTCCACACCAATATCGTCCTCATACATGTCGACACCACGTACCGACACACACCGCAAACTCACAGGGAATGCTCTAATGAAGACAGGACCCACTAGCCCTTTTGGGGAGACAGAGGGAGAGTCTGCCAGCACACACCACAAAGCGCTATATATACAAGGGATATCCTTATATTAAGTGCTCCCTTATAGCTGCTTTAATATATATATATATAGCCATTAATGTGCCCCCCCTCTCTGTTTTACCCTGTTTCTGTAGTGCAGTGCAGGGGAGAGACCTGGGAGCCGTTCTGACCAGCGGAGCTGTGACAGAAAATGGCGCCGTGTGCTGAGGAGATAGGCCCCGCCCCTTTTTCGGCGGGTTCTTCTCCCGCTATTTTTCCAGTCAGGCAGGGGTTAAATATCTCCATATAGCCCCTATGGGCTATATGTGAGGTATTTTTAGCCTTGTATAAGGTTTATATTTGCCTCTCAGAGCGCCCCCCCCCAGCGCTCTGCACCCTCAGTGACTGCCCAGTGAAGTGTGCTGAGAGGAAAATGGCGCACAGCTGCAGTGCTGTGCGCTACCTTATGAAGACTGAGGAGTCTTCAGCCGCCGGTTTCCGGACCTCTTCACGCTTCAGCATCTGCAAGGGGGTCGGCGGCGCGGCTCCGGGACCGGACTCCACGGCTGGGCCTGTGTTCGATCCCTCTGGAGCTAATGGTGTCCAGTAGCCAAGCAGCAAATCCACTCTGCATGCAGGTGAGTTTACTACTTTCCCCCTAAGTCCCACGTTGCAGTGATCCTGTTGCCAGCAGGACTCACTGTAAAGAAAAAAACCTAAACTAAACTTTCTCTAAGCAGCTCTTTAGGAGAGCCACCTAGATTGCACCCTTCTCGTTCGGGCACAAAATCTAACTGGAGTCTGGAGGAGGGTCATAGGGGGAGGAGCCAGTGCACACCACCTGACCTAGTAAAGCTTTACTTTTTTGTGCCCTGTCTCCTGCGGAGCCGCTATTCCCCATGGTCCTTTCAGGAACCCCAGCATCCACTTAGGACGATAGAGAAAATGCAGTTTCCAGAGGTTTGAGCACTTACCTCATATGCAACAAGCCCTGGAATGTGATAGATTCTGGGGCTTGGACACGATAGGCAACACCATGTTCAGATGGCATAGCCCAATAGAAGCCTTACTGCACTTTCCCACTGAGAGGGATCCAATCGGGTTCCTCCCTGCACCCCCAGTGGCACATGCATCATCTGATTAAAGGGCTGCCCTGTGACATCTGAAGTTAAAAATACCTCTGAACAGTCCAAGTCTATGAAAACGTATCCCTATAAAGTTTTATTCCTAACAATGTTCTCATTGTTGAATGTCTACCAACTGCACAATGTAATTTCTCCAGTTCTGCATGCTGTAAGTCATGATTTTCATTGAAGTGGAACAGATACATTACAGGAACATTGGGAGAGAAATGAGCTGATGCAGATTGTTGGCACAGCGTACTTTGTGTGATGTGGCAAATGAGCATGCCCTGAAAACGAAGCCACAGAAATGCGTGCTTGCAGATCCATACGCATCACAGCACGTAGAAATCCTTACAACTGGAGAGGCAGAACAGGGGTGGCAAAAGGCGTTCTCACATGGAATACAGTAAGGGGTTGTTCACACAAACACATAGGGAGAAAGACATACATATGCAAGATAAAGCTATATTAGTTACAGGAGATTCGGGGCTAGTGCAAATGGTGGATGAGGATGGTTCCCGGGACTAGCAAACTGGTTGAGATTGCCGGCCTGCGAACGCTCCCCTGATACTGACTGGTGCTTTGTATGATGCTCAGACACAGATTGTGCTTCTATGAGTTTGTAAGCAAAATATATATATTTTTTTATGGTGTACACTAGATGTGGAGTTTGTATTAGAGAGGCTTTTGTAGGTTAAGAAAGGGATGCCCAATACCAAATATTTTGTTGCACATTAAACAAATGGCTTTAAACATGATCATAAGTGCCTGTGACGTGTGCACACATCTTTCCAAGAGGCTCAATTGAAATGACATCAAACCATGAGAGGGGCTGATCCCTAGGGAACCTCTACTACATACAGGCAGAAAATCTTACTTGGTGGTACATGACAAATTGCTCCAGGTAACTCAATGTCACAACTTTCAGTCCTCCAGGTGCCATCAACAGCCAGATAAACACATTCCCCATCCTCTTGATACTCCTCAGACCATCGGTTTAGTGTAGCTTGACTTCCATCCTGCCATCGGTAGTGGATCCCATCCTGGTATTTATATGCATTTAAAAAGGTAAGATACCATAAGGAACAGGTAAAAATGCCCAAATAGATAATGGAGTATTAGAAGAATCCTTACATTCCTGCTAGAGAGTCCGATCCACATTGGGTGGCCAACTTGGGCAATAGTGACCGCAAGAAAGGAAAGCTGGTATAGGTCAGTTATACTGACCAGTTCCATATCTTTGCTTTGACATTCTGACAAAGCTGTGTACCAGGTCATGTTCCGGTGAATAATTTTGTACTTTTTCCCGTTGTATTCTAGGTCTTCTGGTACAACTGTCTGCGTTGTTGTCACATTGCCATCTGAAATAAATCATTAAATAAATAAAGTGGTCTAAATAATCAGAGCAGAGAAACCTTAAATAAGTAACATGCAATGATTAAACAAAACATTACACGAGGGGAAACATATCCAAGTGTATGGTCCTCGATCTTCTAACCATGTCCTCCTACTTGGGGCAGCATCAAACCCACCATTTATATAGGGGTTCTGAAACACACTTTCAATATGTGCGATTACGAGCAGCAACTACTCCTGGCACCTAAGTGTTTCAGATTATCTTTTTAGTATTTTCTACAGCTTTTTAACCACTGGCAACCACAGCTTGTCTAACTTGTGCTTCTGTCATAAGGATGAAAATGCAAACAGTTTTCCAAGTTTAATATTGAACTATAACAACTAGACACTTTGTCTAAGATCTACCGTTTTCACTCATAAATAGCTGAACTCGAATTTTGTGCAGTATAAAGTCCAAGGATTTTAGATGTTTTAGAATTACTACCCAGCACACACAGCCGCTACCCAGTTCACTGTTCACTAGTATTACTAGAGTCTAGTCAGTGGCATCCCCATAGCTGATGACACCCTGTGTGGTATGGTGGGCTTCATGCATGCGCCGAAGGTGCGTGTATGAAAGGGGTGTGGTCTCATTCTCACAAATGCACTCCCCCTTATGTGTGTGGGACACGTCACGCCCCCCATTCTTGACACACTGGGGCTTGCCCACCCTCTACCCAGTCTCCCCGCGTAGTGTGGCTGCTTGGTGACACCATCCGAAGGGGTGACATCAAAATTGCAGAGCAGCTTTGCTATATTGGTGTCACCTGGTGCGGACCGTAAGCCCCTAGTGACGCCACTGATTCTATTCGATTTGCAATTTCCTCAACTACATCCCATTTTATGTTTAAATAGTATAATTTTTACTATGGTAAAAGGGCCTTAATTTGCAACTAAACTGCCATTTGTCAGCAGAAATTGTAGTTTCTTTTTTTTTAAACTTTAGGCAGTTAATTACTATCCTGGCCACTATTATCTGCAATATCATTAATAGGTTATAACGCTGAAAATGATTCCAGGGATACCCAACTAACAAATCCAATTTAATTATAATCTACCTGTATATACAACAGTCCTGCATCCCTATATATCCCCAGGTGCATAAACCCATCCCCATTTTTCTTTCTTTAGCATTCTAAGGTGGCCATCCAACTAAAAAAGTACTCCACACACTGAACCAACTTTATCAGCAGACCTGCCAACCTTTGAGCTGATGCAGAGTTGCATGCTGGTCCGACCATTTGAGCATCATTTGCTGTACTCGCATCTATGACCTTATGCTATTGCTAGTAAGTAACACTTGTATGCCAGGCAGTCTGATTTATATTCGTTTATCCTGTTCATTTAATTGATATGGTCTATATGATTTGTGTTACAGTTACACTTGTTTAATCCATTGTCTGATTAGGGATGCCTGCAGCCCTTCACTCACTAGTGTGAGTATATATGCTCAGGTACTTTGATCTATCAAGGTTTTGACATTTGTCTTCCAGTTATAGACTTAGTATTGATATATGAGCACTTCAGATGAGTAGTGCTGTGGACTTATACCTGACTACCTATTTTGAATATAGTAAGTGTACACTGTGTTGCTGATTATACTTCTCCTTGATACCTACTATGTATGTATTTTTCATACTTGGTCCTAAATTCTTTAGTATCTATTGGATCTTTGGCACTTAATTATAGGGTTGATCGTGGCTACTGTGACACGTGGTGTATATCTTTGTGTAGACAACTGAACATATTGCTCCTTATGTGGCCGTGGGACACACACATCACTGGTGTATCAGTGGTTTTCTTGTGGTCCCGTGAGACTTAGACCTTGTGTTTTTTCTCTTTTTTCCTTTTGTTTTATATAGTTCTATTGTCTTCGATGTTGGAAGTACGCTTGTCTTCAAAAAAAATTCAATGTGTGAATCGAAATGTCGACATCTGTGAAGCCACCTTTACTATTAATAAAAATCATTGAACCATTTGTGAAGAATTGTTGCTTGAAGAGTGCCCCTCCTCCGATGGTCAATATATATGTGGACCCACTTTTCTAGTGGATATCTGCCGAGAGCACCCCCCGATGGATTATACTTGATGAGAGTGCAGGATGTACGTGGATCTATCTATCTATCTATTATATACACACACACTGTAGATGTCTCCCAGTTCTTCTCGACATCTCCAACAGAGATAAGGCTGCTGTAGCCATAGTCTATAGATCTTGGCTGGAGTTAGATACATACAGTAGAAAATCTTTATGTATCTTTCAATGTGAATAATGGGGATGATTTTTGTCAGTGCCTCATGTAAATGCCAAATTGGATGATTTTTGTCAGTGCCTCATGTGATAAGTGCAATATCGGGGCTCTAAAAAGTCCCTGTTGTTCTATGAAGCTTTCAATGTTGCCCCTGTAACTTTTAACATTGGCTTTATCAATCTTCTACTTTGTGGTGATAACCATATTATAGCTCTCAAAAGGTACTTCTACCAGTTTCTCCTCCATCTCAATAGCTGGTTTAGATTTACCTGCTACTACATAATCACTAGAGTTTTACATAATCACTAGAGTTTTTGGCAGCATTATGTATTTATTTGCCAATTTGGGATTTTTATTTCCCCATACATATCTATTAAATATTGAATTCAATCTATATAGCTAATACTTAGGGCACAGTCTTTGGATGGAACGAAAGAGATAGAGGCTCTTTGGTAGGAGAAACATTTTTACCACCGCAATCCTACCTACCCAAGTTGTTTCCTGCTTCATCTACTTATTAACTTTTAATTTGGCTGTTGGAGGAGTGGGCCATAGTTATACTCTTTAAGATTTTTTTTCCTTAGAGACGAATTGAATCTCTAAATATTTTAATGTGTCTTCCATTTAAATTTTAATTCAGTTTTAAGATGCATCAGTTCCGAAGATATAATATTTACTGGGAGGGATTCCATTTTATTCCTATTTAACTTATAATAAGATACTTCTGTTTTAACTAATGTATCTATTAGTTCAGAAAGTGATTCTTTTGTTTACTTAAAGAAAAGAAGATCATTATCAGCGTAGAGTAAGATTTTCTCTTGTATAGAATTCACTATCGGGCATCTTACAGTATATCCTGAGCTTGTCTAATGATTTCCGCTAGTGGTTCTATCGCTAACACAAAAATAATTGGAAACAGGGGACACCCTTGTCTAGTTCCATTCGTGCCATCTCCACTTTGTGAGTCTTTAGACATAACCATCGGCTGCAGCATCGAAAACTGCATCTGCCCCATGCGAGGTGCAGAATTGCCGTCAGAGTGTTACCTCCAATTTAAGAAATTTAACATCTGGGTTTCGTAACCAGTTATGTGTCACACCTGTGAGACTCCCATAATAACATAATTCAGAGAGTGTCCTTACATGTGTCTGAACGGTATCCGGTCTTTTGATCGACAACACTTAGGTTGACACTCATTAGGTCAACCACTATTGGTCGACATGCATTAGGTCGACGTGGTCACTAGGTTGACATGGCAAAGGTCGACACATGAAAAGGTCGACATGAGTTTCTCACAATTTTTTCCATTTTTTACACTTTTTCATACTTTACGATCCACATGGACTACGCTTGGAAATAGTAACCTGTGCCGAGTGCAGCGAGGCACCTTGCCCGAAGCATGGTGCACCATGCGAGGGAAGATGGTGCACTAATTAGGGTTCACAGTCACTTTACGAAGAAAACGCCATTTTTTTTTTAAACCAATGTTGATCTTTTTCCCAGGTCGACCTAGTCACTGTCAACCAATAGTGGTCGACTTAATGACCGTCGACCCTATGATCCACACCATGCTCAACCGCTACCTTGCCCAAAGCATGGCGACTGAAGCGAGCCATGCGAGCGGAGATGGTGCACCAATTGGGGTAAGCAGTCCCTTTACGAAGAAAACGACACCAAAACTTTTAAAAAAACCAATGTTGATCTTTTTCTATGTCGACCTTTTCAATGTCAACCTTTTCCATGTTGACCAATAGTGGTCGACCTAATGATCCACACCATGCTCAACAGCTACCTCTCTGTCGCTGCTCAGGAATGCCTGATACATTTTCAATATATTTCTGAGGCCGCGCATGCAATCGGTGACTTTTTCTTAGTTACGTACATGCATGTGGAGCTGAAAAACACTGACAAACACTGTTTGTTAAAAAAAGAGAAAATGTTATTGAAAACGAAAATGGGTGGGTGCCCCCCTCCCCGCTTTGTAACCAGCACTGTGTATGCCTTGGTTTGACTAGTAACCCCCAAGTTCTGTGTTTTTCAGATTTCAACAATGTGTACTCCCACCTCTTTAGTATTTAATAGGTTTTAAAATGTCTCATATTGCTCAATGTACAGTAAGTACAATAAATGATTAAGAAGTCATACCTTTAGCTTTTTGACAGATAGTCACATATTGCATGTCTGAGCAAGCTGTGAAATTCCATGTCCCGATAAATGATGATTTGGGATCATTCAGGAAAAACACACACAACTTGTTTTTCTCACCGTCAAAACGCTGGAGATGGGGAAAAAAAATAAGAATTTACTTACCGATAATTCTATTTCTCGGAGTCCGTAGTGGATGCTGGGGTTCCTGAAAGGACCATGGGGAATAGCGGCTCCGCAGGAGACAGGGCACAAAAAGTAAAGCTTTAGGATCAGGTGGTGTGCACTGGCTCCTCCCCCTATGACCCTCCTCCAAGCCTCAGTTAGGTACTGTGCCCGGACGAGCGTACACAATAAGGAAGGATTTATGAATCCCGGGTAAGACTCATACCAGCCACACCAATCACACTGTACAACCTGTGATCTGTACCCAGTTAACAGTATGATAACAGCGGAGCCTCTGAAAGGATGGCTCACAACAATAATAACCCGATTTTTGTAACTATGTACAAGTAATGCAGATAATCCGCACTTGGGATGGGCGCCCAGCATCCACTACGGACTCCGAGAAATAGAATTATCGGTAAGTAAATTCTTATTTTCTCTATCGTCCTAGTGGATGCTGGGGTTCCTGAAAGGACCATGGGGATTATACCAAAGCTCCCAAACGGGCGGGAGAGTGCGGATGACTCTGCAGCACCGAATGAGAGAACTCCAGGTCCTCCTTAGCCAGGGTATCAAATTTGTAGGATTTTACAAACGTGTTTGCCCCTGACTAAATAGCCGCTCGGCAAAGTTGTAAAGCCGAGACCCCTCGGGCAGCCGCCCAAGATGAGCCCACCTTCCTTGTGGAATGGGCATTTACATATTTTGGCTGTGGCAGGCCTGCCACAGAATGTGCAAGCTGAATTGTATTACACATCCAACTAGCAAAAGTCTGCTTAAAAGCAAGAGCACCCAGTTTGTTGGGTGCATACAGGATAACAGCAAGTCAGTTTTCCTGACTCCAGCCGTCCTGGAGCCTATATTTTCAGGGCCCTGACCACATCTAGCAACTTGGAGTCCTCCAAGTCCCTAGTAGGCGCAAGACACCACAATAAGCTGGTTCAGGTGAAACACTGACACCACCTTAGGGAGAGAACTGGGGACGAGTCCGCAGCTCTGCCCTGTCCGAATGGACAAACAGATATGGGCTTTTTTGAGAAAAAAACCACCAATTTGATACTCGCCTGGTCCAGGCCAGGTCCAAGAGCATGTTCACTTTTCATGTGAGATGCTTCAAATCCACAGATTTGACTGGTTTTAAACCAATGTGTTTTGAGGAATCCCAGAACTACGTTGAGATCCCACAGTGCCACTGGAGGCACAAAAGGGGGTTGTATATGCAATACTCCCTTGACAAACTTCTGGACTTCAGGAACTGAAGCCAATTCTTTCTGGAAGAAGAATCGACAGGGCCGAAATTTGAACCTTAATGGACCCCAATTTGAGGCCCATAGACACTCCTGTTTGCAAGAAATGCAGGAATCGACCGAGTTGAAATTTCTTCGTGGGGCCTTCCTGGCCTCACACCACGCAACATATTTTCGCCACATGTGGTGATAATGTTGTGCGGTCACCTCCTTTCTGGCTTTGACCAGGGTAGGAATGACCTCTTCCTGAATGCCTTTTCCCTTAGGATCCGGCGTTCCACCGCCATGCCGTCAAACGCAGCTGCGGTAAGTCTTGGAACAGACATGGTACTTGCTGAAACAAGTCCCTTCTTAGCGGCAGAGGCCATAAGTCCTCTGTGAGCATCTCTTGAAGTTCCGGGTACCAAGTCCTTCTTGGCCAATCCGGAGCCATGAGTATAGTTCTTACTCCTCTACGTCTTATAATTCTCAGTACCTTAGGTATGAAAAGCAGAGGATGGAACACATACACCGACTGGTACACCCACGGTGTTACCAGAACGTCCACAGCTATTGCCTGAGGGTCTCTTAACCTGGCGCAATACCTGTCCCGTTTTTTTTTCAGACGGGACGCCATCATGTCCACCTTTGGTAATTCCCAACGGTTTACAATTATGTGGAAAACTTCCCCATGAAGTTCCCACTCTGCCGGGTGGAGGTCGTGCCTACTGAGGAAGTCTGCTTCCCAGTTTCCATTCCCGGAATGAAACACTGCTGACAGTGCTATCACATGATTTTCCGCCCAGCGAAAAGTCCTTGCAGTTTTTGCCACTGCCCTCCTGCTTCTTGTGCCGCCCTGTCTATTTACGTGGGCGACTGCCGTGATGTTTTATCCCACTGGATCAATACCGGCTGACCTTGAAGCAGAGGTCTTGCTAAGCTTAGAGCATTATAAATTTACCCTTAGCTATATTTATGTGGAGAAAAATCTCCAGACTTGATCACACTCCCTGGAAATTTTTTCCTTGTGTGACTGCTCCCCAGCCTCTCGGGCTGGCCTCCGTGGTCACCAACATCCAAAACTGAATGCCGAATCTGCGGCCCTCTAGAAGATGAGCACTCTGTAACCACCACAGGAGAGACACCCTTGTCCTTGGATATAGGGTTATCCGCTGATGCATCTGAAGATGCGATCCGGACCATTTGTCCAGCAGATCCCACTGAAAAGTTCTTGCATGAAATCTGCCGACTGGAATTGCTTCGAAGGAAGTCACCATTTTTTTTTACCATGGCCCTTGTGCAATGATGCACTGATTTTAGGAGGTTCCTGACTAGCTCGGATAACTCCCTGGCTTTCTCTTCCGGGAGAAACACCTTTTTCTGGACTGTGTCCAGAATCATCCCTAAGCACAGGAGACTTGTTGTCGGGATCAGCTGCGATTTTGGAATATTTAGAATCCACCCCTGCTGTTGTAACAGTATCCGAGATAGTGCTACTCCGACCTCCAACTGTTCCCTGGACTTTGCCCTTATCAGGAGATCGTCCAAGTAAGGGATAATTAAGACGCCTTTTCTTCGAAGAAGAACCATCATTTCGGCCATTACCTTGGTAAAGACCCGGGGTGCCGTAGACAATCCAAACGGCAGCGTCTGAAACTGATAGTGACAGTTCTGTACCACGAACCTGAGGTACCCTTAGTGATAAGGGCAAATTTGGGACATGGAGGTAAGCATCCCTGATGTCTCGGGACACCAGATAGTCCCCTTCTTCCCGGTTCGTTATCACTGCTCTGAGTGACTCCATCTTGATTTGAACCTTTGTAAGTGTTCAAATTTTTTTAGATTTAGAATAGGTCTCACCTAGCCTTCTGGCTTCAGTACCACAATATAGTGTGGAATAATACCCCTTTTCTTGTTGTAGGAGGGGTAATTTAATTATCACCTGCTGGGAATACAGCTCGTGAATTTTTTCCCATACTGCCTCCTTGTCGGAGGGAGACCTTGGTAAAGCAGACTTCAGGAGCCTGCGCAGGGGAAACGTCTCGACATTCCAAACTGTACCCCTGGGATACTACTTGTAGGATCCAGGGGTCCTGTACGGTCTCAGCGTCATGCTGAGAGCTTGTCAGAAGCGGTGGAACGCTTCTGTTCCTGGGAATGGGCTGCCTGCTGCAGTCTTCTTCCCTTTCCTCTATCCCTGGGCAGATATGACTCTTATAGGGACGAAAGGACTGAAGCTGAAAAGACGGTGTCTTTTTCTGCAGAGATGTGACTTAGGGTAAAAACGGTGGATTTTCCAGCAGTTGCCGTGGCCACCAGGTCCGATGGACCGACCCCAAATAACTCCTCTTCCTTTATACGGCAATACACCTTTGTGGAATCTGCATCACCTGACCACTGTCGTGTCCATAAACATCTTCTGGCAGATATGGACATCGCACTTACTCTTGATGCCAGAGTGCAATATAGAAATACATCCTTTAAATGCTCTATAATCAATAAAATACTGTCCCTGTCAAGGGTATCAATATTTTTAGTCAGGGAATCCGACCAAGCCACCCCAGCTCTGCACATCCAGGCTGAGGCGATCGCTGGTCGCAGTATAACACCAGTATGTGTGTATATACTTTTTATGATATTTTTCCAGCCTCCTGTCAGCTGGCTCCTTGAGGACGGCCCTATCTATAGACGGTACCGCCACTTGTTCTGATAAGCGTGTGAGCGCCTTATCCACCCTAAGGGGTGTTTCCCAACGCGCCCTAACTTCTGGCGGGAAAGGGTATACCGCCCATATTTTCTATCGGGGGGAACCCACGCATCATCACACACTTCATTTAATTTATCTGATTCAGGAAAAACTACGGTAGTTTTTTCACATCCCACATAATACCCTCTTTTGTGGTACTTGTAGTATCAGAAATATGTAACACCTCCTTCATTGCCCTTAACGTGTGGCCCTAATAAGGAATACGTTTGTTTATTCACCGTCGACACTGGATTCAGTGACCCTGTCTGTGTCTGTGTCGACCGACTAAAGTAAACGGGCGTTTTAAAACCCCTGACGGTGTTTTTGAGACGTCTGGACCGGTACTAATTGTTTGTCGGCCGTCTCATGTCGTCAACCGACCTTGGCGCGTGTTGACATTATCACGTAATTCCCTAAATAAGCCATCCATTCCGGTGTCGACTCCCTAGAGAGTGACATCACCATTACAGGCAATTGCTCCGCCTCCTCACCAACATCGTCCTCATACATGTCGACACACACGTACCGACACACAGCACACACACAGGGAATGCTCTGATAGAGGACAGGACCCACTAGCCCTTTGGAGAGACAGAGGGAGAGTTTGCCAGCACACACCAAAAACGCTATAATTATATAGGGACAACCTTATATAAGTGTTTTCCCTTATAGCATCTTTTTTATATATTTCTAACGCCAAATTAGTGCCCCCCCTCTCTGTTTTAACCCTGTTTCTGTAGTGCAGTGCAGGGGAGAGCCTGGGAGCCTTCCCTCCAGCCTTTCTGTGAGGGAAAATGGCGCTGTGTGCTGAGGAGATAGGCCCCGCCCCTTTTTCGGCGGCCTCGTCTCCCGCTCTTAACGGATTCTGGCAGGGGTTAAATATCTCCATATAGCCCCCGGAGGCTATATGTGAGGTATTTTTAGCCAAAAAAGGTTTTCATTTGCCTCCCAGGGCGCCCCCCTCCCAGCGCCCTGCACCCTCAGTGACTGCCGTGTGAAGTGTGCTGAGAGGAAAATGGCGCACAGCTGCAGTGCTGTGCGCTACCTTAAGAAGACTGAGGAGTCTTCTGCCGCCGATTCTGGACCTCTTCTCGTTTCAGCATCTGCAAGGGGGCCGGCGGCGAGGCTCCGGTGACCATCCAGGCTGTACCTGTGATCGTCCCTCTGGAGCTAATGTCCAGTAGCCAAGAAGCCAATCCATCCTGCACGCAGGTGAGTTCACTTCTTCTCCCCTAAGTCCCTCGTTGCAGTGATCCTGTTGCCAGCAGGACTCACTGTAAAATAAAAAACCTAAGCTAAACTTTTCTAAGCAGCTCTTTAGGAGAGCCACCTAGATTGCACCCTTCTCGGCCGGGCACAAAAATCTAACTGAGGCTTGGAGGAGGGTCATAGGGGGAGGAGCCAGTGCACACCACCTGATCCTAAAGCTTTACTTTTTGTGCCCTGTCTCCTGCGGAGCCGCTATTCCCCATGGTCCTTTCAGGAACCCCAGCATCCACTAGGACGATAGAGAAAGTTTATTACAGTATACAGATGGGAAAACTACTCACAGTCTGACATACAATACAACTAAGTATGGCACCTACATCAAACTCAAACCTCTTCAGTCTTCCTTGTAATATCGGATGGAAGTTTGTATAGGTGATATCACGGCCATCAAGCCAAGTGCTTTGAGGAGTATTCATTGTAATTCTGAGACCAATCCAAAATTTTTGCATCATGTCAGTACTTAAATGGATAACGAAATCTTAAGAAAGAATGAAAGAAGAATTTTTATTATATATCTATATAGAGAGAGAGAGAGAGAGAGAGAGAGTGTGTGAGAGAGAGAGAGAGAGACACACGCACACTTACACACAGCAATCCAAAAACAGGCCGTTCTCACAAATTTTCAAATTGTAGGCATCTACTGTGGTGTTACCCACGGTTACCGGTGAGAATTTCCATATAAAGAGACGAAAAAAGGGGCACCAAACAGATTTTCATGCACAACAGAAAGCTGTAGGTTTATTCATAGGGGCCGAGATGTACCCAATACATACTGGCTAAGTAAGGTATAAACATACAGCTTTCTATTGTGCATGAAAGTCTGGTGAGTGCCCCTTTTTTCATCTCTCTCTCTCTCTCTCTCTATATATATATATATATATATATATATATATATATATATATAAACATAGATATACATATATATACATATACACACACACACTAATTACTATAAATATATATATATATACATATACATACATACATACATACATACACGCGTGATGGGGTGGGCATGGAGTACATACATGATTGGGATAGGGCACAAACACATACTGTACATGTGTACAAATAGGGGGTGAGCTATGCGATTATAGAATATTAATGTCACCGTTTACCTTGCTCAAGCTGGTCTGAGATTGAAGGAAGAATTCCCCCGAAGTTAAAGCAATAATCATTTGCTTCTTTGAATTTCAAGTATTTTGGAGGCACTTTTACAAAGCACTGAAAATAAGAATAGGATTTTAATTACCTGAATGGTAAATCCTTTTCTCGTAGTCCGTAGAGGATGCTGGGGTCCATATTAGTACCATGGGGTATAGACGGGTCCACCAGGAGCCATTGGCACTTTAAGAGTTTAATGGTGTGGGCTGGCTCCTTCCTCTATGCCCCTCCTACCAGACTCAGTCTAGAAACTGTGCCCAAGGAGACAACATACTTCGAGAGAAGGAATTACAGATAGTGGCGAGATTCACACCAGCTCACACAACATGCAAATTCGGCCAACATGCCGGAACAACTCAGCAACAGCTGAAACAGTACTGAAACAGTAAATAACGCAGAACTTACCTAGGAACCAGGCAGTACTGAACAACAAAAACCAAAGCAAGAAAACGCAGCACTGGGCGGGCACCCAGCATCCTCTATGGACTTTGAGAAAAGGATTTACCGTTCAGGTAATTAAAATCCTATTTTCTCTTACGTCCTAGAGGATGCTGGGGTCCATATTAGTACCATGGGGAGGTACCAAAGCTCCCAGTACGGGAGGGAGAGCGCGGAGGCTCCTGCAACACTGCTTGACCAAACTTGAGGTCATCAGAAGCCAAAGTATCAAACTTGTAAAACTTGGCAAACGTGTTCGACCCAGACCAAGTAGCAGCTCGGCAAAGTTGTACAGCCGAGACACCCCAGGCAGCCGCCCAGGAAGAGCCCACTTTACGAGTAGAATGGGCCCTTACAGATTTTGGACACGGCAATCCTGCCGTAGAATATGCATGCTGGATGGTGAACCTGATCCAGCGTGAAATCGACTGCTTAGATGCAGGACACCCAATTTTCTTGGGATCATAGAGGACAAACAAGGAGTCAGTCTTTCGATGACGAGCTGTCCATTCACATAAATCTTCAAAGCCCTCACAACATCCAAGGCCTTTGAAGCAATTGAGGAGTCAGTAGCCACTGGCACCACAATAGGCTGGTTGATATGGAAAGCCGATACAATCTTAGGCAGGAACTGTGGACAAGTCCTAAGTTCCGCCCTATCTTCATGGAAGATCAGATAGGGACTCTTCCAGGATAAAGCCCCCAATTCCGACACGCGTCGAGCAGAAACCAAGGCCAACAAAGCGACCGCCTTCCATGTGAGAAACTTGATGTCAGCCTCCAGCAGAGGCTCAAACCAAGCAGATTGCAGGAACTGCAGCACCACGTCCAGATCCCAGGGAGCCGTCGGCGCCACAAAGGGAGGCTGGATGTGCAGAACCCCTTTCAAAAAGGTCTGAACCTCAGGGAGGACAGCGAATTGTTTTTGGAAGAAGATGGACAAAGCAGAGATTTGGACCTTGATGGAGCCCAATCTCAGACCCATATCCACACCTGCTTGCAGGAAAAGGAGCAAACGTCCAAGTTGAAACTCCACCGCAGGAAATTTCTTGGATTCACTCCAAGAAACATATTTTTTCCAAATACGATGGTAATGTTTAGACGTTACCCTCTTTCTAGCCTGTATCAGGGTAGGAATAACCTCACTCGGGATACCTTTCCGAGCTAAGATCTGGCGTTCAACCGCCATGCCGTCAAACGTAGCCGTGGTAAGTCTTGATAAGCGAACGGCCCCTCCCGAAGAGGTAAAGGCCTTGGATCTTCTAACAGAAGATCCATCAGATCCGCGTACCAAGCCCTCCTTGGCCAGTCTGGAGCAATGAGGATTGCCAGAACCTTTGTTCTTCTCATCAGCTGAAGAACCTTTGGTATCAGAGGAAGTGGAGGGAACACATACACTGACTTGAACACCCACGGTGTCACCAGTGCGTCCACCGCCACTGCCTGTGGGTCTCTTGACCTGGAACAGTACCTCCCCAGCTTCTTGTTGAGGCGGCAGCCATCATGTCTATGCGAGGAACCCCCCACCAACCGGTTACCACCTCGAACAACTCCGGGTGGAGGCCCCACTCTCCCGAATGGAGATCGTGGTGGCTGAGGAAGTCTGCTTCCCAGTTGTCTACTCCCGGAATGAAGATTGCCGACATCACCGCGTGTCTTTCTGCCCAGAGGAGGATTCTTGACACCTCTGACATGGCAGCCCTTGCTCTTCGTTCCGTCTTGTCGGTTTATGTAGGCCACTGTGGTCACGTTGTCTGACTGCACCTGAACAGCGCGATCCTGTAGAAGGTGTGCTGCTTGCAGAAGGGCACTGTAAACGGCCCTGAGTTCCAGGATGTTTATTGGGAGAAGTGACTCTTGATCCGACCATCGTCCTTGAAAGGTTTCCCCCAGAGCGACCGCTCCCCAACCTCTTAGACTTGCATCTGTGGTCAAAAGGATCCAGTCTTGAATTCCGAACCTTCGCCCTTCCAGAAGGTGTTGAAGTTGCAGTGAAATCCTGGCTTTCAGAGACAGGCGTATCCTCTTGTGCATGTGTAGGTGAGAGCCCGACCACTGGTCCAATAGGTCCAGCTGAAAAGGTTGAGCATGAAACCTGTCGTACTGCAGAGCCTCGTAGGCGGCAACCATCTTTCCCAGAAGACGGATGCATTGATGAACCGATACCCAGGTAGGTTTTAAGACATCCCGGACCATTGCTTGAATCACCAATGCCTTCTCTACCAGGAGAAAAACCCTCTGCACTTCCGTGTCGAGGATCATTCCCAGGAAAGACAGCCTCCTTGTCGGCACCAGATGAGACTTCAGGATCCAACCGTGCTTCCTGAGTAGCTGTGTCGTGAGCACGATGGATCGCAACAACCTCTCCCTGGACGCCGCCTTGATCAGGAGATCGTCCAGATATGGAATTATGTTCACCCCTTGCTTGCGGAGGAGAACCATCATCTCCGCCATCACCTTGGTGAAGATCCTTGGTGCTGTGGAGAGGCCAAACGGCAGTGCCTGGAACTGATAGTGATCGTCCAACAGTGCAAACCGGAGATATGCCTGATGCAGCGACCAAATGGGAATGTGGAGGTAAGCATCCTTGATGTCCAGCGACACCAGGAACTCCCCTTCCGTGAGTCCTGAGATGACAGCTCTCAGAAATTCCATCTTGAATTTGAACTCCCTGAGATAAGGGTTCAAAGACTTTAAGTTTAGAATAGGCCGAACCGAACCATCCGGTTTTGGTACCACAAAAAGGTTCAAATAATAACCCTTGTTCCACTGCTGAGGTGGAACTGGAACAATGACCTCTGACACATTCAATTTTCTGATGGCCTCCAGAAGAATTGTTCTGTCCGCCAGCAGAGCAGGCAAGCCTGACTTGAAGAAACGGTGAGGTGGGGGATCTTGAAACTCCAGACTGTACCCCCTGGACACTATATCCAGGACCCAGGGGTCCAGGCCAGACGACACCCAGACATGGCTGAATTGCCGGAGTTTTGCCCCCACCTGACCTTCCTCCAGGCCTAGCTGTCCACCGTCATGCAGAGGACTTAGGGGTATCAGAAGCGGGCATCTGGGCTTGATAGCCTGTGGGAGCAGGTTTCTTTCCCTTGGCACGACCATCTCTGAAGAAGGTGTTCGAAGGCTTGTTCTTTCTAGACCTCTCAGCCCGAAAGGACTGTGACGTGGCTGGTGTAATAGGCATCTTCGTAGCTGGTGCAGCTGAGGGGAGAAAAGGAGACTTACCCGCGTGGCAATCCACGCATCCAGCGCCTCCCCAAAGAGAGCCTGACCCTTTTACGGTAGGCCCTCCACACACTTCCTGGATTCCACGTCCGCAGACCAGTTGCGCAGCCAGAGACCTCTGCGAGCCAAGACGGACATGGAGGAGATCCCCGCAGCCATTGAACCCAGGTGCTTCATGGAATCCACCAGGAACCCTGCAGAATCCTGAATATTACATAAATATAAATCAACGTCACCTTTGTCCAGCGTAGTCGATTCCACCTGCAGAGTGATTGACCACCTGGCAATAGCTTTAGCAATCCAAGCACAGGCTATAGTAGGCTGCAATATAGCCCCTGAAGCCGTGTAAATGGATTTTAGCGTAGCATCCACCTTGCGATCTGCCGGGTCCTTTAACGCGGTAGATCCCGGGACCGGTAATACCACCTGCTTGTACAGCCTGGAAACAGAGGCGTCGACTATCGGCGGGGACTCCCATCTCTTCCTATCTTCCCCTGGGAAGGGAAAAGCCGCAAAGACCCTCTTGGGAATCTGGAATTTCTTTTCCGGAGTTTCCCATGCCTTTTCAAAGATAGCATTCAATTCTTTGGATGCCGGGAAGGAGAGGGGGGGGGCTTCTTATTATCCGTAAAGAAGGCCTCCTCCACCTGTTCCGGGGCTGTGTCCGAAATGTTTAAAACATCCCTACCAGCCTCAATCATCAACTGCACCCCCTTGGCAAGTGATGCCGTCCCCCTCAACACATCCCCATCACCGTCTGCAGAATCAGAGTTGGTGTCCGTGTCATCCTGCAAAATTGCAAGCGCACGTTTATGAGAATGTACCGCAGGGGACCCCGAGGAGGCAGTATCATACCATACCACCATAGAGGACTGGAGGACCTGAGTGGCATGCTCAGTCCAAGCAACTCTATCAGATATCTGAGAAATAGTCCCTCTCAGAGAGACTAACCATTCTGGCTCTCTAGCATGGATCTGCGCTAAAACAGTGCAATCCTGATTACATGGAATGGAGTCTTCCTGGGAAGACAAATCCTCTGCAGCATATGAAACAGTGTCCCTAGACATGTTGTCCCACACACTCAAACACCCCACAAACACACAGGGTATTATGTAGACAGAGTTTCCCCCCAAGAATGACAGAGAGACACAGAGATTGGAGCCAACCCACACACACAGCACTTTTCAGGTAAAGGGAGTCCCTTCCCAGCGCTGACTGTGTCCCTTAATAGGTGACACAGCCCTTAAGCAGCCTCCCCTCCCTTCTACAGACCTAGCGCCGCACCAAGGTACCGCTAGGCCTTCCACGAGCGCGGGTAAGACCGCGCCCCTGACCCTGTAGCCGCCCTCTTCACACTGTCCCCATGCCTGCAAGGGGGGACAGTGACTCACTCGCCACTCTTCAGCTTCTGAGGGGGTGGCGGCTGGCTGCCAGGGCGAGCGTTCTGCTGCGGCGGGGCGCAATCAGACCCCTCGTCAACAGCCTCCCTGTAAAATAAAAAAACCTGAAAAGAAAGAAAAATACTCTTTACCAAGAGAACTCTGTAGAGCTCCCCTAGCTGTGACCGGCTCCTCCGGGCACATTTTCTAAACGGAGTCTGGTAGGAGGGGCACAGAGGGAGGAGCCAGCCCACACCATTAAACTCTTAAAGTGCCAATGGCTCCTGGTGGACCCGTCTATACCCCATGGTACTAATATGGACCCCAGCATCCTCTACGGACGTAAGAGAAAATAGGATATTAATACCTACCGGTAAATCCTTTTCTCTTAGTCCGTAGAGGATGCTGGGGACACATCAAGAACCATGGGTTTAGACGGGATCCGCAGGAGACATGGGCACTTTAAGACTTTCAAAGGGGTGTGAACGGGCTCCTCCCTCTATGCCCCTCCTCCAGACTCCAGTTATAGGAACTGTGCCCAGGGAGACGGACATTTAGAGGAAAAGGATTTATTGTTAAACTTAGGTGAGATACATACCAGCTCACACCTCAAGCACGCCGTACAACATGGCATTCAACAACATTAGCAACAGGCTGACCATAAACGTAATACAACATGTGTGTAACCATAACTAATAACTGCAGAAACAGTACGCACTGGGACGGGCGCCCAGCATCCTCTACAGACTAAGAGAAAAGGATTCACCGGTAAGTATTAAAATCCTATTTTCTCATACGTCCTAGAGGATGCTGGGGACACTTCAAGAACCATCGGGTTTATACCAAAGCTCTAGAACAGGCGGGAGAGTGCAGATGACTCTGCAGCACCGATTGACCAAACATGAGGTCCTCATCAGCTAGGGTATAAAACTAGTAGAACTTCGCAAAGGTGTTTGAACCCGACCAAGTAGCCGCTCGGCAAAGTTGTAAAGCCGAGACCCCTCGGGCAGCCGCCCAGGATGAGCCCACCTTTCTGGTAGAATGGGCCTTCACCGATTTCGGTAACGGCAATCCAGACGTAGAATGTGCTTGCTGAATCGTATTACAGATCCAGCGTGCAATAGTCCGCTTGGAAGCAGGAGCCCCAATCTTGTTGGGATCATACAGGACAAACAGAGCCTCCGTTTTTCTAATCTGAGCCTTTCTGGCTACATACATTTTCAAAGCTCTGACCACATCTAGAGACTTCGATTCCGCTAAGGCGTCAGTAGCCACTGGCACCACAATAGGTTGGTTTATGTGAAACGATTACACCACTTTTGGCAGACACTGCTGACTAGTTCTCAACTCTGCTCTATCTTCATGGAAGATCAAATAGGGGCTCTTGTGAGACAAAGCCGCCAATTCAGACACCCGCCTCGCAGAGGCCAAGGCCAACAGCATGATCACTTTCCAAGTGACGAACTTCAACTCTACCTTACGTAAAGGTTCAAACCAATGAGATTGCAGGAACTGCAACACCACGTTAAGATCCCATGGTGCCACCGAGGGCACAAAGGGAGGTTGGATGTGCAGCACGCCTTTCACGAAAGTCTGAACTTCTGGAAGGGAAGCCAAATCTTTTTGAAAGAAAATTGACAAGGCCGAAATTTTTACTTTAATTGAGCCTCACTTTAGGCCCGCATCCACACCTGTTTGCAGAAAATGGAGAAAACGGCCCAGCTGAAATTCTTCCGTAGGAGCCTTCTTGAATTCACACCAACACACATATTTTCTCCAAATACGGTGATAATGTTTCGCCGTTACTTCTTTTCTAGCCTGAAGAAGTGTGGGAATGACTTCACCTGGAATATCCCTTCGGGCTAGGATCCAGCGTTCAACCTCCAAGCCGTCAAACGAAGCTGCGGTAAGTCTTGGTACACGCACGGCCCCTGCTGTAACAGATCCTCTCATAGAGGAAGAGGCCAGGAATCTCCTATGAGCAATTCCTGAAGATCTGGATACCAGGCCCTCCTTGGCCAGTCTGGAACAATGAGGATTGCATGAACCCTTGCTCTTCTTATGATCTTTATCACTTTTGGAATCGAAGGGAACACATAGACCGACTGAAACACCCACGGTGTCACAAGGGCATCCACCGTTATTGCTTGAGGGTCCCTGAACCTGGAACCATATTTCGGAAGTTTCTTGTTGAGGCGAGACGCCATCGTGTCTATTTGAGGAATTCCCCAACGACTTGTCACTTCTGCAAGGACCTCTTGATGCAGACCCCACTCTCCTGGATGGAGATCGTGTCTGCTGAGGAAGTCTGCTTTCCCAGTTGTCCACACTTGGAATGAAGACCGCTGACAGAGCGCTTACATGCCCTTCCGCCCAGCTGAAAACTTTTGTGGCTCTGCTCTTCGTTCCGCCCTGGCGGTTTATGTACGCCACTGCTGTTATGTTGTCCGACTGAATCAAGACGGGCAGATCGCAAAGAAGATGTTCCGCTTGTAGAAGGCCGTTGTAAATGGCCCTTAATTCCAGAATGTTATGTGTAGACAAGCTTCCTGGCTTGACCATTTTTCCTGGAAATGTTCCCCCCTGTGTGACTGCACCCCAGCCTCGCATCCGTGGTCCCCAGGATCCAGTCCTGGATCCCGAACCTGCGTCCCTCTAGGAGGTGAGAGCTGTGCAGCCACCACAGGAGTGAGATTCTGGTCTTGGACGATAGGATTATCTGTCGGTGCATGTGCAGATGGGACCCGGACCACTTGTGCAACAGATCCCACTGAAAAACTCTGGCATGGAATCTGCCAAATGGAATGGCCTCGTAGGCCGCCACCATCTTCCCCCGCAATCGAGTGCATTGATGGATCGAGACTCTCGCTGGCTTTAGATTTTGTTTGATCAGACTCTGAATTTCCAGAGCCTTCTCTTCTGGAAGAAAAACTCACTGTAATTCTGTGTCCAGAATCATTCCCAAAAACGATAGTCATTTCGTCGGACTCAACTGTGACTTTGGCAAGTTCAAGAGCCAACCATGTTGTTGCAGAACTGTCAGGGAAATCGTAATGCTCTGCAGTAATCTGTCCCTGGATCTCGCCTTTATCAGGAGATTGTCCAAAGTACGGGATAATTGTGACTCCTTGCTTGCGCAAGAGAACCATCATTTCCGCCATAACTTTGGTGAAAAGCCTCGGAGCGGTGCATAGACCAAACGGCAACGTCTGAAAATAAGAATTTACTTACCGATAATTCTATTTCTCATAGTCCGTAGTGGATGCTGGGGACTCCGTCAGGACCATGGGGAATAGCGGCTCCGCAGGAGACAGGGCACATCTAAAGAAAGCTTTTAGGATCACATGGTGTGTACTGGCTCCTCCCCCTATGACCCTCCTCCAAGCCTCAGTTAGGTACTGTGCCCGGACGAGCGTACACAATAAGGAAGGATCTTGAATCCCGGGTAAGACTCATACCAGCCAGACCAATCACACTGTACAACTTGTGATCTGAACCCAGTTAACAGTATGATAACAAACGAAGTAGCCTCTGAAAAGATGGCTCACAACAATAATAATAACCCGATTTTTGTAACAATAACTATGTACAAGTATTGCAGACAATCCGCACTTGGGATGGGCGCCCAGCATCCACTACGGACTATGAGAAATAGAATTATCGGTAAGTAAATTCTTATTTTCTCTAACGTCCTAGTGGATGCTGGGGACTCCGTCAGGACCATGGGGATTATACCAAAGCTCCCAAACGGGCGGGAGAGTGCGGATGACTCTGCAGCACCGAATGAGAGAACTCCAGGTCCTCCTTAGCCAGAGTATCAAATTTGTAAAATTTTACAAACGTGTTCTCCCCTGACCACGTAGCTGCTCGGCAAAGTTGTAATGCCGAGACCCCTCGGGCAGCCGCCCAAGATGAGCCCACCTTCCTTGTGGAGTGGGCCTTTACAGATTTAGGCTGTGGCAGGCCTGCCACAGAATGTGCAAGTTGGATTGTGCTACAGATCCAACGCGCAATCGTCTGCTTAGACGCAGGAGCACCCATCTTGTTGGGTGCATACAATATAAACAACGAGTCAGATTTTCTGACTCCAGCTGTCCTTGAAATATATATTTTTAATGCTCTGACAACGTCCAGTAACTTGGAGTCCTCCAAGTCGCTAGTAGCCGCAGGCACCACAATAGGCTGGTTCAAGTGAAAAGCCGAAACCACCTTAGGGAGAAAATGAGGACGTGTCCGCAGTTCTGCCCTGTCCGAATGGAAAATCAGATATGGGCTTTTGTACGATAAAGCCGCCAACTCTGAAACTCTCCTGGCTGAAGCCAGGGCCAGTAGCATGGTTACTTTCCATGTAAGATACTTCAAATCTACAGATTTGAGAGGCTCAAACCAATGAGATTTGAGAAAATCCAAAACTACGTTTAGATCCCACGGTGCCACTGGGGGCACAATCGGGGGCTGTATATGTAGTACACCCTTGACAAAAGTTTGTACTTCAGGCACTGAAGCCAATTCCTTCTGGAAGAAGATTGATAAGGCCGAAATTTGAACTTTAATAGACCCCAATTTGAGGCCCATAGACAATCCTGCCTGCAGGAAATGTAAGAATCGACCCAATTGAAATTCTTCCGTTGGGGCCTTCTTGGCTTCACACCACGCAACATATTTTCTCCAAATGCGGTGATAATGTTGTGCGGTCACTTCCTTCCTAGCCTTAATCAAGGTAGGAATAACTTCCTCTGGAATGCCCTTTTCTTTTAGAATCCGGCGTTCAACCGCCATGCCGTCAAACGCAGTCGCGGTAAGTCTTGGAACATACAAGGTCCCTGCTGAAGCAGATCCCTTCTTAGAGGTAGAGGCCACGGATCCTCCGTGAGCATCTCTTGAAGTTCCGGATACCAAGTTCTTCTTGGCCAATCCGGAGCCACTAGTATTGTTCTTACTCCCCTTTTCCGAATAATTCTCAGTACCTTTGGTATCAGAGGCAGAGGAGGAAACACATACACTGACTGGTACACCCATGGTGTTACCAGAGCGTCCACAGCTATTGCCTGAGGGTCTCTTGACCTGGCGCAATATCTGTCCAGTTTTTTGTTGAGGCGAGACGCCATCATATCCACCTTTGGTTTTTCCCAACGGTTCACAATCATGTGGAAAACTTCCGGATGAAGTCCCCACTCTCCCGGGTGAAGGTCGTGTCTGCTGAGGAAGTCTGCTTCCCAGTTGTCCACTCCCGGGATGAACACTGCTGACAGTGCTATGACATGATTTTCCGCCCAGCGAAGAATCCTTGCAGCTTCTGTCATTGCTCTTCTGCTTCTCGTGCCGCCTTGTCTGTTTACGTGGGCGACTGCCGTGATGTTGTCCGACTGGATCAACACCGGCTGACCCAGAAGCAGCGGTTTTGCCAAGCTTAGAGCATTGTATATCGCTCTTAGCTCCAGTATATTTATGTGAAGAGACGTCTCCAGGTCTGACCATACACCCTGGAAGTTTCTTCCCTGTGTGACTGCTCCCCAGCCCCGTAGGCTGGCATCCGTGGTCACCAGGACCCAGTCCTGTATGCCGAACCTGCGGCCCTCTAACAGATGGGCACTCTGCAACCACCACAGGAGAGACAACCTTGTTCTTGGTGACAGTGTTATCCGCTGATGCATGTGCAGATGCGATCCGGACCATTTGTCCAGCAGATCCCACTGAAATGTTCGTGCATGGAATCTGCCGAATGGAATTGCTTCGTAAGAAGCCACCATCTTTCCCAGGACTCTTGTGCATTGATGTACTGACACAGTTCCTGGTTTTAGGAGGTTCCTGACCAGTTCGGATAACTCCCTTGCTTTCTCCTCCGGGAGAAACACCTTTTTCTGAACCGTGTCCAGAATCATTCCCAGGAACAGCAGACGTGTTGTCGGGGTCAATTGAGATTTTGGAAGATTCAGAATCCACCCGTGTTGCTGAAGCACTACTTGGGTTAGTGCTACACCGACTTCCAGCTGTTCTCTGGACTTTGCCCTTATCAGGAGATCGTCCAAGTAAGGGATAATTAATACGCCTTTTCTTCGTAGAAGAACCATCATTTCGGTCATTACCTTGGTAAAGACCCGAGGGGCCGTGGACAAACCAAACGGCAGCGTTTGAAACTGATAATGACAGTCTTGTATCACGAACCTGAGATACCCTTGGTGTGAGGGGTAAATTGGGACATGCAGATAAGCATCTTTTATGTCCAGGGACACCATGAAGTCCCCTTCTTCCAGATTCGCTATCACTGCTCTGAGTGACTCCATCTTGAACTTGAATTTCTGTATGTACAGGTTCAAGGATTTCAGATTTAGAATAGGTCTTACCGAACCGTCCGGCTTCGGTACCACAAATAGTGTGGAATAATACCCCTTTCCCTGTTGTAGGAGGGGTACCTTGACTATCACCTGCTGAGAATACAGCTTGTGAATGGCTTCCAATACCGTCGTCCTTTCTGAGGGAGACGTTGGTAAAGCAGACTTTAGGAACCGGCGAGGGGGAGACCTTTTGAACTCCAACATGTAACCCTGAGATACTATCTGCAGGATCCACGGGTCCACCTGTGAGCGAGCCCACTGATTGCTGAAAATCTTTAGTCGACCCCCCACCGCTCCTGAGTCCGCTTGTAAAGCCCCAGCGTCATGCTGATGGCTTTGTAGAACCCGGGGCGGGCTTCTGGTCCTGGGCAGGGGCTGCTTGCTGCCCTCTCTTACCCTTTCCTCTGCCTCGCGGCAGATAAGACTGTCCTTTTGCTCGCTTGTTTTTATAGGAGCGAAAGGACTGCGGCTGAAAAGACGGTGTCTTTTTCTGTTGGGAGGGGGTCTGAGGTAAAAAAGTGGATTTGCCGGCAGTTGCCGTGGCCACCAGATCCGATAGACCGACCCCAAATAATTCCTCTCCTTTATATGGCAATACTTCCATATGCCTTTTGGAATCCGCATCACCTGACCACTGTCGCGTCCATAAACTTCTTCTGGCAGATATGGACATCGCACTTACTCTTGATGCTAGAGTA
The DNA here is from genome assembly GCF_028390025.1 of Pseudophryne corroboree. Taxonomy (NCBI): domain Eukaryota; kingdom Metazoa; phylum Chordata; class Amphibia; order Anura; family Myobatrachidae; genus Pseudophryne; species Pseudophryne corroboree. The sequence goes on along the minus strand of NC_086450.1, from coordinate 134,244,719 downwards.
CAAATATCCCTCTGAGCATCTCGCATATAAAGAAACGCATCCTTTAATTGCTCTAGAGTCAATAAAATACTGTCCCTATCCAGGGTATCAATATTTTCAGTCAGGGAATCCAACCACACTACCCCAGCACTGCACATCCAGGCTGAGGCTATTGCCGGTCGCAGTATAACACCAGTATGAGTGTATATACTTTTCAGGGTAGTTTCCAGCCTCCTATCCGCTGGATCCTTGAGGGCGGCCGTATCAGGAGACGGCAACGCCACTTGCTTTGATAAACGTGTGAGCGCCTTATCCACCCTAGGGGGTGTTTCCCAGCGCGTCCTAACCTCTGGTGGGAAAGGGTATAATGCCAATAACTTCTTAGAAATTAGCAGTTTTCTATCTGGGTTAACCCACGCTTCATCACACACGTCATTCAATTCCTCTGATTCTGGAAAAGCTACAGGTAGTTTTTTCACCCCCCACATAATACCCCTTTTTGAGGTACCAGCAGTATCAGAGATCTGCAAAGCCTCCTTCATTGCCGTGATCATATAACGTGTGGCCCTGTTGGAAAATACGTTTGTTTCTTCACCGTCGACACTAGATTCATCTGTGTCGGTAACCGTGTCGACTGACTGAGGTAAGGGACGTTTTACAGCCCCTGACGGTGTCTGAGACGCCTGAGCCGGTACTGACTGGTTTTCCGGCCGTCTCATTTCGTCTACTGACTTTTGTAATGTACTAACATTATCACGTAATTCCATAACTAAAGCCATCCATTCCGGTGTCGACTCCCTAGGGGGTGACATCACCATTACCGGCAATTGCTCTGCCTCCACACCAACATCGTCCTCATACATGTCGACACACACGTACCGACACACAGCAGCCACACAGGGAATGCTCTAATCGAAGACAGGACCCCCTTAGCCCTTTGGGGAGACAGAGGGAGAGTTTGCCAGCACACACCAAAAGCGCTATAAATGTATATAAACAACCCTAAAAGGTGTTGTTTTTGTTATAAGCGCTTTTAATATATAAATATCGCCAATTTATGCCCCCCTTCTCTTTGTTACCCTGTTTCTGTAGTGCAGTGCAGGGGAGAGTCCTGGGAGCCTTCCTCACAGCGGAGCTGAGCAGGAAAATGGCGCTGAGTGCTGAGGAGAATAAGCTCCGCCCCCTTTTCGGCGGGCTTTTCTCCCGGGTTTTGAGAAATCTGGCCTGGGTTAAATACATACATATAGCCTTAATGGCTATATGTGATGTATTCTTTGCCACTAAAGGTATTTAATATTGCTGCCCAGGGCGCCCCCAGCAGCGCCCTGCACCCTCCGTGACTGGTCAGTGAGAAGTGTGTAGCAACAATGGCGCACAGCTGCCGTGCTGTGCGCTACCTTCATGAAGACTGAAGAGTCTTCTGCCGCCTGTTTCCGGACCTCCGATCTTCAACATCTGTAAGGGGGGTCGGCGGCGCGGCTCCGGGACGAACCCCAGGATGACCTGTGTTCCGACTCCCTCTGAAGCTATGTCCAGTAGCCTAAGACTCCAATCCATCCTGCACGCAGGTGAGTTGAAAATCTCTCCCCTAAGTCCCTCGATGCAGTGAGCCTGTTGCCAGCAGGACTCACTGAGATTTAAAACCTAAAAAAACTTTTTCTAAGCAGCTCTTTAAGAGAGCCACCTAGATTGCACCCTGCTCGGACGGGCACAAAAACCTAACTGAGGCTTGGAGGAGGGTCATAGGGGGAGGAGCCAGTACACACCATGTGATCCTAAAAGCTTTCTTTAGATGTGCCCTGTCTCCTGCGGAGCCGCTATTCCCCATGGTCCTGACGGAGTCCCCAGCATCCACTAGGACGTTAGAGAAATTGGTAATGACAATCCTGAATCGCAAACCTCAGGTAAGCCTGATGCGGAGGATATATGGGGACGTGTAAGTAGGCATCCTTTATGTCGACCGACACCCTAAAATCCCCTTCCTTCAGACTGGAGATCACTGCTCGGAGAGATTCCATCTTTAAATTGAATTTTCTCAGATAGAAATTGAGGGATTTTAGGCTCAGAATTGGTCTGACCGAGCTGTCCGGCTTCGGGACTACGAAGAGGCTCGAATAAAAAACTTCTCCCTGTTGTGACGGGGCCACCTTGACAATGACTTGATTTTGACACCGCTTTTGTATCGCATCGCATACTACCTCCCTGTCCGGAAGAGAAGCTGGTAAGGCCGATTTGAAAAAAACGTCTTGAAACTCCAGTTTGTACCCTTGGGACACTATTTCTAACACCCATGAGTCTAGGGCGGAACGAACCCAGAACTGACTGAAGAGTTGGAGACGTGCCCCCACCGATGCGGACTCCTGCAGAGGAGTCCCAGCGACATGCGGTGGATTTGGCAGAAGCCGGAGAGGACTTCTGCACCTGGGAACCTGCCACAGCCAGTGACCTTTTTCCCTTTCCTCTTCCTCTAGAAGCAAAGAAGGAAGACCCTCGTCCTTTTTTGTATTTAATGGGCCGAAAGGACTGTATCTGATAGTGGTGCGTCTTCTTTTGTTGTGCAGGAACATAAGGTAAAAATTATGACTTACCCGCGGTAGCCGTAGATACCAGGTCAGCGAGGCCGTCACCAAACAAGACACCACCTTTATACGGCAGAGACTCCATAGCCTTCTTAGAGTCAGCATCAGCATTCCATTGATGAAGCCACAATGCTCTTTTAACTGATACTGCCATGGCATTGGCCCTTGAGTCCAAAAGGCCAATGTCTCTCGCAGCTTCCTTTAGGTAGGCTTCAGCGTCCTTGATATAACCCAGTGTCAAAAGAATGCTATCCCTATCCAGGGTATCTAACTCAGTTATCTGCCCACTTTTCAATAGCGGCATAATGGATTTCAATGTATTTTCCTGCTTACGATCCGCAGGTTCCTTTAGGGCTGCCGTGTCAGGCGACGGAAGTGCCACCTTTTTGGATAGTCGTGACAAAGCCTTGTCTACAGTGGGGGGTGACTCCCACTTTTCCCTATCCCCAGGAGGGAACGGATACGCCACCGGAATTCCCATGGGAATCTGAAACTTCTTGTCAGGATTTTCCAAAACCTTTTCAAAAAGCGTGTTCAGTACATGAGAGGGAGGAAACGTTACCTCAGGTTTCTTTCCTTTATACATACAGACCCTAGTATCAGGAACAGCAGGATCCTCCGTGAAATGTAACACGTGTTTTATCGCCACAATCAAGTACTGAATGCTCTTTGCCAGTTTAGGATTTAATCTGGCATCACTATAGTCGACACTGGAGTCAGAATCCGTGTCGGTATCTGTATCTGCTATCTGGGTAAATGAACGCTTTTATTTAATAAAGCCACATTTGCATTTAAAGCACTCAAAACATTCACCCAATCAGGAGTCGGCGGTGCCGACATGGTCACTCCCACAGCTGTTTCGGTCCCTAATCCAGCCTCCTCCTGAGAAGAGCACTCAGCCTCAGACATGCCGACACACGTGTACCGACACCCACAGACACACTGGGCATATAGGGGACAGACCCACAGTAAAGCCTGTCAAAGAAACACAGAGGGAGTTTGCCAGCTCACAACCCAGCGCTTATCCCGGTACTGAAAACCTTTAAACAAAGCCTCAGACCTGTTAGCGCTTTTATAAATACATATATAGCACCAAAAAAACTGTGCCCTTCCCCCCCTGCTTTGCACCCTGTTACTTAATACAGCAGTGTAGAGGAAGGACCAGCGTCTCTGTAGCTCTGTGAAGAGAAAATGGTGCTGATGAGAGCTGTGAGGGCTAAGCCCCACCCCCTTAATGGCGCGCTTCAGCCCCGCTATTTTTTAGAATATTTATACTGGCAGGGGTTCGGATTTAGTGCCATGGCACTTAAAAACCACTTTGCCAGTCTTATATGAGGTTTTTTTAATGCTGCCCAGGGCGCCGCGCCCCCCCCCCCTGCACCCTGTAGTGCCGCTGTGTGTGGGAGCATGGCGCGCAGCGTGGCCGCTGTGCCGTACCTCAAAGCCGTCACTGATGTCTTCTGATCTTCTTCTACTCACCTGTCTTCTGACTTCTGGCTCTGCAAGGGGGGTGACGGCGGGCTCTGGGAACGAGCATCTAGGCGTACCTAGCGTTCAGACCCTCAGGAGCTAATGGTGTCCGGTAGCCAAAGAAGCAGAGCCTTGAAACTCACAGAAGTAGGTCTGCTTCTCTCCCCTCAGTCCCACGAAGCAGGGAGACTGTTGCCAGCAGGTCTCCCTGAAAATTATAAACCTAACAAAAGTCTTTTTCAGAGAAACTCAGGAGAGCTCCTCAGTGTGCATCCAGTCTCACTGGGCACAGATTCTAAACTGGAGTCTGGAGGAGGGGCATAGAGGGAGGTGCCAGTTCACACCCCTTTGAAAGTCTTAAAGTGCCCATGTCTCCTGCGGATCCCGTCTATACCCATGGTTCTTGAAGTGTCCCCAGCATCCTCTAGGACGTATGAGAAACAATCATGATATAATTATATCTTAAGCATGATCATAGTGGCATAAATATAGATCACTTAATATTTAAATATGGGCTCCCAGATAGTGGTAATGTTTTAAAGCTACAGATAAACCTTTCTTCTGGGCTACGTATAAGAAAGATGACCAGGTGGAAAACCTAAGAACCAATGAGTCGCTTTCTCATTAAGCCCACGACTGGTCTGCATCCATGGTAGTGGCAAATTGTAAGTGAATGGCTTAACCAGGCATAAATTCTCACCCTAGCAGGTAGTACCTATGAGCCTCTGTGGCTCACTTTTATCACGAGGTACTGTTTTCCTACTGGAGCGTACTTTGATTTACGGGAAGCAGCTTATGGCTCAGGTACAACACGGGGTTTTCCGCCCCATCTCTAACATCCAATCTCACACATGAGGCGCCAATTTGAAGGAAGAATCTACAACAAAAATTTGTAGCTTGCGGGACTGAGCACGAGCAAACCAAATAACTGATAATTCAGCTTCCGTGGTATCAGCCTATCTGGGCACTTCTTTTATTTTATTTCAGACAATGCTGTGGCCCCTGGTGGTAAAATAGTTTCCTTCTTCAGTAACCAGATAAACCCAGAAAAACAGTATACTTGGATTATCCTTTTAGGCCACTGTTTTACGGCCACTACATTATCTACCTTTGGCCTTCCCTGGAATTGCTCCAAGACACCGTGCATGCCATAGCACACTTAGATTGGATTGCCCTGTGGTTTTTTTCAATGATGTTTAGAGAGCTTTCATGTAGAGCAGATGTGATTCTGAAAAAAATATTACAAAACTGTCCAAACACACAGCAGCATAAGCCCTATAAGCTTTGGCAGCTTATTTACTGGCCTCTGGAAGGTGGCAGAGAAATAGTGTGTGTCACATTAACCACTTGCCTGGCATGACCACACCAGCAAGTGTCTTATTTGACCAGGGCTCTCAGGATGCGACCAGTCAGAAAAACAGTGTTAGCAGCGGCAGGGAAGAGAAACTTCCCTCCACTGCTGCTCTCAAGAGAGACAGTAAAAGGTCCCTCTGCCTCACTGCACCCTCCCCTCAGTGTTGCCGTGCTGCAGATCATTGCTGTTCGGTAAGTACGGCAGGACCCCTCACCCAGTGGCTGCAGACAATGGCAACCGCTGGGAAATTGTAAAACAAGCCACCCCCAGACCCACCCCTGTGTACCTTGCAGCTGTCTTGGGGATAAAAAGTAACGTTGCAATGGTCGCAATGTTACCGATCTTCCCGACCAATGTTTTGATGTTTGAGAAAAATTATGATTTTTTTTTTTTTTTAAATGTTTAAAAAAAAAAAAGTAAAAAAATATACGTTATGGTAAGAACTTACCGTTGATAACAGTCCACAGGATAACAATGGGATATGATGAAGCGACAGTGTATTTGCACCAATCGGTCAAAGCTTTCCGGCCTCCCAGAATGCAATGGGTCAGTCAATATATCCCCGCCTCCTGGCTCAGGCAAATCAGATGTATTCCAAAGCTCAAGGCAGGAGCATCATAGATAGCCCTAATGGCAATAAGAACACATATGCACATCCTTCCGTACAAGAAGGAAGAGGTTAGTGAGTAAAAGGATCCTCAAATCAGGTGCGTCAGGGTAGGATACCTGTGGACTTAGGAGAAATACCATTATCAACGGTAAGTTCTTACCATAACGTATATTTCTCCGGCAGGTCCACAGGTTTTCCACAGGATAACAATGGAATTTCCCAAAGCAATTTAGTGGTGGGGATGCTCCTGATTGGACAGGAGAATCCTTCACCCGAATTAAGCGTCATGACAGGCAAAGGTATCCATGGCATAATGCCTAAAAAAAGTGTTAATGGAAGACCATGTGGCTGCCTTACATATCTGTTCTGCTGAAGAACCACGTTGTGCTGCCCATGATAGACCTACCTTACGAGTAGATTGAGCAGAGACATTTACCGGAACAGGGAGATCAGCTTGAGAATATGCTTCTAAAATAGTCATCCGAAGCCATCTTGCCAGTGTCTGCTTATCAGCAGGCCATCATCTCTTGTGAAATCCGTAGAGAATAAAAAGAGAATCTGTCTTTCTGATGGCATTGGTACGATCCACGTAGATGCATCTCCCGCAGAAAGGCCCGGTACCTAGAAAGCCGGGACTACAATTTCTTCATTAAGGTGGAATTTAGACACCACCTTTGGAAGATACCCAGATCTAGTTCTGAGAACTGCTTTATCTGGGTAAAAAAAAAATCAGAAATGGAGAACGACATGATAATGCCCCTAAATCTGATACTCTTCTAGCTGACGCCATAGCCAGTAGAAAGAGAACTTTAGCTGTCAACCATTTAAGATCCACTTTATTAAGTGGTTCAAATGGGGCAACATGAAGGGCTTTCAGGACTAGACTTAAGTCCCAAGGCACTGTAGGAGGAACAAAAGGAGGTTGAATGCGCAGCATTCCCTGGAAAAAAGTATGCACATCCTGTAAATTGGCAATTTTCTTTTGGAACCATATAGTCAATGTCGACACTTGCACTCTTAAGGAAGCCACCTTCAAACCTTTATCCATTCCTGACTGAAGGAACGCTAAGACCCTGGAAATTCTGAAAACCTTAGGGTCCATTTTCCGTTCACTGCACCAATAAATATAGGTTTGCCATATTCGGTGATAAATGCAAGCTGAGGAAGGTTTCCTTGCTCTGAGCATAGTTTGAATTACCTGTTGTGAGAATCCTCTTGACATCAGGATAGAGGTTTCAAGAGCCACGCCGTCGAAGACAGTCGATCCAGATGTCTGTGATAACAAGGACCCTGCATCAGTAGATCTGGACGTTGAGGGAGCAGAAGTGGAGCATCCATCGACATTCTTTGCAGATCTGTGTACCAATGTTTTCTGGGCCAAGCCACAGCTATTAGTATCATGGCACCTTTCCCTTGCTTTATTTTTCTCACCACCCTGGATAATAGGGTGATTGGAGGAAACACATAAGCCAGATGAAAGTCCCATCTCACCGACAGGGCATCCACAAAGATCGCTCTGGGATCCTTTGTTCTTGACCCGTATGCGAGAACTTTGTTGTTCAGACGGGACACCATGAGATCTCTCTCTGGCAACCCCCACTTGTCTACTAGAGTCTGAAAGACCTCCGGGTGTAGAGTCCATTCGCTTGCCTCAATGGTGTGTCGACTGAGAAAGTCCGCTTCCCAGTTTAGGACTCCCGGAATGAACACTGCGGACAAGGCTGCGGACAAGGCTGGATGATGTTCTGCCCACTTTAGTATGTGACTTACCTCCTTCATCGCTTTTCGGCTGCGAGATCCTCCCTGATGGTTGAGGTACACTACTACCGTCGCATTGTCCGAGCGGATCTGTACTGGTTTTCCCCAAAGAATGTCCTTTGCCTGAATCAGTGCCATGTATATGGCCCAAAGTTCCAATATATTTATTCGTAGGCAACCTTCTTCCTTGGTCCATTGCCCCTGGAAACACAACCTTCTTGACACTGCTCCCCAGCCCTGGAGACTGGCATCTGTCATCAGAATTTCCCAATCTGATATCAAAAGGGTCTTCCCTTGTCCAGATGGGATGTCTGTAGCCACCAGGCTAATGACCTCCTTACTTCTATCGTAAGAACTATAGTCTGTGTTTTTATCGTCTGATGCAACCCATTCCATTTGGCAAGAATCAGACGCTGCAGAATCCTCGAGTGGAATTGTGCATATTCCACCATCTCGAATGTTGATACCCTCAAACCCATCACATGCATTGCTGCGTGAAGGGATAGCTTTTGACTTTGTAGCAAGTCCTGAATCCTTGACTGAACCTTGGATATCTTGTTCAGACGTAACATTACTCTCTGGAGACTTGAATCCAGTACAGCCCCCCAAGTGAGTCATCCACTGTGATGGTACCAGAGACGATTTTGCCCAATTTATGAGCCACCCGTGCTTCTGCAGACATGTTATTGTCTGTTGCAGATGACATAGGAGCAATTCCTGCGACTGTGCCAGGATTAAAAGATCGTTGAGGTATGGAAAAATTCTTATCCCCTGCTGGCGGAGATAAGCTGCCATTACCATCATAATCTTGGTAAATACTCTGGGGGCTGTGGGTAACCCAAAAGGTAGGGCCTGGAACTGAAAATGCTGTTGGAGGATAGCGATCCTGAGATAGGACTGATGGAAAAGTGCTATAGGAACGTGCAGGTAAGCATCCTGTATATCCAGGGATACTATATAATCCCCTGGCTCCATGGCCAAAATGATGGTGTCACGATCCGGGTATCTGGACGCCATTACTTACCCTTCAGATGCCTCCTAAGGCTGGCTCAGCGTTCCAGGACCGGATCCCGCTGTTCCTGAGTTTCCACATGCAGAATGTCAGAGTGGTGATTTCATCAGCCGCGGCCTCCGCTGTGCCCGCGTGGTTAAATGTGCGCTTGTCAGTCTGGCGTCTCCTGTCTCCTGTGGCCGGCGTCGCCATTACTGTTTCAATTCTCACATGGATTACAAACCAAACTTCCCTCCAAGTGTCTGCATGGGCGCAGCCATCTTGGATTTTGTCATCTGATTATTTCCACCAATCTGCTGTCTGTATTGTTGATTTGCATAATTGCCTAGCCAACCCCTTCCTTGCTGCAGGTATAAGTATGCTGTGCCTGAGCAAGGAAGGCGTCAGTGCTTTGGTTGTCTAACCTAGTTCCAGTTTGTCTCTCTCCTGTGGTTGTCTTCCAGGTTCCAGCTCCTGTCTCCAGACTTCTGCTATAGAGACCCGCACCAGCATTCCATCTGCGGTGTAGCCTGACTCTCCGATCCATTCTGGACTCACCTGTTTCCAGCTACAACAATCACCTGCTTCCAGCCCAGCTTCCAGCAGTGTACAGCTTCTCTTAAAGGGCCGGTGTCCTTTCTGCAGTTTACCACTCTCCACCGGTATTATTATTTCACCGCTCTCAAACAATCACCTGCTTCCAGCCCAGCTTCCAGCAGTGTATAGCTTCTCTTAAAGGGCCGGTGTACTTTTCTGCAGTTTACCACTCTCCACCGGTATTATTATTTCACCGCTCTCAAACTCCAAACTTCATTATTATTTCATCGCTCTCAAGTTCGTTTATTATTTAACTGGTTCCAGCCAGTATCCACTCCGTACCAACAACAGTCTGGTTCCAGCCAGTATCCACAGCAGCCGTTTTACCTTCAGCAGCCCAGACTTTCCTGGAACATCAGCTGGTACGATCCAGGGTTCTCTCCATTGCTACAGTCAGGCCTGGTAAGGACTTTCCAACTAGAAGATTATAAGAACTGTCTCACACTACCAGTGCCTGTGGCCCTTGCCACCCTGTAGTACCCAGGAATTGTATTTATCCTCTGTTGACTTTTATGTTTCCTTTTACTGCTGCTGTGTTACGGAGTTTGTCATAATAAACATCATTGACTTTTATCCTGGTTGTCGTGGTCACGCCTTCGGGCAGTTATTCTACATGTTACTTACATGTCTAGGGGTCTGATACAACCTCCCAGGTTCCGTTACATCTCAGCCCCTACAACTGAGGCTGCCTCCCGTCAGCTCAGGCCCTCAGTTGTGACAGTAAGCACTGACTTAATGAATCCAGCCGGAGACCAGGATCAAGCGGCCAGGCCGATGCAAGAACTGGCAGCCCGACTTGAACATCAGGAGGCTGCACAGGGCCACATCATCCGCTGTCTCCAGGATCTCTCTACACGGCTGGATGGGATTCAAACGACCCTCCGTGGACCTGGCACGTCCGGTGCGTCCACTACAGTAACACCAGCTGTAACCCCACCCACCTTACCCATTTCCAGTCCACATCTTCATCTTCCAACGCCAGCAAAATTTGATGGATCTCCAAGGTTCTGCAGGGGATTTCTCAATCAATGTGAAATCCACTTTGAGCTTCTACCTGGCAATTTCTTCAGTGACCGTACCAAAATTGCCTATATCATCTCCCTTCTCAGTGGCTCAGCCCTTGACTGGGCATCACCTTTATGGGAGAAGTCTGATCCCCTGCTATCCTCCTATACTGACTTTGTAGCTACATTCAGGCGCATCTTCGACGAGCCAGGCCGGATAACATCTGCTTCATCTGAGATTCTCCGTTTACGCCAGGGAACACGTACTGTGGGACAGTATCTTATACAGTTTAAAATCCTGGCATCCGAACTGGCATGGAACGACGAGGCCCTGTATGCTGCATTCTGGCATGGCTTATCAGAACGCATCAAGGATGAGTTAGCTACCAGAGACTTGCCCTCTAAGTTGGATGAGCTAATTTCTCTTTGCACGAAGGTTGATCTACGTTTCAGAGAGAGAGCAACCGAGCGAGGAAGATCATCTACTCCTAAATCTTCTGCTCCTCCTCCTCGTCAACCATCTCCATCCAAGGATGAGCCTATGCAAATTAGTCGTTCCCGTCTATCTCCCGCTGAGCGCCGAAGACGTCTCTCTGAGTCTCTCTGTCTCTACTGTGCAGCTCCGTCGCACACTATCAATGCCTGTCCCAAACGTCCGGGAAACTCCAGATCCTAGCTCGCCAAGGAGAGGGCCGGCTAGGAGTAATGATCTCCTCTCCATCTCCTCATGACTGTAACCTCCCAGTGTCGCTCCAAATTGCTCAACGTTACAGGAACGTCATTGCCCTCCTTGATTCCGGAGCAGCTGGGAATTTCATAACCGAAGCTTATGTTAAACGGTGGTCCCTACCCACCGAGAGACTGTCCTCGTCCATCTCTTTGACTGCCGTGGATGGCAGCAAGATTTTTGACGCAGTCATTTCCTTAAGGACTCTTCCAGTTCGTCTGAGAGTGGGAGTTCTTCATTCTGAGTATATTTCTTTTTTAGTGATTCCAAGAGCCACACATCCAGTGGTTTTAGGCCTTCCATGGCTCCGTCTCCACAACCCATCAATTGACTGGACGACTACGCAAATACTGGCATGGGGTCCCTCCTGTGCTGAGACTTGTTTAGCCAAAGTTCTTCCTGTTTGTTCTTCCTTCCCCAGGTCATCTGATGTTCCGCCTCCTCCATATCAAGACTTCACGGACGTGTTCAGTAAAGCCTCTGCTGATATCCTTCCTCCTCATAGAGAATGGTACTGCCCAATCGACCTCATTCCAGGGAAGGTTCCACCGCGAGGCCGAACTTATCCGTTGTCTCTGCCTGAGACACACTCCATGGAAGAGTACATCAAAGAGAACCTGGCGAAGGGTTTCATCCGACCATCTTCTTCTCCAGCCGGCGCAGGCTTCTTCTTCGTTAAGAAGAAAGACGGTGGTCTGCGTCCGTGCATCGACTACAGAGGTCTGAACGACATTACCGTCAAGAACCGATACCCTTTACCCCTGATTACCGAGCTCTTTGATAGAGTTAGTGGTGCAACTATTTTCACAAAGCTGGACTTGAGGGGTGCCTACAATCTCATCCGAATCCGTGAGGGTGACGAGTGGAAGACCGCCTTTAACACCCGTGACGGACATTATGAGTACCTCGTCATGCCCTTCGGATTGAGCAACGCTCCAGCAGTCTTCCAGCACTTCGTGAATGAGATTTTCAGGGACATCTTGTACCGCCATGTCGTGGTTTATCTAGACGACATCCTCATCTTTGCTAATAATCTCGAAGATCATCGTTTCTGGGTAAAACAGGTTCTTTCCCGTCTCCGTGTCAATCACCTCTATTGTAAATTGGAGAAGTGTGTGTTTGAAGTTAAAACCATTCCGTTTCTAGGTTACATTGTGTCCGGTTCCGGACTAGAGATGGATCCTGAGAAACTCCAAGCAATCCAGAATTGGCCTATACCCTTAAGCCTCAAAGGGGTTCAGAGGTTCTTAGGGTTCGCCAATTATTATAGAAAATTTATACGAGACTTTTCCACCATCGTGGCGCCTATCACTGCATTAACCAAGAAAGGTGCTAATCCGTCCAAGTGGTCCGAGGAAGCTACACAGGCCTTTCACCTTCTGAAGCAACGGTTCATCTCTGCACCAGTTCTGAAACAGCCCGACACCGACTCTCCTTTTATCTTAGAGGTAGATGCCTCCTCCGTTGGAGTAGGAGCAGTGTTATCCCAGAGGGCCAAAGATGGACATCTACATCCTTGCAGTTTCTTCTCCCGGAAGTTCTCCCCAGCTGAGCGCAACTATGCCATTGGCGATCAGGAGTTGCTAGCCATCAAGCTCGCTCTGGAGGAGTGGAGATACCTGTTGGAGGGAGCTTCCCACTCAATCACAATACATACCGACCACAAAAATCTTTTATATCTCAAAGGCGCACAATGTCTGAATCCTCGTCAGGCCAGATGGGCACTTTTCTTCTCTAGGTTTGACTTTAAACTCCAGTTTTGTCCGGGTTCTCAGAATCGTAAGGCCGATGCCCTTTCCCGCTCATGGGAGCAAGAAAATGAGTCCGAGTCTGCAGACAAGCATCCTATTATTAATCCGTTGGCATTCTCCACGGTAGGGATGGACTCTACGCCTCCACCAGGGAAAAGTTTTGTTAAGCCAGTTCTAAGGAAGAAGCTCATGCATTGGGCCCATGCTTCCCGTTTTGCTGGACATACAGGCATTCAGAAAACCCTTGAATTTATTTCTAGGTCCTACTGGTGGCCAACTCTGAAGAAGGACGTTATGGAATTTATTGCCTCCTGCCCAAAGTGTGCCCAACACAAAGTCTCCCGCCAGTCGCCTGCGGTGCAACTGGTTCCATTATCTGTTCCCCGTCGACCTTGGACCCATTTGTCGATGGACTTTGTTTCCGATCTACCTATCTGCAACAAGTTTAATACCATCTGGGTGGTAGTTGACCGGTTCACCAAGATGGCACATTTCATCCCTCTCACCGGTCTTCCGTCAGCTTCCAAGTTGGCTCAAGTGTTTATACAAGAGATCTTCCGACTTCACGGTCTTCCTGAAGAGATCATCTCGGATCGTGGAGTACAATTTGTAGCCAAATTTTGGCGAAGTTTGTGTCAAGCCCTCCAAGTCAAGTTAAAGTTTTCCACGGCTTACCATCCTCAGACCAATGGTCAAACCGAGAGGGTGAATCAGGACTTGGAGGCCTTCCTCCGTATATATGTGTCTTCCTCTCAAGATGACTGGGTTCAACTCCTTCCTTGGGCCGAGTTCAGCCACAACAATCAATACCATTCCTCATCTTCTTCTACACCATTCTTCATTAATTATGGATTCCACCCTAAAGTCCCAGAATTCCAACCGCTTCCCGCAACTTCTGTTCCAGCAGTGGATGTCACCTTGCGTCAGTTTTCAAATAACTGGAGGAACGTCCGCGCAGCCCTGCTTAAAGCCTCATTCAGGTATAAGAAGTTTGCCGATAGGAAGCGTAGAGCGGTTCCTGCTCTCAAGGTGGGTGATCGTGTGTGGCTGTCCACGAAGAATTTGAGGTTGAGAGTTCCCAGCATGAAATTTGCACCTCGCTACATCGGACCCTTCAAGATTGAACAAGTCATCAATCCTGTTGCCTACAGGTTACAGTTACTATCCTTCTTGAAAATACCCAGGACATTTCATGTTTCTTTGTTGAAACCGCTGATCCTGAATCGGTTTCATTCCGCACTTCCTCCAGCTCCCAAAGTTCAGACTCAACGGGGAGTCGAGTACGAGGTGGCCAAGATTTTGGACTCACGTTTCCGTTACGGTCAGTTACAATACCTCATTGACTGGAAGGGCTATGGTCCTGAAGAACGCTCTTGGACCAATGCCTCAGACGTCCATGCTCCTGCCTTGGTCCGAAATTTCCACGCAAAGTTTCCTTTAAAGCCTAAGAAGTGTCCTGGGGCCACTCCTAAAGGGGGGGGTGCTGTCACGATCCGGGTATCTGGACGCCATTACTTACCCTTCAGATGCCTCCTAAGGCTGGCTCAGCGTTCCAGGACCGGATCCCGCTGTTCCTGAGTTTCCACATGCAGAATGTCAGAGTGGTGATTTCATCAGCCGCGGCCTCCGCTGTGCCCGCGTGGTTAAATGTGCGCTTGTCAGTCTGGCGTCTCCTGTCTCCTGTGGCCGGCGTCGCCATTACTGTTTCAATTCTCACATGGATTACAAACCAAACTTCCCTCCAAGTGTCTGCATGGGCGCAGCCATCTTGGATTTTGTCATCTGATTATTTCCACCAATCTGCTGTCTGTATTGTTGATTTGCATAATTGCCTAGCCAACCCCTTCCTTTCTGCAGGTATAAGTATGCTGTGCCTGAGCAAGGAAGGCGTCAGTGCTTTGGTTGTCTAACCTAGTTCCAGTTTGTCTCTCTCCTGTGGTTGTCTTCCAGGTTCCAGCTCCTGTCTCCAGACTTCTGCTATAGAGACCCGCACCAGCATTCCATCTGCGGTGTAGCCTGACTCTCCGATCCATTCTGGACTCACCTGTTTCCAGCTACAACAATCACCTGCTTCCAGCCCAGCTTCCAGCAGTGTACAGCTTCTCTTAAATGGCCGGTGTCCTTTCTGCAGTTTACCACTCTCCACCGGTATTATTATTTCACCGCTCTCAAACAATCACCTGCTTCCAGCCCAGCTTCCAGCAGTGTATAGCTTCTCTTAAAGGGCCGATGTACTTTTCTGCAGTTTACCACTCTCCACCGGTATTATTATTTCACCGCTCTCAAACTCCAAACTTCATTATTATTTCATCGCTCTCAAGTTCGTTTATTATTTAACTGGTTCCAACCAGTATCCACTCCGTACCAACAACAGTCTGGTTCCAGCCAGTATCCACAGCAGCCGTTTTACCTTCAGCAGCCCAGACTTTCCTGGAACATCAGCTGGTACGATCCTGGGTTCTCTCCATTGCTACAGTCAGGCCTGGTAAGGACTTTCCAACTAGAAGATTATAAGAACTGTCTCACACTACCAGTGCCTGTGGCCCTTGCCACCCTGTAGTACCCAGGAATTGTATTTATCCTCTGTTGACTTTTATGTTTCCTTTTACTGCTGCTGTGTTACGGAGTTTGTCATAATAAACATCATTGACTTTTATCCTGGTTGTCGTGGTCACGCCTTCGGGCAGTTATTCTACATGTTACTTACATGTCTAGGGGTCTGATACAACCTCCCAGGTTCCATTACATCTCAGCCCCTACAACTGTGGCTGCCTCCCGTCAGCTCAGGCCCTCAGTTGTGACAGATGGAACGTAACATGTCCATGTGAAACAGAAGTACCCAAATGTATTTGTTCAGCACTTTGAGATTGAGAATGGGACAAAATGACCCATTTGGCTTCTGAACTAAAAACAGGTTGGAGGAAAACCCCTGTCCTCATTGTGCATGAGGAACTGGATTGACTACTCCTGACAGAAGCAATTTCTGAACTGCCTCTTGCAAAGCCCTGGCCTTTGTCTCTACCCGAGACGGGCTGGTACAAAAAAACCTTTGAGGAGGGTGCTTCTTGAAGGCAAAAGTATAATCTAGAGATACCATTTCCTGCACCCAGGTATCTGTTGTAGACTGCTGCCAGATCTGTACAAACTGAAGAAGTCGGCCCCCCACCCTGGGATCCCCCAGGTGGAGGCCCGCACCATCAGGCTGACGGCTTATCTGTTTTACCAACCGGTCCTTTGGTAGCCCAATGCTTTTTAGAATTACCAGACTTATTGTATTGGGACTGCCTGCTATCACTTTTACCTTTAGCTTTTCCTTGAGACCGAAAAAGGTCAGAAAAGCCAAAACTTTAGGTTTGAAATTGTATGTGGAAAGAAACTTTACTTTCTTGGAGTTTGCTTCTGACTTCAAAATATTTGTCAATTCTTTACCAAAAAGAATATCTCCAGAAAAGGGCAAAGATTACAAATCCTTCTTAGATTCTGAATCAGCTTTCCACATACGTAGCCAACCTGCTCTACGAGCAGCTATTGTTGAAGCTGATGCCCTGGAGGCAATAGTACCCATATCCAATGCTGCTTCTTCCAAGAACATCGCAGCCTGTTTTATATGTGCTATATGCGATTTTTGCTCTCTAGATGCTATTGAAAAATCCCCCTCCAATGCATCAGCCCAGGCAGAAACTACCTTTGCCATCCAAGCTGAAGCCATGCTTGGCCTTATGACTGTCCCAGACAGGGAAAAAATGTTTTTTTAGAAAACCATCCACTCTCCTATCAATGACATCATTTAATGATGTTGAAGGCAAAGGTAATGTAGATTTTCTCACTAATCGAATCACATGTGTATCTACTTTAGGAGCCACCTCTCTTTTTAAACAATCCCCAGCTGGAAGAGGATAATTGGAATTCCATTTCTTAGGAATTCTAAACTTATTAGGCATAGCCCAAGCCTCTTCCATGATTTCCGTCAGCTGATCTGACCCTGGAAATTCAGTCTTAACTGTTTTGGGACGTTTAAACACAGGTGCCTTGGTTTTTAACACAGGCTCCGCTGAATCCTCTGAGGATAGAATGGCTTTCATTGCTTTAATTAACTCAGCTATATCCACAGAGCCGAGACCTTCTTCCTCCTCTTCGTATGCCGAAGCAGAATTAATTGAGCTTTCATCCTCCGATAAATCCTCATCCGAACCATGTGTAGCCTGTAAAGATGAAGATTTACTTACCACTGGCTTATCAGCCTGTTTCTTTTGAGAGGCAGCTGCTGGAAGTGATACACCACAGGTGGGTAGCTGCATGTAAGGGTTAATCGTGTAACCTATCCCCGGTACAGGAGTTGGAGGAATTATCCTTTCAGCTATACTGGATAAAGTCTGTGCAAACATAGGCCAAGGTGGATCAACCTGCACCTGAATCTGCCTTGTATTTTTCAAGAACACCTGGTGAAAGCTAAAACAATTTCCACACAAACCATCCTAAACCAGATCCTGAGAGAATTACACCCATTTGCAAGACAAATATGATATGAGTGTTGGTGTTGCTGTGAGTGTATCTTCCTCACCTTTGCCGCTCTTAGACATGATAAATAATAAACACTTCCACGGTGTACTACACAATTTGTGACTGTAATCACTTTAAGATTTTAAAGTGACATACAATCCGACCCTGCCCATGCACCAGCATTGAGGATCGGAATAGAACAAAACTGACAGAATATATTAAAGTCAGCAATCACACTAGCAGTCAGTCGCATGTTATACATTAGTATAATAAGCAATATGAGCACATCATCAACTACAACTACATTTCAAGTATGTAGGAGAACATATTACTGAATCATGTTTAAACAGATCTACCGTATTCAGACGCGTTGTGAAAGAAACAACAGTAATACCCCTTTCACACTGCACAAATAACCCTGTATCGACTCGGCATATTGCCAGGTCGACACGGGTCGGCGTGCGGTGTGAAAGGGGCATAGCCGAAATCCCGTGTAGCCTGACCAGGCAATTCAACCCGGGAATAAAGTAGTGTTATACCCGGGTTGAATACCGGGTCAGTGGCTGCGTAAACGGCTCCTGGGTCGACGCGTCCCGGGACCCGTTTACTACAGCAGGGAGAGGCGGCGCGGAGATGATCTCATCTGCCAGCACCACCTCCACCTCCGCTGCTATGGCAACCCGCCCGCCTTATTGCCAGGTTGGGGAAGCCTGCAGCAGCGGCCAATGTCGGATCCCACCCGGAAAGGACCCGTTTCCAATTCCCGGGTGGGATCCGGCACTGGCAGTGTGAAAGGGGTATAAATGTATACAGACTCATATGCAATATGCACTTATCTAACTATTCATACTCAAAAAGGCAGATAGAGACTTAGTGCTGTATTACCCGTACTCAGTAGAGTGGGATACAGGGAGACTCACCTCGCTTCCAGGACCGATCAATACGTTAGCGAACGCTGAGTGGATCCAGATGCTACTAGTGTACACTGCCGCTCAATGAACCTATAGTGAACACAGACACTCAGTGAACACAGACGCACCAGTCACAAAGCCGCCTATGCTGCGACTGGGTACCCTTCGTTTACAGCGTCTGAGACGGAAGCGGGAAACAGTTTGTGGCGGGAGACTCGGAGGAAACTGGTCATGAAACGGGGGGAGGAGCGACTAGGAGAGCATCTGACTCCCCACTGCTGACATCAACCCTAGGGAACACGGCCTCATACTATTCCTGGAGCCTATGATCCCTAAGGCCTAGTGCTGGTGCACCCGAGGTGGCAGCCGCGTCAGCGACTGTTTGGTAGTCTCCTCCCACAACAGTGTGGCTGTGTCTGTATTCCCCTTCTAAGCGGAACTGATGCCTTACCTTCTCCCCATGCTCCGGCCACAGCCTGGTAACGTCTGCTGGACCTGCTAGTATATCCGACACAGACGCCCGCCGAACCAGCACTGTACTCGTGGGTAAGCGTTGTTGCAACCCAGCAGAGAATTGTTGGAGCAACTCTTTCTAAAGGTACGTATAAGACGCTGTTCAGAAAGATTGCTCAGAAAAAAAGTAAGACTATAAAAATAAAATAAGAAATCTTAGGGCTGCTAAAAACCAGCAGCCCTCTGACCATGGTCCGGCTCCTGCCGCACCAAACAAAAAACTGATTTGCCTGAGCCAGGAGGCGGGGATATATGGATGGGCCTGTTGCATGCTGGGAGGCTGGAAAG
This sequence comes from Pseudophryne corroboree, assembly GCF_028390025.1. NCBI lineage: Eukaryota > Metazoa > Chordata > Amphibia > Anura > Myobatrachidae > Pseudophryne > Pseudophryne corroboree. The sequence continues at coordinate 134,225,687 of NC_086450.1, read as the reverse complement.
CTATGACCGATTGGTGCAAATCCACTGTCGCTTCATTATATCCCATTTTTATCCTGTGGATAACCTGTGGACCCTAACAGAGAAAAAAAATAATTATTTTATTTTATTTTTTTAACTAAAATCATTTTGGATAAGGATTCATGTTCTTCACCTAATTCACTAATAAAAAACCTACAATTTCGGTGCGGTTTTTTTGGGGGGGGAAAATCGTCAGTTAAGTGGGTTTCGCAGCAGGACATTTTTTAGCAGTTGGGCAAAACCATGTGCACTGCAGGGGGGGGGGCAGATATAACATTTGCAGAGAGAGTTAGATTTGGGTGGGTTATTTTGTTTCTGTGCAGGGTAAATACTGTCTGCTTTATTTTTACACTGCAATTTAGATTGCAGATTGAAGTCACCACACCCAAATCTATCTCTCTCTGCACATGTTATATCTGCCTCCCCTGCAGTGCACATGGTTTTGCCCAACTGCTAACAAAGTTCCTGCTGCGATCAACTCAGAATTACCCCCCTAGATTTAATTTTAGAATTACAATCTTTACAAAAGTGAAAATACTTAATTACAGATGTGTCCACTTACATCTTTCTCTGTGCGCTACAAGTCGCGTTACACATAATGCGTGACTGCTGTGTTACTCGGTAGCAAAGTTGTGTGTGTGACTGCGACTGTATTTGCTTCGTAGCATTTCGGATGCAGGTAGAGCCGCAATTACACACTGAATATAGGCATGCTGCATATCATTTTAATCAGCAGAATCTGCTTGTGCGTCCTATAACATTACTTTGCGTCTAAGATGCATTTTTGCGAACAAAATGCAAAACAGACGCTCAGAGCGACCGAGTCCCGCCACAGCATGGTGCGACTTCAAGGACTGTTTAGTGTGATTGCAGTAAGGATGAAAGAGGACACATCTGTATAGCATAAATGCTAATATAAGGTAATAAGTAACCCTGTACTTTGTTTTGTACCTTGTTTCCAAATGAGGTCCAATTTCCAGGGCAATCTCCAGAAGAGTTGTATATTTTGGTGCTCACTATTTCTAACAGGGAAACATTATCACTTCTACATATAAATGGAAGTCTTTCGTTGCAGTTAATGGGATGAAATGCGTCTGAGGGAGACAAAAGTCCAAATGGATTAAGTCACCAAAACTCACATTACACCACAAACAGCGATCAAAAAGCACACTTACCTGATAAATAACTGAGCCCCGAAATATAAGAGCAGTCACCGAAACCTGTGCTAAGGACCCGGAAAAGTGTGAAGCTACAAGAAAGAGAGGAGTAAGAAGAAAAGAAAGATTCTTGCCAAATTGACATTATACTCAGTGGGTGATGCATAGCTGATCACGTGGCAGTTTACGTAGCGTACATTGTGTGCCTAGAACATAATTTGGGTGTATTGATCCTCAGGACCAAAGAGGCAGAGCTAGGGCGGGCAGAGGTGTTCTCACAGGGTGTGGATTATTAGATCTACTAAAAAAGGTCTACAGTCAATAGGTAGACCACTAATTGTCGACATGCATTAGGTCAACAAGGTCAAATGGTCAACAGAGTCAGAAGGTCAACATGAAATAGACCGTAGAAAAGGTCGAAAGGGTCAAAAGGTCGACATGGAAATGATCGACACATAAAAAGTCGACAATTTTTTTTGGGTGGTGTTTTGGCACTTTTCTGCCACAAACAAGCCCCATTAGTGTCCTGCGTCCTCTCGCCATGCATTTGGCAAAGTGCCTTGCGCCGCTACTGCTGTACTCCGCACATGTTACTATCCCAATTGTAGTCCACATGGAAGGTAAAGTCCGAAAAATAAATAAAAAAATGTCAACCATATGTGTCGACTATTATCATGTCGACCTTCTGACCCTGTCTGCCTTTTACATGTCCATCTTTTGACCCTGTTGACAATTAGTGGTCTACCTATTGACGGTAGACCTTTTTAGTGTAGATCTATAGACCGGATACCATTCTCACATTAGTTCGGTTAGGGCAAATGTAGACTTAAAAAATAGGATTTTAATTACCTACCGGTAACTCCTTTTCTCGTAGTCCATAGAGGATGCTGGGGTCCACATTAGTACCATGGGGTATAGATGGGTCCACTAGATGCCACGGGCACTTTAAGAGTTTGAGAGTGTGGGCTGGCTCATCCCTCTATGCCCCTCCTACCAGACTCAGCCTAGAAACTGTGCCAGAGGAGACGGACAACTTCGAGAGAAGGATTTTACACAGATGGTGGCGAGATTCACACCAACTCACATACATAAGGCAAAACAAGCTAACTAGCTTGAACCACAGCAGCAGCTGAGTAAAATTACTTAACCAAGTAACAATACAGTACTAAACCAAGAACTAAGCAGTCTTGAACAAAGTAACCATTTTGCAGGACCACGAAGCGATGGGCGGGCGCACAGGATCCTCTACGGACTACGAGTACTGGATTTACCGGTAGGTAATTAAAAGCCTATTTTCTCTTACGTCCTAGAGGATGCTGTGGTCCACATTAGTACCATGGGGATGTACCAAAGCTCCCAGAACGGGAGGGAGAGCGCGGAGGCTCCTGCAGAACTGATTGACCAAACTTCAGGTCCTCAGAGGCCAAAGTATAGAACCTGTAAAACTTTGCAAACGTGTTCGACCCAGACCAAGTAGCCGCTCGGCAAAGCTGTAAAGCCGAGACACCCCGGGCAGCCGCCCAGGAAGAACCCACCTTACGAGTAGAGTGTGCTTTAACAGACGTAGGACACGGCAATCCTGCTGTAGAATACGCATGCTGGATAGTAAACCTGATCAAGCGAGAGATCGTCTGCTTAGAAGCAGGACACCCAAGTTTCTTGGGATCATACAGGAGAAACAGAGTCCGATTTTCTGTGACGAGCAGTCCTCTTCACATAGATTTTCAGAGCCCTTACAACATCCAAGGACTTTGATGAAACTGAGAAGTCAGTAGCCACTGGCACCACAATAGGTTGGTTGATATGAAATGCAGACACAACCTTCGGAAGGAACTGCGGACGTGTCCAGAGCTCAGCTCTATCCTCATGGAAGATCAAGTAGGGGCTCTTACAAGACAAAGCCCCTAACTCCGACACACGTCTAGCAGAAGCTAAGGCCAACAAAATTACAGCCTTCCACGTGAGAAATTTGACCTCAACCTCCGTTAGAGGTTCGAACCAATCTGATTGGAGGAACTGTAACACCACGTTAAGATCCCAGGGCGCAGTAGGCAGCACAAAGAGAGGCTAGATATGCAGAACCCCTTTCAGAAAAGTCTGAACCTCCGGGAGGGAAGCCAACTGTTTCTGGATGAAAAGGGATAGGGTCGAAATCTGGACCTTTACGGATCCCAACCTCAGGCCCATATCCACACCTGCTTACAGGAAGAGGAGAAAACGGCCCAGTTGAAACTCCACCGTAGGAAACTTCTTGGACTCACACCAAGATACATATTTTTTTCCAAATACGATGGTAATGCTTAGACGTTACTCCTTTCCTAGCCTGTATCAGGGTAGGAATAACCTTGTTCGGAATGCCCTTCCAAGCTAATTTCTGGAATTCAACTTCCATGCCGTCAAACATAGCCGTGATAGGTCTTGATAGGCAAATGGCCCCTGCTGCAGCAGGTCCTCCCGAAGAGGAAGAGGCCTCGGTTCTTCTAGCAGTAGATCCAGAAGATCCACGTACCAAGCCCTTCTTGGTCAGTCCAGAGCAATGAGGATCGCTTGAACTCTTGTTCTCCTTATGAGCTGCAGAACTCTTGGAATGAGTGGAAGTGGAGGAAACACATACACCAACTGGAACACCCACGGAGTTACTAGGGCGTCCACCACTACTGCTTGCGGGTCCCTTGACCTGAAACAATACAGCTGAAGCTTCTTGTTGAGACAAGAGGCCATCGTGTCTATTTGAGGTACTACCCAAAGGTCTGTTACCTCCTTGAACACCTCTGGATGGAGTCCCCACTCCCCTGGATGGAGATCGTGTCTGCTTCCCAGTTGTCTACTCCCGGAATGAAGATTGCTGACAACGCCAACGCATGTCTTTCTGCCCAGAGGATGATTTTTGTTACCTCTGCTCTTCATTCCGCCTTGTCATTTTATGTAAACTACTGTCATTACATTATCCGACTGCACTTGAATAGCCCGATCTCGCAGAAGGTGGGCCGCTTGGAGAAGACCATTGTAGATGGCTCTTAGTTCCAGAATGTTTATTGGTAGGCCGGCTTCCAGACTTGACCACCTTCCTTGGAAGGTTTTCCCCTGAGTGACTGCGCCTCAGCCCCGGAGACTTGCATCCGTGGTTAGAAGGATCCAGTTCTGAATCCCGAACCTGCGGCCCTCCAGAAGGTGAGGTAATTGTAGCCACCAGAGGAGTGAAATCCTGGCCTTTTGCGACAGACGTATTCTCTGCTGCATGTGTAGATGAGATCCTGACCATTTGTCCAGGAGATCCAGTTGGAAGGGCCAAGCATGAAATCTCCCGTACTGCAGAGACTCGTAACAGGCCACCATCTTCCCCAGAAGGCGAATGCACTGATGAACCGAAACTCCAGACCTGATATCACCACCCTCAGAGACTCCATTTTGAACTTGAACTCCCTCAGAAAGGGGTTTAGCGATGTCAAGTTCAAAATGGGCCTGACCGAACCATCCGGTTTCGGTACCACGAAAAGGTTTGAATAGTAACCTTTGCTTTGCAAATGAGGTAGAACTGGTACAATGACCTGTGACTCCACCAACTTTTGGATGGCTTCCTGTAAGATAGCCCTGTCCGCCAGCAAAGTTGGCAAGCCTGATTTGAAGAATCGGTGAGGTGGGAGATCTTGAATCTCCAGGCTGTACCCCTGGGACACAATTTCCTGCACCCAGAGATCCAGACCGGACAACACCCAGACGTGGCTGAAATGCCTGAGCCTCGCCCCCACCAGCCCTACTTCCAGGCCCCGCGGTCCACCGTCATGCTGAGGACTTTGACGTACCTGAAGCAGGCTTCTGTTCCTGGGAACCCGCAGCAGCTGGTTTCTTGGATTTTGGCCGACCTCCCCTAAAGAAGGTGTTAGACGGCTTGGCCTTCCTTGTTTTAGAAGCCCGAAAGGACTGTGATGCAGCTGAAGAAAAAGGTTTCTTCGTAGCAGGCGCAGCTGAGGGAAGGGAAGGTGACTTGCCTGCGGTTGGAAGATATCCCTGCAGCCATGGAACCCAGGTCTTTCATGGATTCCACCATAAATCCTGCAGAATCCTGAATGTTACGTAAAAACAATTCAACGTCACTTTTATCCATTGTATCCAAATCTTCAAGTAACGTGCCTGACCACTTTACTATGGCTTTGGAAATCCATGCACAGGCAATAGTAGGACGTAGAATCGCCCCTGAAGCCGTGTATATGGATTTGAGCGTTGTGTCAATTTTGCGATCAGCCGGTTAACGCGGTAGATCCTGGAAAAGGTAAAAATAAGATTTTACTTACCGGTAAATCTATTTCTCGTAGTCCGTAGAGGATGCTGGGACTCCGTAAGGACCATGGGGAATAGACGGGCTCCGCAGGAGATAGGGCACTTTAAGAAAGCTTTGGACTCTGGGTGTGCACTGGCTCCTCCCTCTATGCCCCTCCTCCAGACCTCAGTTAGGGAAACTGTGCCCAAAGGAGATGGACAGTACGAGGAAGGATTTTTGTAAATCTAAGGGCGAGATCCATACCAGCCACACCAATCACACCGTATAACTTGTGATAAACTGCCCAGTTAACAGTATGAACAACAACATAGCCACGGTTCAACCGATAAACTATAACATAACCCTTATGTAAGCAATAACTATATACAAGTCTTGCAGAAGAAGTCCGCACTTGGGACGGGAGCCCAGCATCCTCTACGGACTACGAGAAATAGATTTACCGGTAAGTAAAATCTTATTTTCTCTAACGTCCTTGAGGATGCTGGGACTCCGTAAGGACCATAGGGATTATACCAAAGCTCCCAAATGGGCGGAAGAGTGCGGATGACTCTGCAGCACCGATTGAGCAAACAGGTGGTCCTCCTCAGCCAGGGTATCAAACTTATAGAACTTTGCAAAGGTGATAGACCCCGACCAAGTAGCTGCTCGGCACAAATGTAATGCCGAGACCCCTCGGGCAGCCGCCCAAGAAGAGCCCACTTTCCTAGTGGAATGGGCCTTAACCGATTTCGGTAACGGCAATCCTGCCGTAGAATGCGCCTGCTGAATAGTGTTACAGATCCAGCGAGCAATAGTCTGCTTTGAAGCAGGAGCGCCAACCTTGTTGGCCGCATACAGAACAAACAGAGCTTCAGTCTTCCTGATTCTAGCCGTTCTGGTCACATAAATCTTCAAAGCCCTGACCACATCCAGGGACTCGGAATCCTCCAAGTCCCGTGTAGCCACAGGCACGACAAGAGGTTGGTTCATATGAAAAGATGAGACCACCTTTGGCAGAAATTGAGGACGAGTCCTCAACTCTGCCCTATCCACGTGAAAAACCAAGTATGGGCTTTTATGTGATAAAGCCGCCAATTCTGAAACACGTCTAGCCGAAGCTAATGCCAACAACATGACCACTTTCCACGTGAGGTATTTCAACTCCACAGTTTTGAGTGGTTCAAACCAAGGTGACTTGAGGAAACGTAACACCACGTTAAGATCCCAAGGCGCCACCGGAGGCACAAAGGGAGGCTGAATATGCAGCACCCCCTTCACAAAAGTCTGTACTTCAGGAAGAGATGCTAATTCTCTTTGAAAGAAAACGGATAAGGCCGAAATTTGGACCTTTATGGACCCTAATTTTAGGCCCAAAGTCACGCCTGTTTGAAGGAAGTGAAGTAGACGGCCCAAATGGAACTCCTCCGTAGGAGCAGCTCTGGCCTCACACCAAGAAACATATTTCCGCCATATACGGTGATAATGTTTTAACGTCATGTCTTTCCTAGCCTTGATCAGGGTAGGAATGACTTCCTCTGGAATTCCTTGTCCGCTAGGATCCGGCGTTCAACCGCCATGCCGTCAAACGCAGCCGCGGTAAGTCTTGGAACAGACAGGGCCCCTGCTGCAGCAGGTCCTGCCTTAGAGGAAGAGGCCACTGATCTTCTGTGAGCAACTCTTGCAGCTCCGGATACCAAGTCCTCCGTGGCCAATCTGGAACAAAGAGGATTGTTCTGACCCTGCTCATTCTTATTATTCTCAACACTTTGGGTATGAGAGGAAGAGGAGGAAACACATAGACCGATCTGAACACCCAAGGTGTCACCAGAGCATCTACCGCTACCGCATGAGGGTCCCTTGACCTGGCGCAATACCGCTTTAGCTTTTTGTTGAGACGGGATGCCATCATGACGATTTGAGGCAGTCCCCATCGATCCGTGATCTGTGCGAAGACTTCTTGATGAAGTCCCCACTCTCCCGAATGCAGGTCGTGCCTGCTGAGGAAGTCCGCCTCCCAGTTGTCCACCCTCGGGATGAACACTGCTGATAGAGCGCTTACATGGCCTTCCGCCCAGCGTAGAATCCTGGTCACTTCTGCCATGGCCACTCTGCTCCTTGTTCCGCCTTGCCGGTTTATATGAGCCACTGCCGTGACGTTGTCCGACTGAATCAGAACCGGTTTTCTCCGAAGCAATTCCTCCGCTTGACACAGGGCGTTGTATATGGCCCTCAACTCCAGGACGTTGATGTGGAGACAAGTCTCTAGGTTTGACCAGAGACCTTGGAAATTTCTTCCCAGTGTTACTGCTCCCCAGCCTCGGAGGCTTGCATCCGTGGTCACCAGGACCCAGTCCTGAATGCCGAACCTGCGACCCTCTAGCAGGTGAGCACTGTTCAGCCACCACAGGAGAGATACCCTGGTCCAGGGAGACAGGGTGATCCTTTGATGCATTCGTAAATGGGACCCGGACCACTTGTCCAAGAGGTCCCATTGAAATGTCCTCGCATGGAACCTGCCGAAAGGGATGGCCTCGTATGAAGCCACCATCTTCCCCAGGACTCGCGTGCAATAATGCACTGAAACCTTTTTTGGTTTTAATAGGTTCCTGACAACGGCTATGAGTTCCTGAACCTTTTCGATCGGAAGAAAAACATTTTTCTGGTCTGTGTCTAGAATCAGGACCAAAAAGGTCAGACGCGTTGTAGGGACTAGCTGGGACTTCGGTATATTGAGAATCCAGCCGTGTATCTGCAACGTCTTCATGGACAGAGACACGCTGTCCAGCAACTTCTCCCGAGATCTCGCCTTTATGAGGAGATCGTCCAAGTATGGGATAATTGTGACCCCCTGCCTGCGCAGGAGCACCATCATTTCCGCCATTACCTTGGTGAAAATCCTCGGGCCGTGGAAAGCCCAAACGGCAACGCCTGAAATTGTAGTGACAGTCCTGCACTGCAAATCTCAGGAACGCCTGATGAGGGGGGAATATCGGAACATGAAGGTATGCATCCTTTATGTCCAGGGACACCATCCAATCCCCCCCCTCCAGGCTGGCGATGACCGCCCTGAGTGATTCCATCTTGAACTTGAACCTCTTCAAGTACAGGTTCAGAGATTTTAAGTTTAAAATGGGTCTGACCGAACCGTCCGGTTTCGGAACCACAAACAGGGTCGAGTAATATCCCTCTCCTTGCTGGAGATGAGGAACTGTGACAATCACCTGTTGAATATACAATTTTTGGATTGCCGCCAACACGAGCTCCCTCTCTGACGGGGAAGCCGGCAGAGCCGATTTGAAAAACCGGCGAGGAGGCAAGTCTTCGAATTCCAGCCTGTATCCCTGAGAAACAATCTCTAATGCCCAGGGATCCACCTGCGAGTCAACCCAGACGTGGCTGAAAAACCGAAGACGAGCCCCCACTAGATCTGCCTCCCCCCGGGAAGCCCCAGCGTCATGCGGTGGACTTTGCAGAGGCAGGGGAGGACTTTTGCTCCTGGGAACTAGCTGTGTGCAGCTTTTTTCCCCTACCTTTCCCTCTGGCAACAAAGGACGACCCCCGTACCTTTTTGTTTTTATTGGAACGAAAGGACTGCATTTGATAATGAGGTGCCTATTTTGTATGCTGCGGGGGGCCATAAGGTAAGAAATTCGACTTACCAGCCGTAGCCGTAGAGACAAGGTCCGAGAGGCCGTCTCCAAACAACTCCTCCCCTTTGTAAGGCAAGGACTCCATATGCCGCTTTGAATCGGCGTCTCCCGTCCACTGTCGGGTCCACAAGAGCCGCCTAGCAGAAATAGACATAGCATTTATTCTAGAGCTTAGTAAACAAATGTCTCTCTGAGCATCTCTCATATACAAGGCAGCATCTCTGATATGCTCTATGGTCATTTGAATAGCATCCCTATCTAAGGTGTCAATCTCCGTAGATAAGGAATCTGCCCATGCCACAACCGCACTACAAACCCAGGCAGACGCCATAGCCGGTCTAGCAATAGTACCTGAATGAGTGTAAATGTGCTTCAAGGTAATTTCCTGCCTGCGGTCAGCAGGTTTCTTGAGGGAAGCCGTATCATGAGAAGGCAGTGCCACCTTTTTGGACAAGCGTGTCAGCGCCTTGTCTACTTTAGGCGAAGATTCCCAGCGTATCCTATCAGTTTGTGGAAAAGGATACACCATAAGAATCCTTTTGGGAACTTGTGGTCTCCTATCTGGAGATTCCCAAGCCTTTTCGCACAATTCACTTAGTTCAAATGAGGATGGTAAAGTGACATCAGGCTTTTTCTCTTTATACATGTGTACCCTCGTGTCAGGGACAGGGGGTTCTTCAGTAATATGCAAAACCTCTTTAATGGCAATAATCATGTACCGAATACCTTTTGCCACCTTCGGCTGTAATTTTGCATCTTCATAGTCGACACTAGAATCAGTATCTGTGTCGGTATCTGTGACATCGATCTGGGATATGGTGCGCTTCTGAGACCCCGAAGGGCCTGGCGCCACAGGGACAGGCATGGACTGGCTACCTGACTGATCCCTAGCTTCTGCCTTGTCTAACTTTTTATGCAATAGATTAACATTTGCATTCAAGACATTCAGCATATCCACCCATTCCGGTGTCGGCGTTGCCGACGGCGACATGACATTCAAGCACTCCCCCTCCACATTAAGCGAGCCTTCCTCGTCAAACATGTCGACACACGCGTACCGATACACACTTCACACACACAGGAAACCCCTTTCTGAAGACAGTATCCCTGTCAAGGCCCTTTGGAGAGACAGAGAGAGAGTATGCCAGTACACACCCCAGCGCAATGATCCTGGAGACCAACACAAAATGTTTTTCCCCAGCAGCGCTGTATAATATCTTATCCGCCAATTATGTGCCCCCCTCTCTTTTAAACACCCCTTCACCGTGTGTAAGCAGGGGAGAGTCCGGGGAGCTTCCTCTCAGCGATGCTGTGGAGAGAAAATGGCGCTGGTGAGTGCTGAGGGAGAAGCCCCGCCCCCTCGGCGGCGGGCTTCTGTCCCGCTCAAACTTACAAAAATATGGCGGGGGCTCTTTTATATACATGTACAGTGCCCAGCTGTACATGTATATTGTCTTTTGCCATAAGAGGTGTTTATATTGCTGCCCAGGGCGCCCCCCCCCCCCCGCGCCCTGCACCCTTACAGTGACCGGAGTGTGTGAGGTGTATGGGAGCAATGACGCACAGCTGCAGTGCTGTGCGTTACCTCCGTGAAGCTGAAGGCTTCTGCCGCCTGACGACTTCTGTCTTCTGTTCTTCTAGCTCTGTGAGAACGGCGGCGCGGCTCCGGAGGTGGACGCCCAGTAAGAACCTGCGTTCACCCCCTCTGGAGCTAATGGTGTCCAGTAGCCGAGGAAGCAGAGCCTATCTTAGACAAGAAGGTCTGCTCCTCTCTCCTCAGTCCCTCGATGCAGGGAGCCTGTTGCCAGCAGTGCTCCCTGTGAAAAAGTAGAAAAAGTAGAGAAAAAATCCAAACAAAAATGCTTTTAGGCAGAGAACTCAGGAGAGCTCTCTGCAGTGCACCCATCCTGCTCTGGGAACAGTGTAAAACTGAGGTCTGGAGGAGGGGCATAGAGGGAGGAGCCAGTGCACACCCAGAGTTCAAAGTTTTCTTAAAGTGCCCTATCTCCTGCGGAGCCCGTCTATTCCCCATGGTCCTTACGGAGTCCCAGCATCCTCAAGGACGTTAGAGAAACCACCTTTTTTGAGAGTCTGGATACAGACGCGTGAACTATGGGTGGGTTTTTCCATTTTTTCCTATCCTCCTCAGGGAAGGGGAAAGCAACCAGAACCTTTCAAGGGATCTGAAATTTTTTCTCCGGGTTTTCCCAGGATTTCTCAAATATAGCATTTAATTCCTTAGATGCAGGGTAGGTTAGCGAGGCTTTCTTATTGTCAGTGAAGTAAGCCTCCTCAACCTGCTCAGGTGTTGTATCAGCAATAATCAACACATCTCTAATGGCCTCTATCATCAACTGCACCCCTTTTGCAAGAGATGCCGCCCCCCCGCAGCACGTCCCCATCACCGTATGCCATGTCAGAATTGGTATCCCTGCCATCTTGCATAATCTGGGCAAGACCACGTTTTTGAGAGCGTACGTTAGGGGGCTCTGAGGTAACAGAACCGGACCAAACTGCCAAAGAGTTCTGTAAAACCTGAGTTGCATACTCATTTTATGAACCCATAGTAGAAATCTGAGAAATCTTACTTTTAAGAGAGGCTAACCACTCAGGCTCTCTTGCAGGGACCTGTGCGAACACAATGCAATCCTGATTACATGGAATGAGATCATCCTGAGAGGAAATATCCTCTGCAGCATATGACACAGAGTCCCTGGACATAGCTTAATGGAGACCACACACACACACACACACACACACACACACACACACACACACACACGGAAAGGCAGACAGAGTTTCCCCCCTAAGAATGCCAAGAGAGACACAGAGATTGGAGCCAACCCACACACAGCGATTCAAGAGAGGGAAACCCTTACCCAGCACTTACTGTGTACCTTAATTGGTTGCACAGTACAGATATACAGCCTCCCCCCCCCCTTCTACAACCCCCTGGTACCGTATAAGATAGCTGGAGTTGATATGGAGGGACAGGTCTCTCTGACAGCGCTTCTGCAGGTAGAAAAATGGCGCTGAACGCTGCTGGGTTCGCTCTGAGAAGCTCCGCCCCCTTTCATAGTGCTGCTTCCCACTCTTCTGAAGATTATACTGGCCTGAGGAAAAGTGCTGGCAGCAATCCTGGGACCCTGACAGGCTTCTTGGTCAATGTAGGGTGTAGGCGCCCCTCACAGCGACGCACCATGTACCACTGAGCCCCAGAGCGCAGTTAGTACTGCGCTCCATACCCTGTTGCCTCCATCTTCACACTGGCTCCCTGCTTGCTAGGGGGGCCGGTGACTAACTCGCCACTGATCTTCTGACTCTGTAAGGGGGTGGAGGCATGCTGCTGGGGTGAGCAATCCCCTGTGGCGGCGAACGTTCAATCCCCTCAGGAGCTCAGTGTCCTGTCAGCGGAGATAGTGGCTCAGACCCCGCAGGCACTACTCCCACCCTTAGTCCCTCGAAGCAGGGAGGCTGTTGTCAGGCTGTTGTAGCCTCCCTGTGCCTAAACTCTAATCAAAATAATAAAACTAAAATAACTCCTATGGAGCTCCCCTAGCTGTGACCGTCTCCTCCGGGCACATTTTCTAAACAGAGTCTGGTAGGAGGGGCATAGAGGGAGGAGCCAGTCCACACTCTCAAACTTTTAAAGTGCCAGTGGCTCCTAGTGGACCATTCTATACCGCATGGTACAAATGTGGACCCCAGCATCCTCTAGGACGTAAGAGAAATACTTGCAAATGTCTCTGAGGAAAGGCAGATCTTTTGCAACTGCTGTAGGGAGGTGTAGGTATGCGCCTTGTCGGGAATACATCTGCACAAGCACTGGCACACACATCTCCTGAGTACCTTATGTGCAGAAATACATATTTGTTTGCAAGAACGTTTCTTTGGAATAACTTATTCCCATTTTACACCCATCTCTGTATCAGACCATTAATTTCTATGCGTAGTTTACTTTATATATATATATATATATATATACATACATACACATATACATATATACACACACACACACACACACACACACACACACACACACACAGAAAATTCAGCACTCACCATAGCAAGCTCACTTATCCTCACAACATCAATAAATAAATTATGGAGGATTAGTTCGTGCATTGGCCAATTCACTGTAGCCTGCAAATCGCTCGCCAAGGTACCCCACCTTCTTGCAGGTCCAATACGTGTTGTGTGGATAAGTGAGCTTGCTATGGTGAGTGCTGAATTTTCTGTTTGTATATATTTAAGTAGGTGGCTATGGGCTGCATGCACTCCACCCTGTGAGTGGTGAGTGCACACATTGTACCCCGTACATCTGGGGTGGCGAGTGCTGTGGTTTTATATATATATATATATATATATATATATATATATATATATATATATTTATTATATTATATATATTATATATATTATATATATATATATATATATATATACATATATATATATATATATATATATATATATATATATATAAAATAAGAATTTACTTACCGATAATTCTATTTCTCATAGTCCGTAGTGGATGCTGGGAACTCCGTAAGGACCATGGGGGATAGCGGCTCCGCAGGAGACTGGGCACAAAAGTAAAAGCTTTAGGACTACCTGGTGTGCACTGGCTCCTCCCCCTATGACCCTCCTCCAAGCCTCAGTTAGGATACTGTGCCCGGACGAGCGTACACAATAAGGAAGGATTTTGAATCCCGGGTAAGACTCATACCAGCCACACCAATCACACCGTACAACCTGTGATCTGAACCCAGTTAACAGCATGATAACAGAGGAGCCTCTGAAAAGATGGCTCACAACAATAATAACCCGATTTTTGTAACAATAACTATGTACAAGTATTGCAGACAATCCGCACTTGGGATGGGCGCCCAGCATCCACTACGGACTATGAGAAATAGAATTATCGGTAAGTAAATTCTTATTTTCTCTGACGTCCTAGTGGATGCTGGGAACTCCGTAAGGACCATGGGGATTATACCAAAGCTCCCAAACGGGCGGGAGAGTGCGGATGACTCTGCAGCACCGAATGAGAGAACTCCAGGTCCTCATCAGCCAGGGTATCAAATTTGTAGAATTTAGCAAACGTGTTTGGCCCTGACCAAGTAGCTGCTCGGCAAAGTTGTAAAGCCGAGACCCCTCGGGCAGCCGCCCAAGATGAGCCCACTTTCCTTGTGGAATGGGCTTTTACAGATTTTGGCTGTGGCAGGCCACAGAATGTGCAAGCTGAATTGTACTACAAATCCAACGAGCAATAGTCTGCTTAGAAGCAGGAGCACCCAGCTTGTTGGGTGCATACAGGATAAACAGCGAGTCAGATTTTCTGACTCCAGCCGTCCTGGAAACATATATTTTCAGGGCCCTGACTACGTCCAGCAACTTGGAGTCCTCCAAGTCCCTAGTAGCCGCAGGTACCACAATAGGCTGGTTCAAGTGAAACGCTGAAACCACCTTAGGGAGAAATTGAGGACGAGTCCTCAATTCTGCCCTGTCCGTATGAAAAATTAGGTAAGGGCTTTTATAGGATAAAGCCGCCAATTCTGAGACACGCCTGGCTGAAGCCAGGGCTAACAGCATTACCACTTTCCATGTGAGATATTTTAAGTCCACAGTGGTGAGTGGTTCAAACCAATGTGATTTTAGGAACCCCAAAACTACATTGAGATCCCAAGGTGCCACTGGAGGCACAATAGGAGGCTGTATATGCAGTACCCCCTTGACAAACGTCTGAACTTCAGGCACTGAAGCCAGTTCTTTCTGGAAGAAAATCGACAGGGCCGAAATTTGAACCTTAATGGACCCTAATTTTAGGCCCATAGACAGTCCTGTTTGCAGGAAATGCAGGAAACGACCCAGTTGAAATTCCTCTGTAGGGGCCTTCCTGGCCTCACACCACGCAACATATTTACGCCAAATACGGTGATAATGTTGCACGGTTACATCCTTCCTGGCTTTGATCAGGGTAGGGATGACTTCATCCGGAATGCCTTTTTCCTTCAGGATCCGGCGTTCAACCGCCATGCCGTCAAACGCAGCCGCGGTAAGTCTTGGAACAGACAGGGTCCCTGCTGGAGCAGGTCCTTTCTTAGAGGTAGAGGCCACGGGTCCTCCGTGAGCATCTCTTGAAGTTCCGGGTACCAAGTCCTTCTTGGCCAATCCGGAGCCACGAGTATAGTCCTTACTCCTCTCCTTCTTATGATTCTCAGTACCTTGGGTATGAGAGGCAGAGGAGGGAACACATACACTGACTGGTACACCCACGGTGTTACCAGAGCGTCCACAGCTATTGCCTGAGGGTCCCTTGACCTGGCGCAATATCTGTCTAGTTTTTTGTTGAGGCGGGACGCCATCATGTCCACCTTTGGTTTTTCCCAACGGTTCACAATCATGTGGAAGACTTCTGGGTGAAGTCCCCACTCCCCCGGGTGGAGGTCGTGTCTGCTGAGGAAGTCTGCTTCCCAGTTGTCCACTCCCGGAATGAACACTGCTGACAGTGCTATCACATGATTTTCCGCCCAGCGAAGAATCCTTGCAACTTCTGCCATTGCCCTCCTGCTTCTTGTGCCGCCCTGTCTGTTTACGTGGGCGACTGCCGTGATGTTGTCCGACTGGATCAACACCGGCTGACCCTGAAGCAGAGGCCTTGCTTGACTTAGGGCATTGTAAATGGCCCTTAGTTCCAGGATATTTATGTGAAAATAAGATTTTACTTACCGATAAATCTATTTCTCGTAGTCCGTAGTGGATGCTGGGGACTCAGTCAGGACCATGGGGATTAGCGGCTCCGCAGGAGACAGGGCACAAAAATAAAGCTTTAGGATCAGGTGGTGTGCACTGGCCCCTCCCCCTATGACCCTCCTCCAAGCCTCAGTTAGGATACTGTGCCCGGACGAGCGTACACAATAAGGAAGGATTTTGAATCCCGGGTAAGACTCATACCAGCCACACCAATCACACCGTACAACTTGTGATCTGAACCCAGTTAACAGTATGACAACGTAGGAGCCTCTGAACAGACGGCTCACAACAAGAACAACCCGATTTTTTTGTAACAATAACTATGTACAAGTATTGCAGACAATCCGCACTTGGGATGGGCGCCCAGCATCCACTACGGACTACGAGAAATAGATTTATCGGTAAGTAAAATCTTATTTTCTCTAACGTCCTAGTGGATGCTGGGGACTCCGTCAGGACCATGGGGATTATACCAAAGCTCCCAAACGGGCGGGAGAGTGCGGATGACTCTGCAGCACCGAATGAGAGAACTCCAGGTCCTCTTTAGCCAGGGTATCAAATTTGTAGAATTTTACTAACGTGTTCTCCCCCGACCACGTAGCTGCTCGGCAGAGTTGTAATGCCGAGACCCCTCGGGCAGCCGCCCAGGATGAGCCCACCTTCCTTGTGGAATGGGCCTTGACAGATTTAGGCTGTGGCAGGCCTGCCACAGAATGTGCAAGTTGAATTGTGCTACAAATCCAACGAGCAATCGTCTGCTTAGAAGCAGGAGCACCCAGCTTGTTGGGTGCATACAGTATAAACAGCGAGTCAGATTTTCTGACTCCAGCCGTCCTTGAAATATATATTTTCAATGCCCTGACAACGTCCAGCAACTTGGAATCCTCCAAATCGCTAGTAGCCGCAGGCACCACAATAGGCTGGTTCAGGTGAAACGCTGACACCACCTTAGGCAGAAAATGAGGACGCGTCCGCAGTTCTGCCCTGTCCGAATGGAAAATCAGATATGGGCTTTTATACGATAAAGCCGCCAATTCTGACACTCTCCTGGCTGAAGCCAGGGCCAGTAGCATGGTTACTTTCCATGTAAGATATTTCAAATCCGCCGATTTGAGTGGCTCAAACCAATGGGATTTGAGAAAATCCAAAACTACATTAAGGTCCCACGGAGCCACTGGGGGCACAACCGGGGGCTGTATATGTAGTACTCCTTTTACAAAAGTCTGGACTTCAGGAACTGAAGCCAATTCTTTCTGGAAGAAAATCGACAGGGCCGAAATTTGAACCTTAATGGACCCCAACTTGAGGCCCATAGACAATCCTGTTTGCAGGAAATGTAGGAATCGACCCAATTGAAATTCCTCCGTGGGGGCCTTCCTGGCCTCACACCACGCAACATATTTTCTCCAAATGCGGTGATAATGTTGTGCAGTCACCTCCTTCCTGGCTTTAACCAGTGTAGGAATGACCTCTTCTGGAATGCCTTTTTCCCTTAGAATTCGGCGTTCAACCGCCACGCCGTCAAACGCAGCCGCGGTAAGTCTTGGAATAGACACGGTCCCTGCTGAATCAGGTCCCGTCTTAGAGGTAGAGGCCACGGATTTTCCGTGAGCATCTCCTGAAGTTCCGGGTACCAAGTTCTTCTTGGCCAATCCGGAGCCACGAGTATCGTTCTTACTCCCCTTTGCCGTATAATTCTCAGTACTTTGGGTATGAGAGGCAGAGGAGAAAACACATACACTGACTGGAACACCCACGGTGTTACCAGAGCGTCCACAGCTATTGCCTGAGGGTCTCTTGACCTGGCGCAATACCTGTCCAGTTTTTTGTTGAGGCGAGACGCCATCATATCCACCTTTGGTTTTTCCCAACGGTTCACAATCATGTGGAAGACTTCTGGATGAAGTCCCCACTCTCCCGGGTGTAGATCGTGTCTGCTGAGGAAGTCTGCTTCCCAGTTGTCCACTCCCGGAATGAACACTGCTGACAGTGCTATCACATGATCTTCCGCCCAGCGAAGAATCCTTGCAGCTTCTGCCATTGCTCTCCTGCTTCTTGTGCCGCCCTGTCTGTTTACGTGGGCGACTGCCGTGATGTTGTCCGACTGGATCAACACCGGCTGACCCTGAAGCAGGGGTTTTGCCAGGCTTAGAGCATTGTAAATCGCTCTTAGCTCCAGTATATTTATGTGAAGAGACATCTCCAGGCTTGACCATACTCCCTGGAAGTTTCTTCCCTGTGTGACCGCTCCCCAGCCTCTCAGACTGGCATCCGTGGTCACCAGGACCCAGTCCTGTATGCCGAATCTGCGGCCTTCTAACAGATGAGCACTCTGCAACCACCACAGAAGAGACACCCTTGTCCGTGGCGATAAGGTTATCCGCTGATGCATCTGCAGATGCGATCCGGACCATTTGTCCAGCAGATCCCACTGAAAAGTTCGTGCGTGGAATCTGCCGAATGGGATTGCTTCGTAAGAAGCCACCATCTTTCCCAGGACTCTTGTGCATTGATGCACAGACACTTTTCCTGGTTTTAGGAGGTTCCTGACAAGTTCGGATAACTCCTTGGCTTTCTCCTCCGGAAGAAACACCTTTTTCTGAACCGTGGCCCTCATTCCGAGTTGATCGGTCGCAAGGCGAATTTAGCAGAGTTACACACGCTAAGCCGCCGCCTACTGGGAGTGAATCTTAGCTTCTTAAAATTGCGACCGATGTATTCGCAATATTGCGATTACTAACTACTTAGCAGTTTCAGAGTAGCTCCAGACTTACTCTGCCTGTGCGATCATTTCAGTGCTTGTCGTTCCTGGTTGACGTCACAAACACACCCAGCGTTCGCCCAGGCACTCCCACCGTTTCTCCGGCCACTCCTGCGTTTTTCCCGGAAACGGTAGCGTTTTCAGCCACACGCCCCTGAAACGCCGTGTTTCCGCCCAGTAACACCCATTTCCTGTCAATCACATTACGTTCGCCGGAGCGAAGAAAAAGCCGTGAGTAAAAATACTTTCTTCATAGTAAAGTTACTTGGCGCAGTCGCAGTGCGAACATTGCGCATGCGTACTAAGCGGATTTTCACTGCGATGCGATGAAAAATACCGAGCGAACAACTCGGAATGAGGGCCTGTGTCCAGAATCATTCCCAGGAACAGCAGACGTGTTGTCGGGGTCAACTGAGATTTTGGAAAATTCAGAATCCACCCGTGTTGTTGCAGCACTACTTGTGTTAGTGCTACTCCGTCCTCCAGCTGTTCTCTGGACCTTGCCCTTATCAGGAGATCGTCCAAGTAAGGGATAATTAATACGCCTCTTCTTCGCAGAAGAATCATCATTTCGGCCATTACCTTGGTAAAGACCCGAGGTGCCGTGGACAATCCAAACGGCAGCGTCTGAAACTGATAATGACAGTTTTGCACCACGAACCTGAGGTACCCTTGATGTGAAGGGCAAATTGGGACATGCAGGTAAGCATCTTTTATGTCCAGGGACACCATAAAGTCCCTTTCTTCCAGATTCGCTATCACTGCTCTGAGTGATTCCATCTTGAACTTAAATTTTTGTATGTACAGGTTCAAAGATTTCAGATTTAGAATAGGTCTTACCGAGCCGTCCGGCTTCGGTACCACAAATAGCGTGGAGTAATACCCCTTTTCCTGTTGTAGGAGGGGTACCTTGACTATCACCTGCTGAGAAAACAGCTCGTGAATGGCTTCCAATACCGTCGCCCTGTCTGAGGGAGACGTTGGCAAAGCAGACTTTAGGAACCGGCGAGGGGGAGACTTCTCGAATTCCAACCTGTAACCCTGAGATACTACCTGCAGGATCCAGGGGTCCACCTGTGAGCAAGCCCACTGCGCGCTGAAATTCTTGAGTCGACCCCCCACCGTTCCTGAGTCCGCTTGTAAAGCCCCAGCGTCATGCTGAGGGCTTTGCAGAACCCGCGGAGGGCTTCTGTTCCTGGGAAGGAGCTGCTTGCTGCCCTCTCTTACCCTTTCCTCTGCCTCGGGGCAGATATGACTGTCCTTTTGCCCGCTTCTTATAGGACCGAAAGGACTGCGTCTGAAAAGACGGTGTCTTTTCCTGTTGGGAGGGGGTCTGAGGTAAAAAGGTGGATTTCCCGGCAGTTGCCGTGGCCACCAAATCCGATAGACCGACGCCAAATAATTCCTCCCCTTTTTACGGCAATACTTCCATATGCCGTTTGGAATCCGCATCACCTGACCACTGTCGTGTCCATAAACTTCTTCTGGCAGATATGGACATCGCACTTACTCTCGATGCCAGAGTGCAAATATCCCTCTGAGCATCTCGCATATAAAGAAAAGCATCCTTTAATTGCTCTAAAGTCTGTAAAATACTGTCCCTATCCAGGGTATCAATATTTTCAGTCAGGGAATCCGACCAGACCACCCCAGCACTGCACATCCAGGCTGAGGCGATGGCTGGTCGCAGTATAACACCAGTATGTGTGTATATACTTTTTAGGGTAGTTTCCAGCCTCCTATCAGCTGGATCCTTGAGGGCGGCCGTATCAGGAGACGGTAACGCCACTTGTTTTGATAAGCGTGTGAGCGCCTTATCCACCTTAGGGGGTGTTTCCCAGCGCGCCCTAACCTCTGGCGGGAAAGGGTATAATGCCAATAACTTTTTTGAAATTAGCACTTTTCTATCTGGGTTAACCCACGCTTCATCACATACATCATTCAATTCCTCTGATTCAGGAAAAACTACAGGTAGTTTTTTCACCCCCCACATAATACCCCTTTTTGTGGTACTTGTAGTATCAGAGATATGCAAAGTCTCCTTCATTGCCGTGATCATATAACGTGTGGCCCTACTGGAAAATACGTTTGTTTCTTCACCGTCGACACTAGATTCAGTGTCCGTGTCTGGGTCTGTGTCGACCGACTGAGGTAAAGGGCGTTTTACAGCCCCTGACGGTGTCTGAGACGCCTGGGCAGGTACTAACTGGTTTTCCGGCCGTCTCATGTCGTCAACTGATTTTTGTAATGTGCTGACATTATCACGTAATTCCATAAACAAAGCCATCCATTCCGGTGTCGACACCCTGGGGGGTGACATCACCATTACCGGCAATTGCTCTGCCTCCACACCAACATCGTCCTCATACATGTCGACACACACGTACCGACACACAGGGAATGCTCTATTGAAGACAGGACCCCACTAGCCCTTTGGGGAGACAGAGGGAGAGTTTGCCAGCACACACCCAAGCGCTATAATATATATGGGAACAACCCTATATAAGTGTTGTATCCTTATAGCAGCTTAAATATAGTAATATCGCCAAAAAAAGTGCCCCCCCTCTCTGTTTTACCCTGTTTCTGTAGTGCAGTGCAGGGGAGAGTCCTGGGAGCCTTCCTCACAGCGGAGCTGAGCAGGAAAATGGCGCTGTGTGCTGAGGAGAATAAGCCCCGCCCCCTATTTCGGCGGGCTCTTCTCCGGAGTTTGTGAGATCTGGCAGGGGTTAAATACATCCATATAGCCTCAAGGGCTATATGTGATGTATTTTTTAGCCATAAAAAATAAGAATTTACTTACCGATAATTCTATTTCTCGGAGTCCGTAGTGGATGCTGGGGTTCCTGAAAGGACCATGGGGAATAGCGGCTCCGCAGGAGACAGGGCACAAAAAGTAAAGCTTTAGGATCAGGTGGTGTGCACTGGCTCCTCCCCCTATGACCCTCCTCCAAGCCAGTTAGGTACTGTGCCCGGACGAGCGTACACAATAAGGGAGGAATTATGAATCCCGGGTAAGACTCATACCAGCCACACCAATCACACCGTACAACTTGTGATCTAAACCCAGTTAACAGTATGATAACAGCGGAGCCTCTGAAAAGATGGCTCACAACAATAATAACCCGATTTTTGTAACTATGTACAAGTATTGCAGATAATCCGCACTTGGGATGGGCGCCCAGCATCCACTACGGACTCCGAGAAATAGAATTATCGGTAAGTAAATTCTTATTTTCTCTATCGTCCTAGTGGATGCTGGGGTTCCTGAAAGGACCATGGGGATTATACCAAAGCTCCCAAACGGGCGGGAGAGTGCGGATGACTCTGCAGCACCGAATGAGAGAACTCCAGGTCCTCTTTTGCCAGGATATCAAATTTGTAGAATTTTACAAACGTGTTCTCCCCTGACCACGTAGCTGCTCGGCAGAGTTGTAATGCCGAGACCTCTCGGGCAGCCGCCCAAGATGAGCCCACCTTCCTTGTGGAATGGGCCTTAACCGATTTAGACTGTGGCAGGCCTGCCTCAGAATGTGCAAGTTGAATTGTGTTACAAATCCAACGAGCAATCGCCTGCTTAGAAGCAGGCGCACCCAACTTGTTGGGTGCATACAGTATAAACAGCGAGTCAGATTTTCTGACTCCAGCTGTCCTGGAACATATTTTCAGGGCCCTGACAACTCCTAGCAACTTGGAGTCCTCCAAGTCCCTAGTAGGTGCAAGGCACCACAATAAGCTGGTTCAGGTGAAACACTGACACCACCTTAGGGAGAGAACAGGGGACGAGTCCGCAGCTCTGCCCTGTCCGAATGGACAAACAGATATGGGCTTTTTTGAGAAAAAACCACCAATTTGACACTCGCCTGGTCCAGGCCAGGGCCAAGAGCATGGTCACTTTTTATGTGAGATGCTTCAAATCCACATATTTGACTGGTTTTAAACCAATGTGATTTGAGGAATCCCAGAACTACGTTGAGATCCCACAGTGCCACTGGAGGCACAAAAAAGGGGTTTGTATATGCAATACTCCCTTGACAAACTTCTGGACTTCAGGAACTGAAGCCAATTCTTTCTGGAAGAAAATTTACAGGGCCGAATTTGAACCTTAATGGACCCCAATTTGAGGCCCATAGACACTCCTGTTTGCAGGAAATGCAGGAAACGACCGAGTTGAAATTTCTTTGTGGGGCCTTCCTGGCCTCACACCACGCAACATATTTTCGCCACACGTGGTGATAATGTTGTGCGGTCACCTCCTTTCTGGCTTTGACCAGGGTAGGAATGACCTCTTCCGGAATGCCTTTTTTCCCTTAGGATCCGGCTTTCCATCGCCATGCCGACAAACGCAGCTGCGGTAAGTCTTGGAACAGACATGGTACTTGCTGAAGCAAGTCCCTTCTTAGCGGCAGAGGCCATAAGACCTCTGTAAGCATCTCTTGAAGTTCCGGGTACCAAGTCCTTCTTGGCCAATCCGGAGCCATGAGTATAGTTCTTACTCCTCTACGTCTTATAATTCTCAGCACCTTAGGTATGAGAAGCAGAGGAGGGAACACATACACCGACTGGTACACCCACGGTGTTACCAGAACGTCCACATCTATTGCCTGAGGGTCTCTTGACCTGGCGCAATACCTGTCCCGTTTTTTGTTCAGACGGGACGCCATCATGTCCACCTTTGGTATTTCCCAACGGTTTACAATCATGTGGAAAAAACTTCTCAATGAAGTTTCCACTCTCCCGGGTGGAGGTCGTGCTGAGGAAGTCTGCTTCCCAGTTTCCATTCCCGGGATGAAAAACTGCTGACAGTGTTATCACATGATTTTCCGCCCAGCGAAAAGTCCTTGCAGTTTCTGCCATTGCCCTCCTGCTTCTTGTGTCGCCCTGTCTGTTTACGTGGGCGACTGCCGTGATGTTTTTCCCACTGGATCAATACCGGCTGACCTTGAAGCAGAGGTCTTGCTAAGCTTAGAGCATTATAAATTTACCCTTAGCTCCAGTATATTTATGTGGAGAAAAATCTCCATACTTGATCACACTCCCTGGAAATTTTTTCCTTGTGTGACTGCTCCCCAGCCTCTCAGGCTGGGCTCCGTGGTTACCAGCATCCAATCCTGAATGCCGAATCTGCTGCCCTCTAGAAGATGAGCACTCTATAACCACCACAGGAAAGACACCCTTGTCCTTGGATATTGGGTTATCCGCTGATGCATCTGAAGATGCGATCCGGACCATTTGTCCAGCAGATCCCACTGAAAAGTTCTTACGTGAAATCTGCCGAATGGAATTGCTTCGTAGGAAGCCACCATTTTTACCAGGACCCTTGTGCAATGATGCACTGTTTTTAGGAGGTTCCTGACTTGCTCGGATAACTCCCTGGCTTTCTCTTCCGGGAGAAACACCTTTTTCTGGACTGTGTCCAGAATCATCCCTAGGCACAGCAGACGTGTCGTCGGCATCAGCTGCGATTTTGGAATATTTAGAATCCACCCGTGCTGATTGTAGCAGTATCCGAGATAGTGCTACTCCGACCTCCAACTGTTCCCTGGACTATGCCCCTATCAGGAGATCGTCCAAGTAAGGGATAATTAAGACGCCTTTTCTTCGAAGAAGAATCATCAATTCGGCCATTACCTTGGTAAAGACCCCAGGGTGCCGTGGACAATCCAAACGGCAGCGTCTGAACTGATAGTGACAGTTCTGCACCACGAACCTGAGGTACCCTTAATGAGAAGGGCAAATTTGGGACATAGAGGTAAGCATCCCTGATGTCCCGGGACACTATATAGTCCCCTTATTCCTGGTTCGTTATCACTGCTCTGAGTGACTTCATCTTAATTTGAACCTTTGTAAGTGTTCAAAAACAAATTTTTAGAATAAGTCTCACCTAGCCTTCTGGCTTCAGTACCACAATATAGTGTGGAATAATACCCCTTTTCTGTAGTAGGAGGGGTAATTTAATTATCACCTGCTGGGAATACAGCTTGTGAATTTTTTCCCATACTACCTCCTTGTCGGAGGGAGACTTGGTAAAGCAGACTTCAGGAGCCTGCGAAGGGGAAACGTCTCGACATTCCCATCTGTACCCCCGGGATACTACTTGTAGGATCCAGGGGTCCTGTACGGTCTCAGCGCCATGCTGAGAACTTGTCAGACGCGGTGGAACGCTTCTGTTCCTGGGAATGGGCTGCCTGCTGCAGTCTTCTTCCCTTTCCTCTATCCCTGGGCAGATATGATCTTATAGGGACGAGAGGACTGAGGCTGAAAAGACGGTGTCTTTTTCTGCAGAGATGTGACTTAGGGTAAAAAACGGTGGATTTTCCAGCAGTTGCCGTGACCACCAGGTCCGATGGACCGACCCCAAACAAGTCCTCTTCCTGTATACGGCCATACTGTGCCGTTTGGAATCTGCATCACCTGACCACTGTCGTGTCCATAACATCTTCTGGCAGTTATGGACATCGCGTTTATTCATGATGCCAGAGTGCAAATATCCCTCTGTGCATCTCGCATATATAGAAATGCTCTATAGTCAATAAAATACTGTCCCTGTCAAGGGTATCAATATTTTTAGTCAGGGAATCCGACCAAGCCACCCTAGCTCTGCACATCCAGGCTGAGGCGATCGCTGGCCGCAGTATAACACCAGTATGTGTGTATATACTTTTTATTATATTTTCCAGCCTTGTCAGCTGGTCCTTGAGGACGGCCCTATCTATAGACGGTACCGCCACTTGTTTTGATAAGCGTGTGAGCGCCTTATCCACCTTAAAGGGTGTTTCCCAACGCGCCCTAACTTCTGGCGGGAAAGGGTATACCGCCCATAATTTTCTATCGGGGGGAACCCACGCATCATCACACACTTTATTTAATTTATCTGATTCAGGAAAAACTATGGTAGTTTTTTCACATCCCACATAATACCCTCTTTTGTGGTACTTGTAGTATCAGAAATACGTAACACCTCCTTCATTGCCTTTAACGTGTGGCCCTAATAAGGAATACGTTTGTTTATTCACCGTCGACACTGGATTCAGTGTCCCTGTCTGTGTCTGTGTCGACCGACTAAAGTAAACGGGCGTTTTAAAACCCTTGACGGTGTTTTTGAGACGTCTGGACCGTACTAATTGTTTGTCGGCCGTCTCATGTCGTCAACCGACCTTGCAGCGTGTTGACATTATCACGTAATTTCCTAAATAAGCCATCCATTCCGGTGTCGACTCCCTAGAGAGTGACATCACCATTACAGGCAATTGCTCCGCCTCCTCACCAACATCGTCCTCCTACCTGTCGACACACACGTACCGACACACAGCACACACACAGGGAATGCTCTGATAGAGGACAGGACCCACTAGCCCTTTGGAGAGACAGAGGGAGAGTTTGCCAGCACACACCAAAAACGCTATAATTATATAGGGACAACCTTATATAAGTGTTTTCCCTTATAGCATCTTAATATATATATAAGCATATCGCCAAATTAGTGCCCCCCCTCTCTGTTTTAACCCTGTTTCTGTAGTGCAGTGCAGGGGAGAGCCTGGGAGCCTTCCCTCCAGCCTTTCTGTGAGGGAAAATGGCGCTGTGTGCTGAGGAGATAGGCCCCGCCCCTTTTTCGGCGGCCTCGTCTCCCGCTCTTAACGGATTCTGGCAGGGGTTAAATATCTCCATATAGCCTCCGGAGGCTATATGTGAGGTATTTTTAGCCAAAATAGGTATTCATTTGCCTCCCAGGGCGCCCCCCTCCCAGCGCCCTGCACCCTCAGTGACTGCCGTGTGAAGTGTGCTGAGAGGAAAATGGCGCACAGCTGCAGTGCTGTGCGCTACCTTTAGAAGACTGAGGAGTCTTCTGCCGCCGATTCTGGACCTCTTCTTACTTCAGCATCTGCAAGGGGGCCGGCGGCAAGGCTCCGGTGACCATCCAGGCTGTACCTGTGATCGTCCCTCTGGAGCTGATGTCCAGTAGCCAAGAAGCCAATCCATCCTGCACGCAGGTGAGTTCACTTCTTCTCCCCTAAGTCCCTCGTTGCAGTGATCCTGTTGCCAGCAGGACTCACTGTAAAATAAAAAACCTAAGCTAAACTTTCCTAAGCAGCTCTTTAGGAGAGCCACCTAGATTGCACCCTTCTCGGCCGGGCACAAAAATCTAACTGGCTTGGAGGAGGGTCATAGGGGGAGGAGCCAGTGCACACCACCTGATCCTAAAGCTTTACTTTTTGTGCCCTGTCTCCTGCGGAGCCGCTATTCCCCATGGTCCTTTCAGGAACCCCAGCATCCACTAGGACGATAGAGAAAGGTATTATACATTGCTGCCCAGGGCGCCCCCCCAGCGCCCTGCACCCTCCGTGACCGCTGTGTGAAGTGTGCTGACAACAATGGCGCACAGCTGCAGTGCTGTGCGCTACCTCAGGAAGACTGAAAAGTCTTCTGCCGCCTGCTTCTGGACCTCTTCCATCTTCGGCATCTGCAAGGGGGGTCGGCGGCGCGGCTCCGGGACCGGACTCCATGGCTGGGCCTGTGTTCGATCCCTCTGGAGCTAATGGTGTCCAGTAGCCTAAGAAGCCAATCCATCCTGCACGCAGGTGAGTTGACTTCTCTCCCCTAAGTCCCTCGATGCAGTGAGCCTGTTGCCAGCAGGACTCACTGAAAATAAAAAACCTAAAAACTTTTTCTAAGCAGCTCTTTAGGAGAGCCACCTAGATTGCACCCTGCTCGGACGGGCACAAAAACCTAACTGAGGCTTGGAGGAGGGTCATAGGGGGAGGAGCCAGTGCACACCACCTGATCCTAAAGCTTTATTTTTGTGCCCTGTCTACTGCGGAGCCGCTAATCCCCATGGTCCTGACGGAGTCCCCAGCATCCACTAGGACGTTAGAGAAATGACGTTTCCATGCTTGACCACAAGCCCTGGAAATTTCTTCCCTGTGTGACTGCTCCCCAGCCTCTCAGGCTGGCATCCGTGGTCACCAGGACCCAGTCCTGAATGCCGAATCTGCGGCCCTCTAGAAGATGAGCCCTCTGCAACCACCACAGGAGAGACACCCTTCTCCTTGGAGACAGGGTTATCCGCTGATGCATCTGAAGATGCGATCCGGACCATTTGTCCAGCAGATCCCACTGAAAAGTTCTTGCGTGGAATCTGCCGAATGGAATCGCTTCGTAAGAAGCCACCATTTTTCCCAGGACCCTTGTGCATTGATGCACTGACACTTGGCCTGGTTTTAGGAGGTTCCTGACTAGCTCGGATAACTCCCTGGCTTTTTCCTCCGGGAGAAACACCTTTTTCTGGACTGTGTCCAGAATCATTCCTAGGAACAGCAGACGTGTCGTCGGAATCAGCTGCGATTTTGGAATATTTAGAATCCACCCGTGCTGTCGTAGTACTACTTGAGATAGTGCTACTCCGACCTCTAACTGTTCCCTGGACCTTGCCCTTATCAGGAGATCGTCCAAGTAAGGGATAATTAAGACGCCTTTTCTTCGAAGAAGAATCATCATTTCGGCCATTACCTTGGTAAAGACCCGGGGTGCCGTGGACAATCCAAACGGCAGCGTCTGAAACTGATAGTGACAGTTCTGTACCACAAACCTGAGGTACCCTTGGTGAGAAGGGCAAATTGGGACATGGAGGTAAGCATCCTTGATGTCCAGAGACACCATATAGTCCCCTTCTTCCAGGTTCGCTATCACTGCTCTGAGTGACTCCATCTTGAATTTGAACCTTTGTATGTAAGTGTTCAAGGGTTTCAGATTTAAAATAGGTCTCACCGAGCCGTCCGGCTTCGGTACCACAAACAGCGTGGAATAATACCCCTTTCCCTGTTGTAGGAGGGGTACCTTGATTATCACCTGCTGGGAATACAGCTTGTGAATGGCTTCCAATACCGCCTTCCTGTCGGAGGGAGACGTTGGTAAAGCAGACTTCAGGAACCGGCGAGGGGGAGACGTCTCGAATTCCAATTTGTACCCCTGAGATACTACCTGCAGGATCCAGGGGTCCACTTGCGAGTGAGCCCACTGCGCGCTGAACTTCTTGAGACGACCCCCCACCGTACCTGAGTCCGCTTGTAAGGCCCCAGCGTCATGCTGAGGACTTGGCAGAAGCGGGGGAGGGCTTCTGTTCCTGGGAAGAGGCTGCCTGCTGCAGTCTTTTTCCCCTTCCTCTGCCCCGGGGCAGATATGAGTGGCCTTTTGCCCGCTTGCCCTTATGGGGACGAAAGGACTGAGCCTGTAAAGACGGTGTCTTTTTCTGCTGAGAGGTGACCTGGGGTAAAAAGGTGGATTTCCCAGCCGTTGCCGTGGCCACCAGGTCCGATAGACCGACCCCAAATAACTCCTCCCCTTTATACGGCAATACTTCCATATGCCGTTTGGAATCCGCATCACCTGACCACTGTCGCGTCCATAACCCTCTTCTGGCAGAAATGGACAGCGCACTTACTCTTGATGCCAGAGTGCAAATATCCCTCTGTGCATCTCGCATATATAGAAATGCATCCTTTAAATGCTCTATAGTCAATAATATACTGTCCCTGTCCAGGGTATCAATATTTTCAGTCAGGGAATCCGACCAAGCCACCCCAGCACTGCACATCCAGGCTGAGGCGATTGCTGGTCGCAGTATAACACCAGTATGTGTGTATATACTTTTTAGGATATTTTCCAGCTTCCTATCAGCTGGCTCCTTGAGGGCGGCCGTATCAGGAGACGGTAACGCCACTTGTTTTGATAAGCGTGTGAGCGCCTTATCTACCCTAGGGGGTGTTTCCCAACACGCCCTAACCTCTGGCGGGAAAGGGTATAATGCCAATAATTTTTTAGAAATTAGCAGTTTTTTATCGGGGGAAACCCACGCTTCATCACACACCTCATTTAATTCATCTGATTCAGGAAAAACTACGGGTAGTTTTTTCACACCCCACATAATACCCTTTTTTGTGGTACTTGTAGTATCAGAAATGTTCAAAACCTCCTTCATTGCCGTGATCATGTAACGTGTGGCCCTACTGGAAAATACGTTTGTTTCCTCACCGTCGACACTGGAGTCAGTGTCCGTGTCTGGGTCGACCATCTGAGGTAACGGGCGCTTTAGAGCCCCTGACGGTGTTTGAGACGCCTGGACAGATACTAACTGATTTGCCGGCTGTCTCATGTCGTCAACAGTCTTTTGTAAAGTGCTGACGCTATCACGTAATTCCTTCCATAAAACCATCCAGTCAGGTGTCGACTCCCTAGGGGGTGACATCACTATTACAGGCAATTGCTCCGCCTCCATACCATTTTCCTCCTCATACATGTCGACACAACGTACCGACACACAGCACACACACAGGGAATGCTCTGATAGAGGACAGGACCCCACTAGCCCTTTGGGGAGACAGAGGGAGAGTTTGCCAGCACACACCAGAGCGCTATATATATATATATACAGGGATAACCTTATATAAGTGTTTTTCCCTTATATAGCTGCTGTATTGATTTATCTGCCAAATTAGTGCCCCCCCTCTCTTGTTTTACCCTGTTTCTGTAGTGCAGGACTGCAGGGGAGAGCCAGGGAGCTTCCCTCCAATGGAGCTGTGAGGGAAAATGGCGCTTGTGTGCTGAGGAGATAGGCTCCGCCCCCTTCTCGGCGGCCTTTCTCCCGCTTTTTTAAGGAAAAACTGGCAGGGGTTAAATGCATCCATATAGCCCAGGAGCTATATGTGATGTATTTTTTGCCATCTAAGGTGTTTTTATTGCGTCTCAGGGCGCCCCCCCCCCAGCGCCCTGCACCCTCAGTGACCGGAGTGTGAAGTGTGCTGAGAGCAATGGCGCACAGCTGCGGTGCTGTGCGCTACCTTATTGAAGACAGGACGTCTTCTGCCGCCGATTTCCCGGACCTCTTCAGTCTTCTGGCTCTGTAAGGGGGCCGGCGGCGCGGCTCTGGGACCTATCCATGGCTGGGCCTGTGATCGTCCCTCTGGAGCTAATGTCCAGTAGCCTAAGAAGCCCAATCCACTCTGCACGCAGGTGAGTTCGCTTCTTCTCCCCTTAGTCCCTCGGTGCAGTGAACCTGTTGCCAGCAGGACTCACTGAAAATAAAAAACCTATACTTAAACTTTTTCACTAAGCAGCTCAGGAGAGCCACCTAGTGTGCACCCTTCTCGTTCGGGCACAAAAATCTAACTGAGGCTTGGAGGAGGGTCATAGGGGGAGGAGCCAGTGCACACCAGGTAGTCCTAAAGCTTTTACTTTTGTGCCCAGTCTCCTGCGGAGCCGCTATCCCCCATGGTCCTTACGGAGTTCCCAGCATCCACTAGGACGTCAGAGAAATATATATATATATATATATATATATATTATTTGGAGGCTGATTGGGAGTCATTTTGGCTTACATTATCAGCAGCATATACAGCAGATTTACTACCATCATTAACTCCAGTGCGTACCTTCTCCTGCTCTATACTAGGTGTATAAGACACAGGTGAGCCACGTTTGTGTCACCATACTAGGTGTATAAGACACAGGTGAGCCACATTTGTGTCACCATATCCAAGGACAATACATTACGCAAATGGTCACATATTCAACTCAGCCTCTTAATCTGTACCACTACGCATGGAAATTACAATGATCATTCCCACATTTTGACAGCACTTACAATATGTACATAACTAATCCCTTTTCAAGATATACTACTTTTAGAAATGTATGTTTATTTATACTAGATCTAGATCTATATATTTTAGCAAAATAACATTCCTTATTAATTCCTAAATGTCATTTTTCAAAAGGTGTATTTAATGTATCGCTGTGTTTGGACAAACGTTGTATATGAAGCAGATTATGTTGATGAGCTGGTTTTTCAATCCTGATATGCAGAGATATGGGGTGGCAGAAAGACTGGCTGACTTGGCCTTTGAGCCACTGTGAAATATGTGCTTTATGGTCTGTTTCGATATTATGTTACAGATGTGTCCTCATACATCATTGCTGCAGTCGCGTCAAACTGCCCCTCTTGGCGTGCCAGGTCCTGTGAGACTCGGCTAACATCAGGTGTATTTTTTGCAGAAAATTCATCTTCGTCACAATGCATCTTGCTCCGTATACAGACTCTGTCACTCACAAAACACATTCATAACAAATTAATCGGCACAGTTTACTGGTGTGTTCTAGTTGCACTGCGTTGTAACTAAGACACCCATCTCATGCTGCGTGGTATATTGAGGCTAGATGTAGGAGGACACATCTGTATCTCTACACTGGTATCCGGACTCTAGGTTGACATCACTTAGGTCGATAGTAAATAGGTTGAAACTAGAAATAGGTCGACACGACCATTAGGTTGACATGAACAAGGTCGACATACAAAAATGTCGACATGAGGTTTTAAAATAAATATATATATATATATATTTTTTTTTTTTTCATACTTTACGATCCTTGCGGACTTGGGAACGGAAACCTGTGCTGAGCGCAGCGAGACACCTTGCCCGAAGCATGGTGAGCAAAGCGAGCCATGCGAGGGGACACGATGCACTAATTGGGGTTCCCAGTCACTTTATGAAGAAAACTACACCAAAAAAACCATGAAAAACTCATGTTGACCTTTTTTCATGTTGACCTTGTTTATGTCGACCTAACGGTTGTGTCTATTTATTTCTAGTGTCGACCTTGCTACTGTCGACCTAAACACTGTCAACCATGAGTCAAATACCCCTCTACACTAGAAGGAAGTGAATGTACTGATGCAGCTGGTGTTTTAAGGAGTCTCACCACATGGGTTTACATGTCTGGTAGGAGTAAAAGATTGATATTCTAAATGCTATGTTAGCTACGTTAATGAACCATTTCCTATACTGCATGGTTTAAAGAGAAATCAAAACTTATTTATTTATTAATTCATTGGTCGTTTTCGATTGGTGGTTTAAAAAGAGCCTCCCCTTCTAACGCCCTTTGATGAAAGCGCAGACTGATTATTGCAGAGAAACGCGTAATAATAATAATAATAATTTTATTTATATAGCGCTCTTTCTCCAACAGGACTCAAGGCACTTTGTAAGGAGAGGATCATGTGTAGAAACTAATAAGCTGAGCATTCTGCTCTAGATTAATCATTGTGGTGAAAATTACTTTTTTTAATGTGTGAAAGACAAAGATACTACAGTACATTAGTTATTTAATCCAGGTGCTGATTAATACCTTGACACTGAAAATCACTACTACTGTACACAGTTTTCAGCAGTGCTGTCTGAGATCACTGTACTCTCACAAAGCATGGATTAATCTTCAGCTATAGATTTCACAATGTTTAAACATTCTGGTATTAGTTGTGATTTAGGGACAAACCGCATTATAAGGTAAAAGTTGGACTTAAATTAAGGACCATTTAACGCTCTAGGAATATTGAATGGATTTTGCTTGAAGATTCATTTTATGCACTGAAAGAGCTAAACTTTGCAAAGAAGTTAAATATATAATACAATTTAAAAAGAAATTAATTAAGAATTTCAATAATTACAGAAACAAACCAGTTCCTTTAACGCTTGATATAGTGTATAGTCATTACAGTCATACACAAATTGAAAGAAGAAACATGTCTATGTTTTGGGCCATTAATGCAATGTGTACTTACTGCCGGTGACTTCTGAAATTCAAAGACTTTATCCACCACTTTTGAAATAATGTTTGGAACTGCAGAGTCAAAAAAAAAAAAAAAAAAAAAAAAACAGTGGTCTGAGCATACAATAATTCTATCTACAGGGAATTCAAAAAGTCCCTCCGCCGTGACAGTCTGCGAAGCCTTCCCGCAGAGAATGTGTGCTAAGTAATATGACAACATAATGGTTTATAAACACCTTATTTGAAATAATAAGAATTTACTTACCGATAATTCTATTTCTCGGAGTCCGTAGTGGATGCTGGGGTTCCTGAAAGGACCATGGGGAATAGCGGCTCCGCAGGAGACAGGGCACAAAAAAGTAAAGCTTTTACCAGATCAGGTGGTGTGCACTGGCTCCTCCCCCCATGACCCTCCTCCAGACTCCAGTTAGGTACTGTGCCCGGACGAGCGTACACAATAAGGGAGGCAATTTGAATCCCGGGTAAGACTCATACCAGCCACACCAATCACACCGTACAACTTGTGATCTAAACCCAGTTAACAGTATGATAACAGAAAGAGCCTCTTAAAGATGGCTCCTTAACAATATAACCCGAATTTGTTAACAATAACTATGTACAGTATTGCAGATAATCCGCACTTGGGATGGGCGCCCAGCATCCACTACGGACTCCGAGAAATAGAATTATCGGTAAGTAAATTCTTATTTTCTCTATCGTCCTAAGTGGATGCTGGGGTTCCTGAAAGGACCATGGGGATTATACCAAAGCTCCCAAACGGGCGGGAGAGTGCGGATGACTCTGCAGCACCGAATGAGAGAATTCCAAGTCCTCTTTTGCCAGGGTATCAAATTTGTAGAATTTTACAAACGTGTTTTCCCCCGACCACGTAGCTGCTCGGCAGAATTGTAATGCCGAGACCCCTCGGGCAGCCGCCCAAGATGAGCCCACCTTCCTTGTGGAATGGGCCTTAACAGATTTAGGCTGTGGCAGGCCTGCCACAGAATGAGCAAGTTGAATTGTGTTACAAATCCAACGAGCAATCGTCTGCTTAGAAGCAGGGGCACCCAACTTGTTGGGTGCATATAGTATCAACAGCGAGTCAGATTTTCTGACTTCAGCCGTCCTTGAAATGTATATTTTTAAGGCTCTGACAACGTCCAACAACTTGGAGTCCTCCAAGTCGCCAGTGGCCGCAGGCACCACAATAGGTTGGTTCAGGTGAAACGCTGATACCACCTTAGGGAGAAAATGCGGACGAGTCCTCAGTTCTGCCCTATCCGAATGGAAGATTAGATAAGGGCTTTTATAAGATAAAGCCGCCAATTCAGATACTCTCCTGGCGGAAGCCAGGGCCAGTAACATAGTCACTTTCCATGTGAGATATTTAAAATCCACCTTTTTCAATGGTTCAAACCAATGGGATTTGAGGAAATCTAAAACTACATTTAGATCCCACGGTGCCACCGGAGGCACCACAGGAGGCTGTATATGCAGTACTCCTTTAACAAAAGTCTGTACCTCAGGAACTGAGGCCAATTCTTTTTGGAAGAATATTGACAGGGCCGAAATTTGAACCTTAATAGATCTCAATTTGAGACCCATAGACAATCCTGATTGTAGGAAATGTAGGAAACGACCCAGTTGAAATTCCTCCGTCGGAACACTCCGATCCTCGCACCACGCGACATATTTTCGCCAAATGCGGTGATAATGTTTCGCGGTGACTTCCTTCCTTGCCTTAATCAAGGTAGGAATGACTTCTTCTGGAATGCCTTTCCCTTTTAGGATCTGGCGTTCAACCGCCATGCCGTCAAACGCAGCCGCGGTAAGTCTTGAAAGAGACAGGGACCCTGTTGTAGCAGGTCCCTTCTCAGAAGTAGAGGGCACGGGTCGTCCGTGACCAACTCTTGAAGTTCCGGGTACCAAGTCCTTCTTGGCCAATCCGGAGCCACTAGTATTGTTCTTACTCCTCCTCACCGTATAATCTTCAATACCTTTGGTATGAGAGGCAGAGGAGGAAACACATATACTGATTTGTACACCCAAGGTGTTACCAGTGCGTCCACAGCTATTGCCTGTGGATCTCTTGACCTGGCGCAATACTTGTCCAGTTTCTTGTTGAGGCGAGACGCCATCATGTCTACCATTGGTCTTTCCCAACAATTTACTAGCATGTGGAAGACTTCTGGATGAAGACCCCCCTCTCCCGGGTGAATATCGTGTCTGCTGAGGAAGTCTGCTTCCCAGTTGTCCACGCCCGGGAAGAACACTGCTGACAGTGCTATTACGTGATTCTCCGCCCAGCGAAGAATCTTGGTAGCTTCTGCCATTGCACTCCTGCTTCTTGTGCCGCCCTGTCTGTTTACATGGGCGACCGCCGTGATGTTGTCCGACTGAATCAACACCGGTTTTCCTTGCAGGAGTGGTTCCGCCTGGCTTAGAGCATTTTAGATTGCTCTTAGTACCAGAATGTTTATGTGAAGAGACTTTTCCAGGTTCGTCCATACCCCCTGGAAGTTTCTTCCTTGTGTGACTGCTCCCCAACCTCTCAGGCTGGCGTCCGTGGTCACCAGGATCAAATCCTGTATGCCGAATCTGCGGCCCTCCAATAGATGAGCCTTTTGCAACCACCACAGAAGATATACCCTTGTCCTTGGCGACAGGGTTATTCGCAGGTGCATCTGAGGATGCGACCCTGACCATTTGTCCAACAGATCCCTTTGGAAAATTCTTGCATGGAATCTGCCGAATGGAATTGCTTCGTAAAAAGCCACCATTTTTCCCAGGACTCTTGTGCATTGATGTACAGACACCTTTCCTGGTTTTAGGAGGTTCCTGACAGGTCGGATAACTCCTTGGCTTTTTCCTCGGGAAGAAAAACCTTTTTCTGAACCGTGTCCAGAATCATCCCTAGGAACAGCAGACGTATCGTCGGAAAACAGCTGCGATTCTTGGAATATTTAGAATCCAGTCGTGCCGTCGAAGAACTACTTTAGATAGTGCTCTTCCGACCTCCAACTGTTCTCTGGAACTTGCCCTTTTTAGGTCGTGCAAGTAAGGGATAATTTAGATGCCTTTTTTCTTTGAAGAAACATCTTTTCGGCCATTACCTTGGTAAAAAGGCCCGGGGTGCCGTGGATAATTCAAACGGCATCGTCTGAAACTGATATTGACAGTTCTGTACCACGAACCAGAGGTACCCTTGATGAGAAGGACAAAATTTGGACATGGAGGTAATCCTTGATGTCCAGGGACACCATATAGTCCCCTTTTTTCCGGTTCGCTATCACTGCTCTGAGTGACTTTATCTCGATTTGAACCTTTTATGTAAGTGTTCAAAACATTTTAGATTTAGACTATGTGTCACCAAGCCGTCTGGCTTCAGTACCACAATATAGTGTGGAAAAATAATACCCTTTTCCTTGTCGTAGGAGGGGTACTTTGATTATCACCTGCTGGATATACAGCTTGTGAATTGTTTCCAATGCTGCCTCCCTGTCGGAGGGAGCCGTTGGTAAAGCAGACTTCAGGAACCTGCGAGGAGAAGATGTCTCGACTCTCCAATCTTTACCCCTGGGATAATACTCGTACGATCTAGGGGTCAACTTGCGAGTGATCCCACTGCGCCCTGAGACTCTTGAGACTACCCCCCCACCTTGAGTCCGCTTGCACGGCCCCAGCGTCATGCTGAGGACTTGGCAGACGCGGTGGAGGGCTTCTTTTCCTGGGAAAGGGCTGCCTGCTGCAGTCTACTTCCCTTACCTCTATGTCTGGGCAGATATGACTGGCCTTTTGCCTGCATGCCCTCATGGGAAAGGAAAGATTGAGGCTGAAAAGACGGTGTCTTTTTTAGCTGAGATGTAACTTGGGGTAAAAAAGGTTGGATTTCCCAGCTGTTGCTGTGGTCCCCAGGTCCGATGGACCGACCCCCAAATAACTCCTTCCCTTTATACAGCAATACTTCCATCTGCCGTATGGGATCTGTATCACCTGACCACTGTCGTGTCCCTGACATCTTCTGGGAGATATGGACAACGCACTTATCTTGATGCCAGAGAGCAAATATCCCTCTGTGCATCTCACATACATATATATAGAATGCATCCTATTAAATGCTGTACATGAATAAAATATTTTCAGTCAGGGAATCCGACCAAGCCAACCCAGCACTGCATCTCCAGGCTGATGGCGATCGCTGGTCGCAGTATAACCACCGTATGTGTGTATATACTTTTTAGGATATTTTTCCAGCTTCCTATCAGCTGGCTCCTTGAGGGCGGCCGTATCTGGAGACGGTAACGCCACTTGATAAGCGTGTGAGCGCCTTATCACCCTAAGGGGTGTTTCCCAACGTACCCTAATTTCTGGCGGGAAAGGGTATAACGCCAATATTTGCTATCGGGGTAACCCTACGCATCATCACACACTTCATTTTATTTTATCTGATTCAGGAAAAACTACAGGTAGTTTTTTCACTCCCACATAATACCCTTTCTTGTGGTACTTGTAGTATCAGAAACACGTAACACCTCCTTCATTGCCCTTAACGTGTGGCCCTAATGAGAAATACGTTTGTTTATTCACCGTCGACACTGTATTCAGTGTCCGTGTCTGTGTCTGTGTCGACCGACTGAGGTAAATGGGCGTTTTTTTAAAAACCCCTGACGGTGTTTCTGAGACGCCTGGACCGGTCCTAATAGATTGTCGGCCGTCTCATGTCGTCAACCGACCTTGCAGCGTGTTGACATTCTCACGTAATTCTCTAAATAAGCCATCCATTCCGGTGTCGACTCCCTAGAGAGTGACATCACCATTACAGGCAATTTCTCCGCCTCCTCACCAACATCGTCCTCATACATGTCGACACACACGTACCGACACACAGCACACACACCGGGAATGCTCTGACAGAGGACAGGACCCACTAGCCCTTTGGGGAGACAGAGGGAGAGTCTGCCAGCACACACCAAAAACGCTATAATTATATAGGGACAACCTTATAAAAGTGTTTCTCCCTTATAGCATCTTTTATATATATACAATATCGCCAAAATCAGTGCCCCCCCTCTCTGTTTTAACCCTGTTTCTGTAGTGCAGTGCAGGGGAGAGCCTGGGAGCCTTCTCTCCAGCTTTTCTGTGAGAGAAAATGGCGCTGTGTGCTGAGGAGATAGGCCCCGCCCCTTTTTCGGCGGGCTCGTCTCCCGCTATTTTTGAAGTTAGGCAGGGGTTAAATATCTCCATATAGCCTCTGTGGGCTATATGTGAGGTATTTTTTGCCTCTAATAAGGTTTTTATTTGCCTCTCAGAGCGCCCCCCCCAGCGCTCTGCACCCTCAGTGACTGTTGTGTGAAGTGTGCTGAGAGGAAAATGGCGCACAGCTGCAGTGCTGTGCGCTACCTTTATGAAGACTCAGGAGTCTTCAGCCGCCGATTTTGGACCTCTTCTCTCTTCAGCGTCTGCAAGGGGGCCGGCGGCGCGGCTCCGGTGACCATCCAGGCTGTACCTGTGATCGTCCCTCTGGAGCTAGTGTCCAGTAGCCAAGCAGCAAATCCACTCTGCACGCAGGTGAGTTCACTACTTCTCCCCTAAGTCCCTCGTTGCAGTGATCCTGTTGCCAGCAGGACTCACTGTAAAGTAAAAAACCTAAGCTAAACTTTCTCTAAGCAGCTCTTTAGGAGAGCCACCTAGATTGCACCCTTCTCGTTCGGGCACAAAATCTAACTAGAGTCTGGAGGAGGGTCATGGGGGGAGGAGCCAGTGCACACCACCTGATCTGGTAAAAGCTTTACTTTTTTGTGCCCTGTCTCCTGCGGAGCCGCTATTCCCCATGGTCCTTTCAGGAACCCCAGCATCCACTTAGGACGATAGAGAAAAAAAATAAGCTAGATAAGAATGTAATAAATTAAGTGTTGATAGTGTTGTGTCTCTCTGGCCTTCCATATCTGCAGCCAGAAACAGCGCTCACTGCGAAGGGACTTTTAGATGTCCCTGTATAAAGTATAAATGCTGTCAAACCCTAAAAGCACTCTGTCTTATGTGTGTGAACGTTTCAGCATATTGTATTGCAAATGACTTGTGTGCCACAGTCATTGTGGATATAGCAGGGGGTATATGTGGAGGTGCAAGAATAAATGGGTAGGGCGTTGCCTGGACAGGCCAGGCTATTTAAATGTCTAGGCCAAAGAAAATCTCTCATTTAAATTATATATTGATATATACAGAATATTATACCGCCGTATACACACACACACTTGCATACAGTATATACACACACAGAGTTATTGGTGGAGTTTAAGAAGCTAACGATAGGGATACTGTATGTATCAAACCTTGGAGAGAGTTAAAGTACCAGCCAATCAGCTCCTAATGTCTATTTTAGAGGCTGTGTTTGAAAAATAACCATTAGGAGCTGATTGGTTGGCTCTTTATCTCTCTCCTCTTTATCGCTCTCCAAGGTTTGATATAACTCCCCCATATAATGTAACTATGCATGAATAGTAGGTTTAATGAGAAGTGGCTTTGATGACACTAGTGCTAGTTAAAAACCAACCAAAAAAAGAAAGCTGTTGAGGGAGCACTGCATCCCTCTATTGGACCTTTAAAAGCATTGTGGATTGTAGAAACTAAATGTACAGTATACCGTATAGTATTTATACGAGGGTGGTTCAATAAACAGGATTTTGGTACTTACCAATGAATCCTTTTCTCAGATTCCATAGGGGACACTCGAGTTACACTGGGGTATAGATGGGTGATGAGTGGAGCCTGGCACTTTTATAATTCTTTATAATTGATGTTGGCTCCCTACTCTCTATACCCCACTGACCTCAGCTTAGATTAACCAAGCCCGAGTGAACACGGAAAGTAGAGAAAACACAACAGACAATGCACAGGTAACTCTACTTATTGTGACTCATATTTACTACACTAGAAGGCGCTGTTTCTCATCCTTATTTTTCAGATCCATTAAATTAAACCATTTTGGAACACAACAGAACAAAAAAATAAGTAACAAACATACTACAAACAGGCAACAGGAAATCCTAACATACTAAAGGAACAAGGCAGGAAAGAATGTGCTGGTTGGGCGTCCAGTGTTCCCTATGGAATCAGAAAAATAAGAATTTACTTACCGATAATTCTATTTCTCGTAGTCCGTAGTGGATGCTGGGGACTCCGTCAGGACCATGGGGAATAGCGGCTCCGCAGGAGACAGGGCACAAAATTAAAAGTTTGACCACTAGGTGGTGTGCACTGGCTCCTCCCCCTATGACCCTCCTCCAAGCCTCAGTTAGGATACTGTGCCCGGACGAGCGTACACAATAAGGAAGGATTTTGAATCCCGGGTAAGACTCATACCAGCCACACCAATCACACTGTACAACTTGAGATCTGAACCCAGTTAACAGCATGATAACAGAGGAGCCTCTGAAAAGATGGCTTCCAACAATAATAACCCGATTTTTGTAACAATAACTATGTACCAGTATTGCAGACAATCCGCACTTGGGATGGGCGCCCAGCATCCACTACGGACTACGAGAAATAGAATTATCGGTAAGTAAATTCTTATTTTCTCTGACGTCCTAAGTGGATGCTGGGGACTCCGTCAGGACCATGGGGATTATACCAAAGCTCCCAAACGGGCGGGAGAGTGCGGATGACTCTGCAGCACCGAATGAGAGAACTCCAGGTCCTCCTTAGCCAGGGTATCAAATTTGTAGAATTTTACAAACGTGTTCTCCCCTGACCACGTAACTGCTCGGCAGCGTTGTAATGCCGAGACCCCTCGGGCAGCCGCCCAAGGTGAGCCCACCTTCCTTGTGGAGTGGGCATTTACAGATTTTGGCTGTGGCAGGCCCTGCCACAGAATGCGCAAGTTGAATTGTGCTACAAATCCAACGAGCAATCGTCTGCTTAGACGCAGGAACACCCAGCTTGTTGGGTGCATACAGTATAAACAGCGAGTCAGACTTTCTGACTCCAGCCGTCCTTGAAATATATATATATATATATATATATATTTTTTTTTTTTAAGGCTCTGACAACGTCGAACAACTTGGAGTCCTCCAAGTCGCTAGAAGCCAGGGCACTACAATAGGTTGGTTCAGGTGAAACGCTGATACCACCTTAGGGAGAAACTGAGGACGCGTCCGCAGTTCTGCCCTGACCCAATGGAAAATCAGATATGGCTTTTGTACGAAAAAGCCGCCAATTCTGACACTCTCCTGGCCGAAGCCAGGGCCAGTAGCATGGTCACTTTCCATGTAAGATATTTCAAATCCACCGATTTGAGTGTCTCAACCAATGGGATTTGAGGAATCCCAAAACTACATTGAGATCCCACGGTGCCACTGGAGGCACAACCGGGGCTGTATATGTAGTACTCCTTTGACAAAAGCTTGGACTTCAGGAACTGAAGCCAATTCTTTCTGGAAGAAAATTGACAGGGCCGAAATTTGAACCTTAATGGACCCCAATTTGAGGCCCATAGACAATCCTGTTTGCAGGAAATGTAGGAATCGACCCAGTTGAAATTCCTCCGTCGGAGCCCTCTCCTTCAGGATCCGGCGTTCAACCGCCATGCCGTCAAACGCAGCCGCGGTAAGTCTAGAGGTAGAGTGCACGGATCCTCCGTGCGCATCTCTTGAAGTTCCGGGTACCAAGTCTTTCTTGGCAAATCCGGAACCACGAGTATCGTTCTTACTCCCCTTCGCCTTATAATTCTCAGTACCTTGGGTATGAGAGGCAGAGGGGGGAACACATACATTGACTGGTACACCCATGGTGTTACCAACGCGTCCACAGCTATTGCCTGAGGGTCTCTTGACCTGGCGCAATACCTGTCCAGTTTTTTGTTGAGGCGGGACGCCATCATGTCCACCTTTGGTTTTTCCCAACGGTTCACAATCATGTGGAAGACTTCTGGATGAAGTCCCCACTCTCCCGGGTGGTGATCGTGTCTGCTGAGGAAGTCTGCTTCCCAGTTGTCCACTCCCGGAATGAACACTGCTGACAGTGCTATCACATGATTTTCTGCCCAGTGAAAAATCCTTGCAGCTTCTGCCATTGCCCTCCTGCTTCTTGTGTCGCCCTGTCTGTTTACGTGGGCGACTGCCGTGGTGTTGCCCTACTGGTTCAACACCGGCTGACCCTGAAGCAGAGGTCTTGCCAGGCTTAGAGCATTGTAAATTGCCCTTAGCTCCAGTATATTTATGTGAAGTGAAGTCTCCAGGCTTGACCACACTTTCTGGAAATTTCTTCCCTGTGTGACTGCTCCCCAGCCTCTCAGGCTGGCATTCGTGGTCACCAGGACCCAGTCCTGAATGCCGAATCTGCGGCCCTCCAAAAAGGTGAGCACTCTGCAACCACCACAGAAGAGACCCCCTTGTTCTTGGAGACGGGGCTATCCGCTGATGCATCTGAAGATGCGATCCGGACCATTCGTCCAGCAGATTCCACTGAAAGGTTCTTGCGTGGAATCTGCCGAATGGAATCGCTTCGTAAGAAGCCATCATTTACCCAGGACTCTTGTGCATTGATGCACTGACACTTTTCCTGGTTATAGGAGGTTCCTGACTAGCTCGGATAACTCCCTGGCTTTCTCCTCCGGGAGAAAAACCTTTTTCTGAACGGTGTCCAGAATCATCCCTAGGAACAGCAGACGTGTCGTCGGGCTCAGCTGGGATTTTGGAAAATTTAGAATCCACCCATGCTGTTGCAGCACTACTTGGGTTAGTGCTACACCGGCCTCTAACTGTTCTCTGGATCTTGCCCTTATCAGGAGATCGTCCAAGTAAGGGATAATTAATACGCCTTTTCTTCGAAGAAGAATCATCATTTCGGCCATTACCTTGGTAAAGACCCGGGGTGCCGTGGACAATCCAAACGGCAACGTCTGAAACTGATAGTGACAGTTTTGTACCACGAACCTGAGGTACCCTTGGTTTGAAGGGCAAATTGGGACATGGAGGTAAGCATCCTTGATGTCCAAGGACACCATAAAGTCCCCTTCTTCCAGATTCGCTATCACTGCTCTGAGTGATTTCATCTTGAACTTGAACCTTTGTATGTAAGTGTTCAAAAGATTTCAGACTTAGAATAGGTCTCACCGAGCCGTCCGGCTTCGGTACCACAAACAGCGTGGAATAATACCCCTTTCCTTGTTGTAGTAGGGGTACCTTGACTATTACTTGCTGGGAATACAGCTTGTAAATAGCTTCCAACACCGTCTCCCTGTCGGAGGGAGATGTTGGTAAAGCAGACTTCAGGAATCTGCGAGGAAGAGACGTCTCGAATTCCAATCTGTACCCCTGTGATACTACCTGCAGGATCCAGGAGTCGACTTGCGAGTGAGCCCACTGCGCGCTGAAATTCTTGAGACGACCCCCCCACCGGACCTGAGTCCGCTTGTAAGACCCCAGCGACATGCTGAGGACTTTTCAGAAGCGGGGGAGTGCTTCTGCTCCTGGGAAGGAGCTGCTTGCTGCAGTCTCTTACCCTTTCCTTTGGCTCGGGCAGATATGAATGGCCTTTTGCCCGCTTGTTCTTATGAGAACGAAAGGACTGAGGCTGAAAAGACGGTGTCTTTTTCTGTTGGGAGGTGACCTGAGGTAAAAAAGGTGGATTTTCCGGCTGTTGCCGTGGCCACCAAGTCCGATAGACCGACCCCAAATAATTCCTCCCCTTTATACGGCAAACTTCCATATGCCGCTTGGAATCCGCATCACCTGACCACTGTCGCGTCCATAAACAACTTCTGGCAGAAATGGACAGCGCACTTACCCTTGATGCCAGAGTGCAAATATCCCTCTGTGCATCTCGCATATAAAGAAAATGCATCCTTTAAATGCTCTATAGTCAATAAAATATTGTCGCTATTCAGGGTATCAATATTTCCAGTCAGAGATTCCGACCAAACCCCCCCAGCACTGCACATCCATGCTGGGGCGATTGCTGGTCGCAGTATAACATCAGTATGTGTGTATATACTTTTTAGAGTATTTTCCAGCCTCCTATCAGCTGGATTTTGAGGGCGGCCGTATCAGGAGACGGTAACGCCACTTGTTTTGATAAGCGTGTGAGCGCCTTATCTACCCTAGAGGGTGTTTCCCAGCGCGCCCTAACCTCTGGCGGGAAAGGGTATAATGCCAATAACTTCTCTGAAATTAGCAACTTCCTATTGGGGGTAACCCACGCTTCATCACACACTTCAATCAATTCATCTGATTTCAGGAAAAACTACAGGTAGTTTTTTCACACCCCACATAATACCCATTTTTGTGGTACTTGTAGTATCAGAAATATGTAACGCCTCCTTCATTGCCGTGATTATGTAACGTGTGGCCCTACTGGAAAATACGTTTGTTTCTTCACCGTCGACACTGGAGTCAGTGTCCGTGTCTGTGTCTGTCGACCGACTGAGGTAATGGGCGTTTTAAAGCCCCTGACGGTGTTTGAGACGC
Organism: Pseudophryne corroboree; assembly: GCF_028390025.1. NCBI lineage: Eukaryota > Metazoa > Chordata > Amphibia > Anura > Myobatrachidae > Pseudophryne > Pseudophryne corroboree. The sequence continues at coordinate 134,181,021 of NC_086450.1, read as the reverse complement.
CTGGACAGGTTCTAATTGGTTTGCCGGCCGTCTCATATCGTCAACCGACCTTGTAGCGTGTTGACACTATCACGTAATTCCATAAATAAAGCCATCCATTCCGGTGTCGACTCCCTAGGGGGTGACATCCCATTACAGGCAATTGCTCCGCCTCCACACCAACATCGTCCTCATACCTGTCGACACACACGTACCGACACACAGCACACACACAGGGAATGCTCTGATAGAGGACAGGACCCCACTAGCCCTTTGGGGAGACAGAGGGAGAGTTTGCCAGCACACACCAAAGCGCTATAATTATACAGGGACCACCTTATAGTAAGTGTTTTCCCTTATAGCAGCTTAATATATAATAATATCGCCAAAAAATGCCCCCCCCTCTCTGTTTTAACCCTGTTTCTGTAGTGCAGTGCAGGGGAGAGCCTGGGAGCCTTCCCACCAGCGGATCTGTGTGGGAAAAATGGCGCTGTGTGCTGAGGAGATAGGCCCCGCCCCCTTCACGGCGGGCTCTTCTCCCGGTTTTTTCTGTAATCCTGGCAGGGGTTAAATACATCCATATAGCCCAGGGGCTATATGTGATGTATTTTTAGCCAGTAAAGGTAATTACATTGCTGCCCAGGGAGCCCCCCCCGAGCGCCCTGCACCCTCAGTGACCGCGGTGTGAAGTGTGCTGAGAGCAATGGCGCACAGCTGCAGTGCTGTGCGCTACCTTAAGAAGACTGGGAAGTCTTCAGCCGCCGATTTCTGGACCTCTTCTCTCGTCAGCATCTGTAAGGGGGCCGGCGGCGCGGCTCCTGTGACCCATCCAGGCTGTACCTGTGATCGTCCCTCTGGATCTAGTGTCCAGTAGCCTAAGAAGCCAATCCATCCTGCACGCAGGTGAGTTCGCTTCTTCTCCCCTTAGTCCCGCGTTGCAGTGATCCTGTTGCCAGCAGGACTCACTGTAAAATAAAAAACCTAACAAACTTTTATTCTAAGCAGCTCTTTAGGAGAGCCACCTAGATTGCACCCTTCTCGGCCGGGCACAAAAACCTAACTGAGGCTTGGAGGAGGGTCATAGGGGGAGGAGCCAGTGCACACCACCTAGTGGTCAAACTTTTAATTTTGTGCCCTGTCTCCTGCGGAGCCGCTATTCCCCATGGTCCTGACGGAGTCCCCAGCATCCACTTAGGACGTCAGAGAAAAGGGATTTACAGTATCGGTAAGCACCAAACTTGAACCACCCTCGTACATATGTAATTATACACACTCACATTTTAAGACTATATGGAAGAAGATATTGCATGTACTCATCACATGTACATTTAAGATGCACACATCAAACACCATGCTGTGGGCCAAATGTTCTTACAATACAATAACCCAAGAGAAACATTTACCGAAGAGTCTCCTGATTTCTTTATCTGATCCTGTATGGCGAACTGTTCGTTGAAGGATTCGATGGTTGCCAACTTGCTGCCATTGCTGGCACAATACAATGCAGCTTCCTTGTAGCCAAGTTTTTTATCAGACACAAACCAATATTCACTACCTTCAATAACGACTGGAGGGCCCCTTTTAAGTTTCCACTCTAAAGTACCAGATAGAAATGAATAGTGTAAATATGCATGAAACAAAAGTGAAATTAAACATTCTAGAATACTTGGGCACCAATAACTAGATTGTGAGATAGAACACTCTATGAAGAATTAATTTATTGTCTACAACTGAAAAGTATACACCTACTATTGGTGTTCCCCAATTAGCTAGTATGGGTGGGTGTTTTTATCAAGAATATTATCTGCATTGCAATTACCTGGTTGATACCACTCTGGACTCTTCAATAAAGCACCTAAAAAAATAAATTAAAAAAAAGTAAAAAAATATATACATTAGTCTGTGGCATTGTACACAAATATATGGAGGGAACGGATTCAACGAGTACACTTAAATATATTACCTTTTACCCCTCAGCTTTGGCAGAGAAATTATAAGTTCATTAAATCGCAGTGCATTGATATAAGTTTTATATGGCAGATGAATGGTTACAGATTTTAGAAGTTCCGAGTAGCATTTACAGTGCCAGCTAATCCTTCCAAGCAGAACGCTTACCTTTGGGAACCTGACACACCCACTCAAGTCGTGCATCACAGTGGAACGGTTTCAAACTATACTCCCTTTCTTGGATCAGGTCTACATGCCACATCCACAAACTCCGTTTTGGTAGATTAATCTGTTTATTCAGAAAGCAAAATAGAAATGATTTACCCAAAAAACAAGCACAAACAAAGTGACAAGTCCATGCTATAGTCCTGCTACTTCACTGCTTAATGTAAGTGTGAACAAAACAAGGTAAATTTCAGGATCCATCATGATCTATAATGCAGACTATGGGTGTAATTAAATTGTTTGTAAAGTAGGTTGGGTGTCTTTTTTTTCTTCCTGTCTATTAGCTAGGAAAAAAGAGACACCCAACTGACTTTTCAAACAATTGAACATCCCCCTATGTGTTTGCAAAGAAAACAGTACACGTTACTGCCCACAAAAACATTAAAAAAATTAGGTGATTACAGAACTTTTTTTTAAGGTGCCCTTGCTCATGGGATTTATTCAGATTAAGTATAAAGAGTAAGAAATGAGTCTCCTGTAAATTAAAACATTGCGCCGTATTCAGATTTATATGCAAACCCAATGGTTTAGGTACAAATACGATTGTTGGGGGTCTGCACAGACGCAAGACCCATTCTGTGAATGTGCAGAATGGGTTCTGTGATATCATTAGAAGTCTCCCCTCAGCTACAGTGTTTGGGGGGCAAAGCGGGGGTAGCGACCAGGACTGTTCTGTAGGCATACCAAGCCCATGGTCAGCATTGTCGAATGCAGAATTCCTGGACCCGGCTGACCGGTTTTGACAGCGGGTGCTGATAAATCACATTAAACTGAATTAACAATCACACGTATATGCTAATATATATATATATATATATATATATATATATATATATATATATATATATACACACATACATACATACATACACACACACATATATATATATATATATATATATATATATATACACACACACACACACACACACACACACACACACACACATATATATATATAAAAAATAGGGATGAGAAACAGCGCCTTCTAGTGTAGTAGATATGAGTCTGAACAATAAGGACCTTCACCAGTGAATCACACCCTTGCAATGAACAGGTACCATTTCAAGTGGACATATCCACTTTTTATATCACGTAGGTCAAGTGAAGGATCAGAGTCTGGACGACTTCTCATTCACCATGAAATAACTTCCTGTCACGAAGCACAGGTAACTCTACTTATTGTGACTCATATTTACTACACTAGAAGGCGCTGTTTCTCATCCCTATTTTTCAGATCCGTTAAATTAAACCGTTTGGAACACCAGTTATTTGGAGAACAGCTGCCACCCTTCAACAGGGGAGTGTTGAATGACTCTGTAAAGTTGGATGTTCTATCAAGGATTATAGACTCTGTATATACATTTGTAGTTGGTGTAGCGCTTACTACCACCACCATCACAATATATATATATATATAGAATTCCAAAGGTAAAGATGGCACTCAGAGACTTAAATATATAGATGCAGAAAGCTGTATTTGAGTTCAACGTTTCGGGGTGCAACCCCCTTTCTCAAGAATACATACAGCACAAAACAGATACAACCAAACGTGGTCGCACTCACACAGAGGAGTATAACATCGACTGGGGTGACTCCCAAGAGGTCCAGAGTGTTAGTCCAGTACATGAACGGATGCAACTTTTTGTACATGCTGCCTATGCTGTATTTTCCTGATGATGATCCTGATGGATCGAAACGTTGAAAGAACTTTCCTTGTGAAATCACCTTGATAAGTATAAATAAAATATTCAATGCTTTTTACGTGCAAAACTCTGGTGAGTGCCCCTTTATGCTGTCTTTCTATATATATATATATATATATATATATATATATACACACACACAATTTTTTTTTAGATTATTGTGAATTATTTAAAAATAAAAAAACTAAGAAATCACATATACAAATTATTCAAAGCCTTTGCCTTGAAGCTCTAAATTGAGCTCGGGTGCATCCTGTTTCCACTGATCATCCTTGAGATGTTCCTACAGCTTAATTGGAGTCCACCTGTGGTAATTTCAGTTGATTGGACATGATTTGGAAAGGCACACGCCTGTATATATAAGGTCCCACACTTGACAGTGCATGTCTGAGCACAAATCAAGAATGAAGTCAAAGGTATTGTCTGTAGATCTCCGAGACAGGATTGTCTTGAGGCACAAATCTGGGGAAGGGTACAGAAAAATATCTGCTGCTTTGAAGGTCCCAATGAGCACAGTGGTCTCTATCATCCGTAAATGGAAGAAGTTCGGAACCACCAGGACTCTTCCTAGAGCTGGCCGGCCATCTAAACTGAGCAATCGGGGAAGAAGGGCCCTAGTCAGGAAGGTGATCAAGAACCCGACGGTCATTCTGTCAGAGCTACAGCATTCCTCTGTGGAGAGAGACAACCATCTCTGCATGAATCCACCAATCAGGCCTGTATATTAGAGTGGCCAGACAGAAGCCACTCCTTAGTAAAAAGCACATGGCAGCCCGCCTGGAGTTTGCCAAAATGCACCTGAAGGACTCTCAGACCATGAAAAACAAAATTCTCTGGTCTGATGAGAAAATAGGAATTTAATACCTACCGGTAATTCCTTTTCTCCTAGTCCGTAGTGGTTACTGGGCGCCTGCCTCAATGCTTCGATTCCTGCTTACCTAAGTAAGTGTTTGGTTGGCCCGCAGCTGCGGTCCCGTTTTGTTGTTGGGATAGCTTTGCTGTCTTGATTGGGTTGGTGTTGCTATACTCTGCTTTGGTTAGTGCCCTCCTTTCCATTATGGTTGTGTGTTGGCTTAGTGCTTCACCGCTGTTGTACCCGTTTTCTTCTCTCGTGGTATGTCCGTCTCCTCGGGCACAGTTTCCTAGACTGAGTCTGGTAGGAGGGGCATAGAGGGGAGGAGCCAGCACACACATACACACACTAAAGGTTTTAAAGTACCAGGCTCCAGTGGACCCGATCTATACGCCATGGTACTAAATTACAGATCCCCAGTATCCACTAGGACGTAAGAGAAAATAGGATTTTAATTACCTACCGGTAAATCCTTTTCTCGTAGTCCGTAGAGGATGCTTGGGTCCATTTTAGTACCATGGGGTATAGACGGTTCCGCAGGAGCCTTCGGCACTTTAAGACTTTTCAAACAGTGTGAACTGGCTCCTCCCTCTATGCCCCTCCTCCAGACCTCAGTATAGGAACTGTGCCCGAGGAGACGGACAACTTTGAGAGAAGAATTTACATTAAACTAGTAGCGAGATTCACACCAGCTCACACCATACAAAACATGCCTCCTAACATGGCTTTCAACCTAACCCATGCTAACGTGCATGCAAAACGCAACAGCTGTGAACATCTTAACACATGAGAACCTGAGTAAAAAGATAAAACTTAATTCTGCAGGAAAAATTAGCACTGGGCGGGCGCCCAGCATCCTCTACGGACTACGAGAAAAGGATTTACCGGTAGGTAATTAAAATCCTATTTTCTCTTACGTTCTAGAGGATGCTGGGGTCCATTTTAGTACCATGGGGATGTACCAAAGCTCCCAGTACGGGCGGGAAAATGCTAATGTTCCTGTAGAACTGACTGACAAAACTGAAGGTCGTCAGCAGCCGAGGTGTCAAGCCTGTAAAACTTAGCAAACGTGTTTGCCCCTGACCAAGTAGCTGCTCGGCAAATTTGCAACGCCGAGACACCCCGGGCAGCCACCCAGGAAGAACCCACTTTCCTTGTAGAGTGGGCCTTTACCGATCTCGGAAACGGCAATCCTGCCGTGGAATAAGCGTGCTGAATGGTACCTCTGATCCAGTGCGCAATAGTCTGCTTAGAAGCAGGACCCCCAATCTTGTTGGGGTCATAGAGGACAAACAAAGATTCTGTTTTCCTTATCCGAGCCATTCTTGCAACATAAGTCCTCAACGCTCTGACGACATCCAAGGACTTTTGAAAACGGCTGAGGTGTCAGAAGCCACTGGCACCACCACAGGTTGGTTGATATGGAAATAAGACACAATTTTTGGAAGAAAATGCTGACGCGTCCACAGTTTAGCTCTATCTTCATGAAGAATCAAATAAGGACTATTGTGTGACAGAGCCCCTAATTCGGACACTCGTCTGCCTGAGGCCAAGGACAACAGCATGACCACTTTCCAAGTGAGAAACTTCAACTCTACCTCTTGTAGAGGCTCAAACCAGTCCGATTTAAGGAACTGCAACACCACATTAAGATCCCATGGCGCTGCAGGAGGCACAAAGGGAGGTTGGATGCGCAGAACCCCCTTCACGAACGTCTGGACCTCAGGAAGGGAAGCCAACTGTTTCTGAAAGAAAATGGACAAGGCCGAAATTTGGACCTTGATAGACCCTAATCTCAAGCCAGCATCCACACCTGCCTGTAGAAATAGGAGAAGAGGTCCTAATTTACACTCCACCGCAGGAGACTTCTTGGATTCACACCAAGATATATATTTTCTCCAAATACGATGGTAATGTTTGGACGTTACTCCTTTCCTGGCCAGAATAAGTGTGGGAATGACTTAATTGGGAATACCCCATGCCGTCAAACGCCACCGCGGTAAGTCTTGCTAAACAAACGGCCCCTGCTGAAGCAGGTCCTCGCGAAGAGAGAGAGGCTGAGGATCTTCCAGTAATAACTCCTGAAGATCTGGATACCAAGCCCTACGTGGCCAGTCTGGAGCAATGAGAATTGCTCGAACCCTTGTTTCTACTGATGATCTTGAAAACTTTTGGTATTAGTGGAAGTGGAGGGAACAGATACACCGACTGAAACACCAACTGGGTCACCAGTGAATCCACTGCTATTGCTTGTGGGTCTCTCGACCTGGAACAATATTCCTGAAGCTTCCTGTTGAGACGTGATGCCATCATATCTACTTGAGGAACACCCCAACGATCTGCTATCTCTGCAAAGACTTCTGGGTGGAGGCCCCATTCTCCTGGATGGAGATCGTGTCTACTGAGGAAGTCTGCTTTCCAGTTGTCCACTCCCGGAATGAAAATTGCCGACAGAGCTTTTGCATGTCTTTCTGCCCAGAGGAGTATCTTTGTCGGGATCCGGTCTGAAGTTCGACATTGTCTAGGTCGACAATGTTTAGGTCGACCACTATAGGTCGACAGTCACTAGGTCGACATGTCAAAAGGTCGACAGGGTTTCTAGGTCGACAGGTCAAAAGGTCGCCATGAGTTTTTCAAAAAGTTCTCTTTTTTTGAACTTTTTCATACTTAACGATCCACGTGGACTACGATTGGAACGGTAATCTGCGAGCCATGCGAGGGGACACGGTGCACTAATTGGGGTTCCCAGTCACTCTACGAAGAAAACAACAAAAAAAAAACTATCATGTCGACCTTTTGACCTGTCGACCTAGCACATGTCGACCTAGAAACCCTGTCAACATTCCATCCCTGTCGACCTATAGTGGTCGACCTAGATACTGTCGATTTGATGAACCACACCCATCTTTGTCACCTCTGCCATTGCCGCTGCTTTTTGTTCCGCCCTCGCTTTTTATGTAAGCTACTGCCGTTACATTGTCTGGCTGGATCTGTATGAGATGACCTTGAAGAAGGTGTGCCGCTTGATGAAGACTGTTGTACACAGCTCTCAATTCCAGGATGTTTATGTGAAGGAGTACTTCTTGACTTGACCATCGTCCTTGGAAGCTTTCCCCTTGCGTGACTGCTCCCCAACCTTGGAGGCTTGCATCTGTGGTCACCAGGATCCAAGTCTGAATCCCGAACCTGCGTCCATCCAGGATGTGAGAACTTTGAAGCCACCACAAGAGTGAAATACTGGCTTTTGTTGACAGGATTATCCTCCGGTGCACGTGTAGATGCGTACCGGACCACTTGTCCAGTAGGTCCCATTGGAATACCCTGGTGTGGAATCGGCCAAATTGTAGAGCCTCGTAGGCCGCTACCATCTTCCCCAGCAGGCAGATGAATCAATACATGTGCTGGTTTTATAACTTGTTTGACCATCCTCTGGATCTCCAGAGCCTTTTCCACCGGTAGGAATACTTTCTGTGCTTCCAAGTCCTGAATCATTCACAGAAATGATAACCTCATTGTGGGTTCCAATTGTGATTTTGGAAGGTTTATGATCCAACCGTGCTGTTGAAGCACCGTCAGGGAAAGTGCAATGTTCTGCACTAGTTTCTCAGTGGATCTCGCTTTTATGAGGAGATCGTCCAAGTATGGGATGACTTTGACTCCTTTCTTGCGAAGAAGAACCATCATCTCCGCCATCACCTTGGTGAATATTCTCGGAGCCGTGGAGAGCCCGAAAGGCAATGTTTGGAACTGGTAGTGGCAAGCCCTGCACCGCAAACCTCAGGTATGCCTGATGCGGCGGGTAGATGGGAACATGTAAATAAGCATCTGTGATGTCCATCGATACCAGAAATTCCTTTTCCTCCAAGCTGGAGATCACCGCTCTCAGGGATTCCATCTTGAATTTGAACCTTTTCAAATAAAGGATTAGAGTCTTTAGGTTTAAAATCGGTCTGACCGAGCCATCCGGTTTCGGCACTACAAACAGGCGTGAATAAAACCCTTTTTCCTGTTGTGACACAGGAACTAAGGAAATTACGTTGTCTTGACATAATTTCTGTATTGCGTTCAGCACTTTTGCTCTGTCCTGAACAGAAACTGGTAAGGCTGATTTGAAAAAAAATCAGCATGGGGGAAGGTCCTGAAATTCCAATTTGTACCCTTGGGATACTCTCTGCAATACCCAAGGATCCAGATCTGAGTGAACCCAGACCTGGCTGAAAGACAGTAGACGTGCCCCCACCCGGTCGTACTCCCGCAGGGGAGCCCCAGCGTCATGCTGAGGTTTTAGCAGAAGTAGCTATTGACTTCTGCTCCTGCGAGCCTGATGGTGTTGTAGATTTTTTACCTCTTCCTCGCCCTCTTCCTGCGAAGAAGGGGGTACCCTTTGCCTTTTTGGACTTGTTGGGCCGAAAGGATTGCATCGTATGAGAATGAAATCCTTTCCTAGGTGGAGCAGCTGCGGAAGGCAGAAATGCTGACTTGCCTGATGTAGTTGTTGAAATCATGGCATCCAGCTTGTCTCCAAAGAGGGCTTCTCCATTGTAAGGAAGCGCCTCAATATTCTTTTTTGATTTCGCATCAGCATTCCATTGGCAGATCCACAGCGCCCTGCGGGCTGAAATCGCCATAGCGGAGGATCTTGAACTCAGCAACCCAATATCCTTCATAGCTTCAACTAAGTAACCTGCAGCATCTTTGATATGGCCGAGAGTTAGGACTATTTCATCCCTGTCAACTGTTTCTATGTTAACAAGCAAGTTGTCAGACCATTTTTCCACAGCATTACCTACCCACGCACAAGCAATGGTGGGCCTGAGCACCATTCCGTTAGCCGTATATATGGATTTTAGGGTTGTTTCTAATTTACGGTCAGCTGGATCTTTTCAAGAGGCTGAACCAGGGGCAGGCAAAACTATTTTCTTAGACAGCCGAGAAACTGAGGTGTCTATCATTGGGGGGGTGTCTCCCATTTGTGCCTGTCTTCCTCAGGGAAAGGGTACGCTACGCGTGTCCTTCTGGGAAGGGTAAATTTCTTCTCAGGGTTAGCCCAGGATTCTTCAAAGAACGCATTCAAATCCTTTGAAGGAGGAAAAGTCACAACCTGCTTTTTATTTAATTTAAAATAATCCTTTTCCTCTGGGACCAGTGTTGTTTCAGGAAACTCCAACACTTCCTTTATAACAACTATCATACATTGTATGCTTTTGGCTAATTTGGGGTCTACCCCTCTCAAATCCCCAGTGTCGACGTCAGAGTCGGAATCTGTGTCTGTGTCCCCTTGCATTATCTGGGCCAGAGAGCTTTTCTGGGAACTGGGTGGGACCCGAGTGGATGATATGGAGGGGTCAGTAAACAGTGCATCCCCCACAGACTGCCTCCAATATTTAGTCTGTTGTTCAGAATCAGAGAATTTCTTTGCAAGCATTGACATATTCTTTTGCAAAATTCTCACCCACTCCGGCTCCTTCTGAGAGGAAAGGGCCATAATATTTTACCCTCTTGTTTATCTAAAATGGGTTCTTCCTGGGAAGAACTCTCCCCAATGTCTGACATGTTACACACTTGTACACACACACCCCTATCACACAGGGGAGCTATTGGGGACAGACCCACACTAAAGTCTGTCAGAGAGACACAGAGGGATCTGCCAGTCCACACACTGCGCCTTATTGTGAATTGTGGAAATATTACCCACTTACAGCGCATATACCAATAATAGGCCCACAGACCTAATTATAATGAACACTCTCTGCCCCTTCTATAACACCCTGTACTTGTATCAGCGTTGTCATGAGGAGAAACAGTGTTCAGGAGCTTCACACTGGAGTTTCTGCAGGAGAAAATGGCACCCAGTGAGTGTTCTGGCAAGTCTGAGGAGAAGCCCCGCCCTTCAGCCTCAGCAATGTAATATTTATACTGGCTGGGGATGGCACATCAGCGGCTGTACATGTATGTACCCTTTTTGCCAGTGAGAGTAAGGTTTTAAAACATGCCCTCAGAGCGCGCCCCCCCCCCCCCACGCTCTGCACCCTTGTGCCGAAAGACATGGCGCATAGCGTCCTGCCGCTGCGCGTGTACCTGTATGCCGCCAACGATGACCGGAGGATCCCCTCCCTGCTGGACTCCGGTAATATACTCACCAGGCTTCTGACTTCTGGCTCTGTTAGGGGGTGGCGGCAGTGCTGTGGAAGTGAACGCTGGCCAGGCTTGGGCTGTGTTCAGTACCCTTCAGGAGCTAATTGTGTCCTGTCAGCGGAAGCATTAACTAATTGAGAAGTTGGTTCCTACTTCCCCCCCCTACGTCCCACGAAGCAGGGAAGCTGTTGCCAGCAGCTTCTCTGTAAAATAAAAAACCTAAGAAAGTCTTTTTCCAGCAAAGCTCTGTAGAGCTCCACTAGTGTGCATCCAGTCTCCTGAGCACATTTTCTAAACTGAGGTCTGGAGGAGGGGCATAGAGGGAGAAGCCAGTTCACACTGTTGAAAAGTCTTAAAGTGCCGAAGGCTCCTGCGGAATCGTCTATACCCCATGGTACTAAAATGGACCCCAGCATCCTCTAGGACGTAAGAGAAATAAACTATTAACACTTCTATTTTTAAAAGCCTTCTTACTTTGCAGCATTTTTTCCACACCTGCCTAAAACATTTGCACAGTACTGTATATTTTGCTTACAAACTCACAGAAGCACAGTCTGTGTCTGAGCATCAAACAAAGAACCATTATCAGGGGAGCGTTTGCAGACTGGCAATCACATCCAGTTTGCTAATCCTGCCAACAGTCTTCATCCACCATTTGCACCAGACCCTAATCTCCTGTAACTAATATAGCTTTATCTTGCAATATGTGTCTTTTTCCCTGTCTAGGTGTCTGAATAGGTCTATGTATATAACACAAGAAAATGAATGCATTTTTTGAGATATTTTTTTTCCCCATGTACTGAAAAATGTGTTTTCGATGTAATGTGGTTTTACAAATACGGTAAAATGGGAGAAAGGATGGAACATGTCATGTTCTTAAATCTTGAATGTAGCATTAAAATATTGTGATGCAATGAAGTGAACAAACCGCTTTGTTTGTAGCATCAAGGGTGAAACCAGCATGCTATGGAGTGGGAATGCCACTAGCTCTTAGCAATTGATCACTTTAATTCATGGATATTTTCAGAGAATGACTGTCTCCATTGTGTACAGGAAACAGGTACAGATTGCAACCCACCTCAAAAGCAGCACAGTCTCGGAGGATAAAGTCCTCATCCTGGAAGTCATCCAATATAGTAGAAGAGATCTTTGAAAGTAAGAAAATGCATTTGTGAACTAAGTACATTACACAACAAACAAACAAACAAACAAAAATCCGTCCACCAGTTACAGTAATATAAAAAACAGTAGCTCATAAGTTGCGTCAAACGGGTGCCTAGGCCTCCAGAGTATCATTATTTTAAGATCAATGGTTTTATCTTTGTATGCAGTATCCACAGAGTACATATATTGTAGTGGTGCTGATATATTATATGAGAGAGAGAGAGAGAGAGAGAGAGAGAGAGAGAGAGAGAGGGGCGATAGTAAATGCACATGCACCGCAATGCGCACGCGTGTCGGACAACAACAACCGGCATCGCTGGTCAGCGGCAGGATGGTGCGAAAAATCCGTTTGCAAGGTGATTGACAGGAGGAAGCCATTTATGGGTGGTAACCGACCATTTACTAGGAGTGTTTGGAGAAGACGCAAGCGTGCCCAGGAGTTTTCAGGGAGGGTGTCTGACGTCAGCTCCGGCCCCGATCAGACTGATGTGATCACACTGTAGGAGTAAGTCCTGGGCTGCGCAGAGACTGCACAGACTGGATTTTAGCAGCTTGGCGTACACATAGCATCGCACACTTTCACAGCGAATATACACTCCCCCTGTAGAATACACCCTTCTACCGAGCTAAATACCCCACATCATCACAATATGATAGATAAAAATATGAACCATTCAATTTTCCTTATTTCTAATATGGGGAATTTTCAGAATAAATAAATAACACGATGGAATAACAAAGCAGCATTTCTTATTTCTCAGCTCAGAGGAAGGTAAAACTTGTCATAGACACGGTTTATAGTCTGGCTGTGCATAATCATGTATTATGGATGAGGAATGTGAAACTGGTTTCCACACAAAAGAGTCACTTACCGGGCGGCTATCGCTCCATTCCCAGCCTCCCAAATTCCTTTTATTTAGCCCGACCCAGATCGACCGTGTATCACTGCAGAGGACAGGATCCAAGAGAATTGCACATTAATATTTTGTAAACGCATAATCTGTGATTTTATACCCATTGCTCTGCAACAAGAAATACTAATCCTAAACACAGTACTTACTAAGCTGATTAGCTACATTATTACTTACTTAGTACTCTATTAGCAAATTAAGACCCAAAATTCAGAAAAAAGTACATAATCTTGGTAAATGGGAATAGACAGAGTTCCTATACTGTAAAACTTCTGTCTTTTGCCTTTTTACTCAGATGACATAATCTGCTCCCAATATTTGTGTTTTCATTTGCTAAAAGTAAACTAAATGGCTAATAGTATACAAAGGGCCCAATTTCGATTTGTATGCTAATGCCGGCGTACAGTAGCTGTGATTTTCCAAGCTACGAACGGGCAAAACAATGCAAGTGTAACAGTTGTCCAGAAATGAACAGAGACGCTCACCGGAGCCATCACAACATCTAAGCAACAGCGTAGACCAGTGGTTGCCAAACTTTTTTGAATCATGGCGCCCTAGAGTATCAGAATTTTTTTCACGGCACCCCTAGGCCAAAAGTTTTTTATGGAGAGATTTAGAATAAATATTAAATGAAGTAAATTGTGTTTATATGTCATCCTTAGGTTCAATTGTGTGGTTTGGGACAGGAATTGCTTCTGTTTGTCCACATAGTTTCTGATTGGTAGCCACCAGAACTGGTTTTGCCTATTACATTGACCATAAATAATTTAAATTGGTCCTGGACCACCAATCCAAGGCACCCCTGCAAGTGTCCTGAGACACCCCAGGGAGACACGGCACACAGCTTGGGAACCACTGGCGTAGACATTTGCAACCGTGATGCAGGTACAAGGAACATCGAATCCCGGAGTGATTCTATGGCAGAGCAGTATGGCCACAGGAGCTGTGACGCTGGCGCAATGTTTTCTATGTACGGGATCGCAGTTGCATACGGAGACACGCCACAAAAATGATTGCAACATGCCTGCGTTTTTGGAGCCACTACCCTTCACCTCCCCCAAAAGTTCACTTTCTGTCACTCACTCTGTAAATAAATGTGAGCGGCATCGTAAAAGTACCTTGGAACGTGCGCAGTATGATCGCGGTGCATGCACACTTGGCCGATAATCGTCCAGCTGCGTGAATATCGGCATTGCGTGCAAATAGGAATCAGGCCCTAAGTACTTAGGATTAGTATAGCACATTAACCACTTAACTGACGATTTATTTTGCCAAAAACCGCTCCGAAATTGTCGGGGGGGTTTTATGGGTGAATTAGGTGAGGAACATGAATTTAACCCTATCCCAAGTGATTGTAGTAAAAAAAAAAAAAAAAATCAATTTTTTTTACCCCCCCCCCCCAACATTGAACCATCGATCAGGAACAGCGCGACCATCGAAACATTGGAAACATCGCGACCGACGCGGCTTTCATTTTGCTGGAGGGGGATCCTGCCGTGCTGACCGATCAGCAGTGATCGGCAGCACGGCAATCGTTAGGGAAGAGTGCAGGTCCCTCTTCCGGTCCCTCTGACAGCTGCAGCAGAGGGAAGTTTCCCTTCCCTGCCGCTGCGAACACTGTTTAGCTGACTGGTCGCATCCTGTGCAACCAGGTCAGATAAAGCACTTGCAGGCATGGTCGCATCTGATGCGACCATGCCAGGCAAGTGGTTAAGGGGCCTATTTATCAATGAGTTCTAACTAGATACAAGTTGTTGCATATGATAAATGGTGCTCCAGCCAATCAACTCCTGTCATGTTGTTTGAAAAGGACAGTTGGGAGCTGATTGGCTGCAGCACCATTTATCATATGCAATGAGTTTTAAATAGATTAAAAGGGCTATTTGGTGAGATTTGAGAATATATGTATATGGACAAATCTGTAGATACATATAAGAGAATGGGTTCAATGGGGCAGAAAAACCGTGGTGCACAAAAAACAATGGCGTCTATGTACTAAGCCTTGGAGAGAGATGAAGTGGACGGAGATAAAGCACCAACCAACCAATCAACCAGATCCTGTCTGTCGTTTTTTGAAACACAGCCAGTAACATGGCAGTTAGGAGCTGGTTGGCTGTTACTTTATCTCTGTCCACTTTACCTCTCTCCAAGGCTTAAGTTAGGTACATACTATACAATTATTGGACCGATTTGCCAATAATTGGAAGGACGAACAAAGTCATTGTATATTGTGTACGAACGATCGTGACGGCGTTTCGCCGATAATTTGGGAAAATCTTGCCCACACACACGAACGATCGATTTTCCGATTTATCGGCCCAGACCAAAAATATATGCCACAATCTCTCGACAACTAGCAGTGTGTGTGCATTCTCAATAATCTGCCCATATTTCCTAGGTTTTCCTCTCACTACATCATCCTACTTGTGGGCAGACATATGCAAATGCAGTGTGATGTGGCAGAAAATTGGTAACTGGAAAAAAAAAAATCTTTAAGGGTGTAGCTCAGATACAGATGCCTACAATTTCCTGAAAAATCGTCCGATTGTCGGGCAGACCAAAAAACAAACAAAAACTGCCAGTGTGTACCTAGCTTTAGTAAATAGACCCCAAAGTGTCCTCAGATTTAAAAGGTAACAGTAAAAGGAACCTATAAATCATGACAGAAATAAATAATCCATAATGGTGCAATCAGTGCATTTTATAGACTGCTATCCAACTCTTGGGAAGAGCCCACAGTTTGGTGCGGTGGAATTAATTACATATAGAGCCATTTCTTCTGACAACAAAAGTAAACACTGCTGCTGCTTTATAGCCAGAAAGGTTTTTAAGTGACCAAACAATGTACAGTACCTGACCAATGATTTTAGAAACAAGTAAAAGTCTGTCATTTCCTTTATATGGGAAAAACTGGCAAGATGGCCACCAAACTCTTCACAAATTCCCTCAGCCTCCTCCCAAGTCCTTTGCTTTAGTAGTCTCTCTCTGTGAAATAGCTAATAATAATAGAAATACATATATAATGTTTACAAAGCAGAAAAGAAAAATGAGATAAACTAAAAACAAAACATCACCTCAAATATAAATAATAGGATTTTACTTACCGGTAAATCTATTTCTCGTAGTCCGTAGAGGATGCTGGGGACTCCGTAAGGACCATGGGGAATAGACGGGCTCCGCAGTAGATAGGGCACTTTAAGAAAGCTTTGGATTCGGGGTGTGCACTGGCTCCTCCCTCTATGTCCCTCCTCCAGACCTCAGTTAGAGAGACTGTGCCCAGAGGATATGAACAGTACGAGGAAAGGATTTATGTAACCTAAGGGCAAGATTCATACCAGCCACACCAATCACACCGTATAACTTGTGATAAACTACCCAGTTAACAGTATGAACAAGTAACATAGCCTCGGTTCAAGACCGACCAACTATAACATAACCCTTATGTAAGCAATAACTATATACAAGTCTTGCAGAAGAAGCCGCACTTGGGACGGGCGCCCAGCATCCTCTACGGACTACGAGAAATAGATTTACCGGTAAGTAAAATCCTATTTTCTCTAACGTCCTAGAGGATGCTGGGGACTCCGTAAGGACCATGGGGATTATACCAAAGCTCCCAAACGGGCGGGAGAGTGCGGATGACTCTGCAGCACCGATTGAGCAAACAGGAGGTCCTCCTCAGCCAGGGTATCAAACTTATAGAACTTTGCAAAGGTGTTTGACCCCGACCAAGTAGCAGCTCGGCACAGTTGTAGTGCCGAGACCCCTCGGGCAGCCGCCCAAGAAGAGCCCACCTTCCTAGTGGAATGGGCCTTAACCGATTTAGGCAATGGCAATCCTGCCGTAGAATGCGCCTGCTGTATCGTGTTACAGATCCAGCGAGCAATTGTCTGCTTTGAAGCAGGAGCGCCAACTTTGTTGGCCGCATACAGAATAAACAGAGCTTCAGTCTTCCTGATCCTAGCTGCTCTGGTCACGTAAATCTTCAAAGCCCTGACCACATCCAGGGACTCGGAGTCCTCCAAGTCCCATGTAGCCACAGGCACGACAATAGGTTGGTTCATATGAAAAGATGAGACCACCTATCCACGTGAAAAATCAGGTATGGGCTTTTATATGATAAAGCCGCTAATTCCGAAACACGCCTTGCAGAAGCTAAGGCCAACAACATGACCACTTTCCAAGTGAGGTATTTCAACTCCACTGTTTTGAGTGGTTCAAACCAAGGTGACTTAAGGAAACTTAATACCACGTTAAGATCCCAAGGCGCCACCGGAGGTACAAAGGGAGGCTGAATATGCAGCACTCCCTTCACAAAAGTCTGTACTTCAGGAAGAGAAACCAATTCTTTTTGAAGAAAAATGGATAAGGCCGAAATTTGGACCTTTATGGACCCTAATTTTAGGCCCAAATTCACTCCCGTTTGAAGGAAGTGAAGCAGACGGCCCAAATGGAACTCCTCCGTAGGAGCAGCTCTGGCCTCACACCAAGAAACAAATTTCCGCCATATACGGTGATAATGTTTCGATGTCACATCCTTCCTAGCCTTGATCAGGGTAGGAATGACCTATTTCAGCTAGGAACCGGCGTTCAACCGCCATGCCATCAAACGCAGCCGCGGTAAGTCTTGGAACAGACAGGGCCCCTGCTGCAGCAGGTCCTGCCTTAGAGGAAGAGGCCACGGATCTTCTGTGAGCAACTCTTGCAGATCCGGATACCAAGTCCTCCTTGGCCAATCTGGAACAATGAGGATTGTTCTGACCCTTCTTAGTCTTATTAATCTCAACACCATGAGTATGAGAGGCAGAGGAGGAAACACATAGACCGATCTGAACACCCATGGTGTCACCAGAGCGTCTACCGCTACCGCCTGAGGGTCTCTTGACCTGGCGCAATACCTCTTTAGCTTTATGTTGAGACGGGACACCATCATGTCTATTTGAGGCAGTCCCCACCGATCCACTATCTGTGTGAAGACTTCTTGATGAAGTCCCCACTCTCCCGGATGCAGGTCGTGCCTGCTGAGGAAGTCCGCCTCCCAGTTGTCCACCCCCGGGATGAACACTGCTGATAGTGCGCTTACATGGCCTTCCGCCCAGCGCAGAATCCTGGTCGCCTCTGCCATGGCCACTCTGCTCCTTGTGCCGCCTTGGCGGTTTACATGAGCCACTGCCGTGATATTGTCCGATTGAATCCGAACCGGTTTGTTCTGAAGCCACTCCTCCGCCTGGCGTAGGGCGTTGTAAATGGCCCTTAACTCCAGGACATTGATGTGGAGACAAGTCTCTAGGCTTGACCAGAGACCTTGGAAATTTCTTCCCAGTGCGACAGCCCCCCAACCTCGGAGGCTCGCGTCCGTGGTCACCAGGATCCAGTCCTGAATGCCGAACCTGCGACCCTCTAGGAGGTGAGCACTGTGCAGCCACCACAGGAGAGATACCCTGGCCCTGGGAGACAGGGTGATCCGTTCCTGCATATGTAGATGGGACCCGGACCATTTGTCCAATAGGTCCCATTGGAAAGTCCTCGCATGGAACCTGCCAAAGGGGATGGCCTCGTATGAAGCCACCATCTTCCCCAGAACCTTTGTGCAATGATGCACCGAAACCTTTTTTGGCTTTAAAAGGTTCCTGACCAGGGCTATGAGCTCCTGAGCCCTCTCCACCGGAAGAAAAACTCTTTTTTGGTCTGTGTCTAGAATCAGGCCCAAAAAGGTCAGACGCGTTGCAGGTACTAGCTGGGATTTCGGTAAATTAAGAATCCAGCCGTGCATCTGCAATGTCTTCACGGACAGAGACACGCTGTCCAGCAACTTCTCCCGAGATCTCGCCTTTATAAGGAGATCGTCCAAGTACGGGATAATTGTGACTCCCTGCTTGCGCAGGAGCACCATCATTTCCGCCATTACCTTGGTGAAAATTCTCGGGGCCGTGGAAAGACCAAACGGCAACGTCTGAAATTGGTAGTGACAATCCTGTACTGCAAATCTCAGAAACGCATGGTGAGGGGGGAAAACCGGAACATGAAGGTACGCATCCTTTATGTCCAGGGACACCATCCAATCCCCTCCCTCCAGGCTGGCGATGACCATTCTGAGCGATTCCATTTTGAACTTGAACCTCTTCAAGTACAGGTTCAGGGATTTTAGATTTAGAATGGGTCTGACCGAACCGTCCGGTTTCGGTACCACAAACAGGGATGAATAATAACCCTCTCCTTGCTGGAGATGAGGAACCTTGATTATCACCTGTTGAATGTACAATTTGTGAATTGCCGCTAACACTAGCTCCCTCTCTGACGGGGAAGCCGGCAGAGCCGATTTGAAAAACCGGCGAGGGGGCATGTCTTCGAATTCCAGTCTGTATCCCTGGGAAACAATCTCTATTGCCCAGGGATCCACCTGTGATTGAACCCAGACGTGGCTGAAAAGACGAAGACGTGCCCCCACTTGATCTGACTTCCCCCCCCCCGGAAAGCCCCAGCGTCATGCTGTGGACTTTGCGGAAGTAGGGGAGGACTTCTGCTCCTGGGAACTAGCTGAGTGCAGCTTTTTTCCCTTGCCCTTACCTCTGGCAACGAAGGACCTTCTTGTTTTTATTGGAACGAAAGGACTGCATTTGATAATGTGGTACCTTCTTAGAATGCTGCGGGGGAACATAAGGTAAAAAATTTACCGGCCGTAGCAGTAGAGACTAGGTCCGAGAGGCCTTCTCCAAACAACTCCTCCCCCTTGTAAGGCAATGACTCCATATGCCGCTTTGAGTCGGCGTCTCCCGTCCACTGTCGGGTCCACAAGAGCCGCCTAGCAGAAATAGACATAGCGTTTATTCTAGAGCTTGGTAAACAAATGTCTCTCTGAGCATCCCTCATATACAAGGCAGCATCTCTGATATGCTCTATGGTCATTAGAATGGTATCCCTATCTAAGGTGTCCATCTCCGTAGATAAGGAGTCTGCCCATGCCACGACAGCACTACAAACTCAGGCCGACGCCATGGCCGGCCTAACTATAGTTCCTGAATGTGTGTAAATGTGCTTCATGGTAATTTCCTGCTTGCGATCAGCAGGATCCTTGAGGGAAGCAGTATCCGGAGAAGGCAGTGCCACCTTCTTGGATAAGCGTGTCAGCGCCTTTTCTACTTTAGGCGCAGATTCCCATCGTATCCGATCCTTCTGTGGAAAAGGATACGTCATGAGAATCCTTTTGGGAACATGGAGTCTCCTATCCGGAGATTCCCAAGCCTTTTCGCATAATTCGCTTAGTTCAAATGAGGACGGAAACGTGACCTCAGGCTTTTTCCCTTTATACATGTGAACCCTCGTGTCAGGGACAGGGGGTTCCTCCGTGATATGCAAAACCTCTTTTATGGCAATAATCATGTACCTAATACCTTTTGCCACCTTCGGCTGTAATTTTGCATCCTCATAGTCGACACTAGAGTCAGTATCTGTGTCGGTATCTGTGTCAGCGACCTGGGATATGGGGCGCTTTTGAGACCCTGAAGGTCCTGGCATCACAGGGACAGGCACGGACTGGCTACCTGACCGATCCCTAGCCTCAGCCTTGTCTAATCTTTTATGCAGGAGATTAACATTTGCATTCAAGACATTCAGCATATCCACCCAGTCCGGTGTCGGCGTTGCCGACGGTGACCTGACATTCAAGCACTCCCCCTCCACATTAAGCGAGCCTTCCTCATCAAACATGTCGACACACACGTACCGACACACTGCACACACCCAGGGAAACTTTTTCTGAAGACAGTATCCCCTGAAAGGCCCTTTGGAGAGATAGAGAGAGAGTATGCCAGCACACACCCCAGCGCAACAACCTGGAGACCAACACAGAATGAATTTCCCCAGCAGCGCTGTATTTTACTTTATCCGCCAATTATGTGCCCCCCCCCCCTCTCTTTTTAAACTCCCTTCACCGTGTGTAAGCAGGGGAGAGTCCGGGGAGCTTCCTCTCAGCGTTCTGTGGAGAGAGAAATGGCGCTGGTGAGTGCTGAGGGAGAAGCCCCGCCCCCTCGGCGGCGGGCTTCTGTCCCGCTCAAAATCGTGTAAAATGGCGGGGGCTCAATTATATACATGTACAGTGCCCAGCTGTACATGTATATACCTATTTGCCATCTAAGAGGTGTTATTATTGCTGCCCAGGGCGCCCCCCCTGCAGTCTGCACCCATACAGTGACCAGAGTGTGTGAGGTGATGTGGAGCAATGACGCACAGCTGCAGTGCTGTGCGTTACCTCTGTGAAGCTGAAGGCTTCTGCCGCCTGAGACGTCTTCTTGCTTCTGTTCTTCTGGCTCTGTGAGGAGAACGGCGGCGTGGCTCCGGGGGTGGACGCCCAGGACGAACCTGTGTTCACCCCCTCTGAAGCTAATGGTGTCCAGTAGCCGAGGAAGCAGATCCTATCAGTTAAGTAGGTCTGCCCCTCTCTCCTCAGTCCCTCGATGCAGGGAGCCCGTTGCCAGCAGTGCTCCCTGTGAAAAAAGTAAAAATCCAAACAAAAATGCTTTCTGTAGCAAAGAACTCAAGAGAGCTCCCTGCAGTGTGCCCTTCATCCTCTGGGCACAGTGTAAAACTGAGGTCTGGAAGAGGGACATAGAGGGAGGAGCAAGTGCACACCCAGAATCCAAAGCTTTCTTAAAGTGCCCTATCTCCTGCGGAGCCCGTCTATTCCCCATGGTCCTTACGGAGTCCCCAGCATCCTCTAGGACGTTAGAGAAATATATATATATATATATAAATATATATAAAAACACACACACATACATACATACATACATACATACACACACACACTTACTTACAAGGGTGTGTATTTGTAAAATTATACGAAAATGTACACGTTATCTATATAATAAAGTGGTTTATTTATATTTTCATTAGTGTTAACAAAGAGAGCTGTTGTACAGTAATATTATCTACTGCATACCACAGATAAAGGTTCCCTAAGAGAAGAGTGTACACAACATGCCCCATCGCCATGATCTGCATCTTAGCTGTTAATGTCAGGTTCATTTTCATAGTTGGCTTAAAAGTGTTAAGGGCCCTACAGACTCGGCGACCCGACACCGAGCTGCCCGACCGCTGATACGGCAGACGGGTGACCCCGGCGCGGGAGGGAGGTGACGGGGGCAGTGTAGTTTCTTCACCCCCCCCGTCACCCGGCGCCATAAAAATGCATGCTAATATGGACAATCTCGTCCACATTGGCCTGCATGCATACGCGACGGGGCACCAACGATGAACGAGAACGTTCATATTGTGCAGTGTTATCTTCCAGTG
This sequence comes from Pseudophryne corroboree, assembly GCF_028390025.1. Taxonomy (NCBI): domain Eukaryota; kingdom Metazoa; phylum Chordata; class Amphibia; order Anura; family Myobatrachidae; genus Pseudophryne; species Pseudophryne corroboree. Next base: position 134,158,810 of record NC_086450.1, on the reverse strand, counting down.
TGTAGGGCCCTTTAGATTGCTCATGTCTCCTGTCAGTTTTTACTGTACCCGGAAGAGGTACATTTGGGACTGTAGCTAGCAGACAGGCAGATGTATTAAGCCTGGAGAAGTGATAAAACAGTGATAAGTGGAAGGTGATAACGCAGCAGCCAGTCATTACAGGTTTGAAAAATGACAGTTTGGAGCCGATTGGCTGGTGCGTTATCACCTTCCACTTATCACTGCTTTATCACTTCTCTAGGCTTAATATATCTGCCCCACTAGTGTGATGCAAGTCATAGCAAGGGAGGATTAAATTGGGAAAAATACTTCAAATACAATTCAGTGCAATATTTATTTAAAAAAATATATACAAACCATTTTTATTAAAGCTGCAGTAACCAGATCAGGGTCCAGCTTAGCCTCTTTGTCCAATTTGTACTAAATTTGACTACTCGGCACACAAATTAGTACATGTATTTTTCGGGTTCACTATGGTATGCCGGCGGTCGGGCTCCCGGCGACCAGCATACCGGCGCCGGGAGCCCGACCGCCGGATTACCGACAGTGTGGCGAGCGCAAATGAGCCCCTTGCGGGCTCGCTGCGCTCACCACGCTACGGGCACGGTGGCACGCCACGCTATTTTATTCTCCCTCCAGGGGGGTCGTGGACCCCCACGAGGGAGAATATGTGTCGGTATGCCGGCTGCCGGGATCCCGGCGCCGGTATAATGTGCGCCGGGATCCCGTCAGTCCGCATACTGAAGACCACCCGTATTTTTCAACATGCCCTATTAAGATCCTACGTTTATAGACAGCATCTCAGCTGCTTTTGGGCACCTTTCAGATACCGGCAGCAATGCTGCAGTATGTAGTCAGCAAAAGACTCCTTTTGCAGATAATGGCCAACACAATAGGCTGCCCTCTGCTATACAACACTAGAAACAGAACACCAATTTTCTCAAGTTATGTCTATATATTACATATATATATATATATATATATATGTTGCTAATGGTATTAGAATCCCTTTCATATAATGTGTCCAGCATTTTAAGTTTAGTGGTCTCTGTTGGGGCAGGCAATGGGTGAACTTCGATGTTCTACCCAGAATTATAAAATATATTTGAAATTTAAAGTTCCAACATAAATGTCAACATTTGCTCCTGCTGCAATTAATCAAAGTTTTTAATGAATCTATACATCCCAAATCATCATGGCCGCTAAACTTCTTCTATGACATATGAAATGTTATAATAAGATCCCGTACCTTGTAGCAGTAAATATCTGATCCAGCCTGCCAGCCATCAGGACAAGTTGTGGCATTAGGTTTTTGAGGCTCTTCTTCTTTGTGAGTTCCGATTAATTTTTTACAAATAGATTGAGCTTTAAAAGTTTTGCAGTCTTTGACTTCCCATTTTCCAAGAGATTCTCCAGTGGACATAGCAACACATCCCCCAGGAAGCACTTCAAAACAGATTTGTATCATTAATTAAAACAAATAAACAAAACAACAAAACTGTATTTTTGTAGGCAGTGATTTATTTATTTTTTGCCAGAAAATAAAGGGGTAAACCTACTGAGCTGTGCGTTTTCAAATTGGATAGGTTATTAAAAATAAGAATTTACTTACCGATAATTCTATTTCTCGTAGTCCGTAGTGGATGCTGGGAACTCCGTAAGGACCATGGGGAATAGCGGCTCCGCAGGAGACTGGGCACAAAAGTAAAAGCTTTAGGACTACCTGGTGTGCACTGGCTCCTCCCCCTATGACCCTCCTCCAAGCCTCAGTTAGGATACTGTGCCCGGACGAGCGTACACAATAAGGAAGGATTTTGAATCCCGGGTAAGACTCATACCAGCCACACCAATCACACCGTACAACCTGTGATCTGAACCCAGTTAACAGCATGATAACAGAGGAGCCTCTGAAAAAATGGCTCACAACAATAATAACCCGATTTTTGTAACAATAACTATGTACAAGTATTGCAGACAATCCGCACTTGGGATGGGCGCCCAGCATCCACTACGGACTACGAGAAATAGAATTATCGGTAAGTAAATTCTTATTTTCTCTGACGTCCTAGTGGATGCTGGGAACTCCGTAAGGACCATGGGGATTATACCAAAGCTCCCAAACGGGCGGGAGAGTGCGGATGACTCTGCAGCACCGAATGAGAGAACTCCAGGTCCTCCTCAGCCAGGGTATCAAATTTGTAGAATTTAGCAAACGTGTTTGCCCCTGACCAAGTAGCTGCTCGGCAAAGTTATAAAGCCGAGACCCCTCGGGCAGCCGCCCAAGATGAGCCCACTTTCCTTGTGGAATGGGCTTTTACAGATTTTGGCTGTGGCAGGCCTGCCACAGAATGTGCAAGCTGAATTGTACTACAAATCCAACGAGCAATAGTCTGCTTAGAAGCAGGAGCACCCAGCTTGTTGGGTGCATACAGGATAAACAGCGAGTCAGATTTTCTGACTCCAGCCGTCCTGGAAACATATATTTTCAGGGCCCTCACTACGTCCAGCAACTTGGAGTCCTCCAAGTCCCTAGTAGCCGCAGGTACCACAATAGGCTGGTTCAAGTGAAACGCTGAAACCACCTTAGGGAGAAATTGAGGACGAGTCCTCAATTCTGCCCTGTCCGTATGAAAAATTAGGTAAGGGCTTTTATAGGATAAAGCCGCCAATTCTGAGACATGCCTGGCTGAAGCCAGGGCTAACAGCATTACCACTTTCCATGTGAGATATTTTAAGTCCACAGTGGTGAGTGGTTCAAACCAATGTGATTTTAGGAACCCCAAAACTACATTGAGATCCCAAGGTGCCACTGGAGGCACAAAAGGAGGCTGTATATGCAGTACCCCCTTGACAAACGTCTGAACTTCAGGAACTGAAGCCAGTTCTTTCTGGAAGAAAATCGACAGGGCCGAAATTTGAACCTTAATGGACCCTAATTTTAGGCCCATAGACAGTCCTGTTTGCAGGAAATGCAGGAAACGACCCAGTTGAAATTCCTCTGTAGGGGCCTTCCTGGCCTCACACCACGCAACATATTTACGCCAAATACGGTGATAATGTTGCACGGTTACATCCTTCCTGGCTTTGATCAGGGTAGGGATGACTTCATCCGGAATGCCTTTTTCCTTCAGGATCCGGCGTTCAACCGCCATGCCGTCAAACGCAGCCGCGGTAAGTCTTGGAACAGACAGGGTCCCTGCTGGAGCAGGTCCTTTCTTAGAGGTAGAGGCCACGGGTCCTCCGTGAGCATCTCTTGAAGTTCCGGGTACCAAGTCCTTCTTGGCCAATCCGGAGCCACGAGTATAGTCCTTACTCCTCTCCTTCTTATGATTCTCAGTACCTTGGGTATGAGAGGCAGAGGAGGGAACACATACACTGACTGGTACACCCACGGTGTTACCAGAGCGTCCACAGCTATTGCCTGAGGGTCCCTTGACCTGGCGCAATATCTGTCTAGTTTTTTGTTGAGGCGGGACGCCATCATGTCCACCTTTGGTTTTTCCCAACGGTTCACAATCATGTGGAAGACTTCTGGGTGAAGTCCCCACTCCCCCGGGTGGAGGTCGTGTCTGCTGAGGAAGTCTGCTTCCCAGTTGTCCACTCCCGGAATGAACACTGCTGACAGTGCTATCACATGATTTTCCGCCCAGCGAAGAATCCTTGCAACTTCTGCCATTGCCCTCCTGCTTCTTGTGCCGCCCTGTCTGTTTACGTGGGCGACTGCCGTGATGTTGTCCGACTGGATCAACACCGGCTGACCCTGAAGCAGAGGCCTTGCTTGACTTAGGGCATTGTAAATGGCCCTTAGTTCCAGGATATTTATGTGAAATTACGTTTCCATGCTTGACCACAAGCCCTGGAAATTTCTTCCCTGTGTGACTGCTCCCCAGCCTCTCAGGCTGGCATCCGTGGTCACCAGGACCCAGTCCTGAATGCCGAATCTGCGGCCCTCTAGAAGATGAGCACTCTGCAACCACCACAGGAGAGACACCCTTGTCCTTGGAGACAGGGTTATCCGCTGATGCATCTGAAGATGCGATCCGGACCATTTGTCCAGCAGATCCCACTGAAAAGTTCTTGCGTGGAATCTGCCGAATGGAATCGCTTCGTAAGAAGCCACCATTTTTCCCAGGACCCTTGTGCATTGATGCACTGACACTTGGCCTGGTTTTAGGAGGTTCCTGACTAGCTCGGATAACTCCCTGGCTTTCTCCTCCGGGAGAAACACCTTTTTCTGGACTGTGTCCAGAATCATCCCTAGGAACAGCAGACGTGTCGTCGGAATCAGCTGCGATTTTGGAATATTTAGAATCCACCCGTGCTGTCGTAGTACTACTTGAGATAGTGCTACTCCGACCTCTAACTGTTCCCTGGACCTTGCCCTTATCAGGAGATCGTCCAAGTAAGGGATAATTAAGACGCCTTTTCTTCGAAGAAGAATCATCATTTCGGCCATTACCTTGGTAAAGACCCGGGGTGCCGTGGACAATCCAAACGGCAGCGTCTGAAACTGATAGTGACAGTTCTGTACCACAAACCTGAGGTACCCTTGGTGAGAAGGGCAAATTGGGACATGGAGGTAAGCATCCTTGATGTCCAGAGACACCATATAGTCCCCTTCTTCCAGGTTCGCTATCACTGCTCTGAGTGACTCCATCTTGAATTTGAACCTTTGTATGTAAGTGTTCAAGGATTTCAGATAAAAAAAATAGGTCTCACCGAGCCGTCCGGCTTCGGTACCACAAACAGCGTGGAATAATACCCCTTTCCCTGTTGTAGGAGGGGTACCTTGATTATCACCTGCTGGGAATACAGCTTGTGAATGGCTTCCAATACCGCCTCCCTCGGAGGGAGACGTTGGTAAAGCAGACTTCAGGAACCGGCGAGGGGGAGACGTCTCGAATTCCAATTTGTACCCCTGAGATACTACCTGCAGGATCCAGGGGTCCACTTGCGAGTGAGCCCACTGCGCGCTGAAATTCTTGAGACGACCCCCCACCGTACCTGAGTCCGCTTGTAAGGCCCCAGCGTCATGCTGAGGACTTGGCAGAAGCGGGGGAGGGCTTCTGTTCCTGGGAAGAGGCTGCCTGCTGCAGTCTTTTTCCCCTTCCTCTGCCCCGGGGCAGATATGAGTGGCCTTTTGCCCGCTTGCCCTTATGGGGACGAAAGGACTGAGCCTGAAAAGACGGTGTCTTTTTCTGCTGAGAGGTGACCTGGGGTAAAAAGGTGGATTTCCCAGCCGTTGCCGTGGCCACCAGGTCCGATAGACCGACCCCAAATAACTCCTCCCCTTTATACGGCAATACTTCCATATGCCGTTTGGAATCCGCATCACCTGACCACTGTCGCGTCCATAACCCTCTTCTGGCAGAAATGGACAGCGCACTTACTCTTGATGCCAGAGTGCAAATATCCCTCTGTGCATCTCGCATATATAGAAATGCATCCTTTAAATGCTCTATAGTCAATAATATACTGTCCCTGTCCAGGGTATCAATATTTTCAGTCAGGGAATCCGACCAAGCCACCCCAGCACTGCACATCCAGGCTGAGGCGATTGCTGGTCGCAGTATAACACCAGTATGTGTGTATATACTTTTTAGGATATTTTCCAGCTTCCTATCAGCTGGCTCCTTGAGGGCGGCCGTATCAGGAGACGGTAACGCCACTTGTTTTGATAAGCGTGTGAGCGCCTTATCTACCCTAGGGGGTGTTTCCCAACGCGCCCTAACCTCTGGCGGGAAAGGGTATAATGCCAATAATTTTTTAGAAATTAGCAGTTTTTTATCGGGGGAAACCCACGCTTCATCACACACCTCATTTAATTCATCTGATTCAGAAAAACTACGGGTAGTTTTTTCACACCCCACATAATACCCTTTTTTGTGGTAATTGTAGTATCAGAAATGTTCAAAACCTCCTTCATTGCCGTGATCATGTAACGTGTGGCCCTACTGGAAAACACGTTTGTTTCCTCACCGTCGACACTGGAGTCAGTGTCCGTGTCTGGGTCTGTGTCGACCATCTGAGGTAACGGGCGCTTTAGAGCCCCTGACGGTGTTTGAGACGCCTGGACAGGTACTAACTGATTTGCCGGCTGTCTCATGTCGTCAACAGTCTTTTGTAAAGTGCTGACGCTATCACGTAATTCCTTCCATAAGACCATCCAGTCAGGTGTCGACTCCCTAGGGGGTGACATCACTATTACAGGCAATTGCTCCGCCTCCATACCATTTTCCTCCTCATACATGTCGACACAAACGTACCGACACACAGCACACACACAGGGAATGCTCTGATAGAGGACAGGACCCCACTAGCCCTTTGGGGAGACAGAGGGAGAGTTTGCCAGCACACACCAGAGCGCTATATATATACAGGGATAACCTTATATAAGTGTTTTTCCCTTATATAGCTGCTGTATTGATTAATCTGCCAAATTAGTGCCCCCCTCTCTTGTTTTACCCTGTTTCTGTAGTGCAGGACTGCAGGGGAGAGTCAGGGAGACGTCCTTCCAGCGGAGCTGTGAGGGAAAATGGCGCTTGTGTGCTGAGGAGATAGGCTCCGCCCCCTTCTCGGCGGCCTTTCTCCCGCTTTAAGGAAAACTGGCAGGGGTTAAATGCATCCATATAGCCCAGGAGCTATATGTGATGTATTTTTCGCCATCTAAGGTGTTTTTATTGCGTCTCAGGGCGCCCCCCCCAGCGCCCTGCACCCTCAGTGACCGGAGTGTGAAGTGTGCTGAGAGCAATGGCGCACAGCTGCGGTGCTGTGCGCTACCTTATTGAAGACAGGACGTCTTCTGCCGCCGATTTCCCGGACCTCTTCTGTCTTCTGGCTCTGTAAGGGGGCCGGCGGCGCGGCTCTGGGATCCATCCATGGCTGGGCCTGTGATCGTCCCTCTGGAGCTAATGTCCAGTAGCCTAAGAAGCCCAATCCACTCTGCACGCAGGTGAGTTCGCTTCTTCTCCCCTTAGTCCCTCGGTGCAGTGAACCTGTTGCCAGCAGGATTCACTGAAAATAAAAAACCTATACTTAAACTTTTTCACTAAGCAGCTAATGAGAGGCACCTAGTGTGCACCCTTCTCGTTCGGGCACAAAAATCCAACTGAGGCTTGGAGGAGGGTCATAGGGGGAGGAGCCAGTGCACACCAGGTAGTCCTAAAGCTTTTACTTTTGTGCCCAGTCTCCTGCGGAGCCGCTATTCCCCATGGTCCTTACGGAGTTCCCAGCATCCACTAGGACGTCAGAGAAAGTAAAATACTATGGGTTTAATAACTTTGCTGTTTTAAAAGTGGCCGTCAAAATCACTGTGACTTGGCGATATTCAAAACCCACCCAAAAGTAGACTTATCTTGTCTGCCATTTTTCGTGGTCCAGATATACTGATCTCCTTGTCTTTGGCTGGCCCCAACCACCACATCATTCAACTAATGTCGCAGCTATGAACTGCGAGGGACTTCTCTACTATCTACAAAAGTGTAAGAGAACTTGACTTCAACGTTCTGTAATAAATTAGGGCAGTATGGATGATGTAATGGTTAGAATAACTGCCTCACAGCACTGACGTCATGGGTTCAATTGCCACAAAGCCAATGGGTTCAATTCCCACCACGCCCTTAACTGTGTGGAGTTTGCATATTCTCTCCGTGCTTGCATGGGTTTCCTCTGGGTGCTCCAGTCAACTCCCGCAATGCAAAAAAATACTGGTAGGTTAATTGGCTCCCAACAAAAATTAACTCTAGTGTATAAGTGTATGCTGCAAAAGACAATGTTCTCAGCCTGCAGCATCCAATCCAACATGATTCCATGAAAGGGCGTAAACTTTTGCATTCATCATCATCTTCTTAATGCACAGATCAATATACTCCCACCATGAATATGTGCAATAAATTAGGGGTAAGATGCAGTGATGGACTGGGGCATAAAGGGCCCCATACCTAGTGGTGTGGCCAACCTCCAGAGTGGGTGTGGCCAACTACCACAGAGGCTTGCCCAACCATTGGGGAGTACATGTCCTGAGCCCCTTTAGATTATATATACTGGGTGATTCAAAAGTAGCAGTACACCCTTTTGTTTCAAAATCTGTACAGGAAATGGGAAAACTGAAAACTGAATACTCCAGTAAGGTATGGGGGAGGTGGGGTATCTTTTAGGGTATGTACCGAACATGGGCACCATCTTGAATCCAAGTCAGTTTTCCTATTTCCAGCACAGTTTTTGAAACAAAAGGGTGTACTGCGACTTTTGGATCACCCTGTGTGTATGTATATGTATATATATATATATATATATATATATATATATATATATATACACACACATACACACATACATACACCTATACATATGCACACATATACATACACACACCTTACATTCTCTACATTTGAGGTCCATGCGATACGCTTTTATCAACCTACTGATCTTAGAGTTGCTGTCATATACCATCCACCTGGCATTTCCTCCAAATTCCTTGACAACTTTGCTTCCTGGCTACCTCACTTCCTCTCTTCTGACAGTCCCTCCATTTTCCTAGGTGATTTCAACATCCCTATCGATAACCCCACAAAATCACCTGCCTCTAGACTACTTAACCGCACCTCTTCACTTGGTCTTTCCCAGTGGACAACCTCACGCTCCCATGTGAACTGGAGCTCACTGGATCTGGTTTTCACTCACCGCTGTGATATATCTGATTTCTCCAATTCCCCTTTTCCCCTCTCTGACCACCACCTGCTCTCTTTCAACTTATCTATCTCTGCTTCCCCATCTCTCCCTCCTAAGGCTACTAACACTAAGCGTAACATTGAGGCTATTGACACCTCCTCTTCTCTCTCTCACATGCCCTGAACAAGCCACATCCCTATACAATGCATCTCTTACTTCTGCTCTTGACTCTGTTGCTCCACCAACCACTTTTCACCTTTTGCAGATCAACACCTCAACCCTGGCACACTAAATGCACCAGATAATATATAGAAGAGCGATCTCCAAGTGCTGCTATACACAGTTCAGGTTCGTATATTCCCGATCTGCTGTTCTATCGAATATGGTGGTGCCATCTGTGGGGAAGATAGGGAGTCCATCTACAAGCAAGGACCCAAAGATGCCTTTTGGTGCACATAGGGCTTATTAAAAAGGTAAGCCATGTTCAGATGGGCCCCACATTAGGACTTTGATGTTACATGGAGTCTTAAAGAAACCTTTATGGGAATGCATATTTTTTAATACAGGTCAGTTTCCAGTGGCAAGATTCAGGATTGATTAAAAAGATTTTGAAATCTGCTAATGAACGGATCTTGTATTATGGTTTCTTTTTGAGGAGCACGTAATATACGAACCTGAACTGTGTATAGCAGCGCTTGGAGATCGCTCTTCTATAGATCATTGTACCTAGAAAGAAGTTGTGCTCTTTTGGGCAATTGACGAGCTGCAGCTAGGGCGCAAGTTTCTGTTTCACTTATTGTTTTGACTAAACGCACCAGATATCTACAAAAATGCTCACGTACTGCCGAGCAACATTGGAGGAAATCACGCTCTAAGGCAGACTTCCTCCATTTTAAATGTATGCTCTCATCCTTCAGTGCTGCCCTTTCCCTCGCTAAACAATCATACTTCAAAATTCTCATCTCTACCCAGTCTTCCAACCCCCGGCGCCTCTTTGCCACTGTTAACTCTCTCCTCTGCCCACCACCACCTCCTCCCCCTTCCTCATTGTCTGCTCTTGACTTTGCCTCTTATTTCACATCCAAGATTGACTCCATACGTCAGGACATCACATCCCACCAGACCACCAACCAGCCAACACCCATCCCTTGCCACCCCTCCCCTTCCCTATCACCAACTCTGACATCTTTCTCCCATGAATCTGGTGAGGAAGTCATGGCCCTCATCTGTTCCTCACCCCCCACCACCTCCCCACTTGACCCTATCCCCTCCCTCCCACCTCCTCCACTACCTTTCTCCTTCTGCCGGTTCCCATCTCTCCCTCTCATCAGGCACTGTCCCCGCTGCCTTCTAGCATGCTCTTGTTTCCCCTATTCTTAAAAAACCTACCCTTGATCCAAACACTCTCTCCAACTATCGACCTATCTCTCTCCTCCCTTTTGCCTCCAAACTCCTTGAGTGTATTGTCTATAGTCGCCTCACTGCCTTTCTTTCCTCTCACTCACTGCTTGACCCATTCCAGTCTGGTTTCTGTTCTCTTCACTCCACTGAAACTGCCCTCACAAAAAAGTCTGCAATGACCTTCATGCAGCCACATCAAAAGGCCACTACACTCTCTGCTTATTCTTCTTGACCTCTCTGTTGCTTTTGACACTGTGGACAACCCTCTCCTTCTGCAAATTCTTCACTCTCTGATTCTGCCCTCTCCTGGCTGTCCTCCTACCTCTCTGATAGTTCCTTCTCTGTCTCCTCTCATGACACCACCTATCCCCCACTTCCACTAACTGTTGGTGTCCCCCAAGGCTCTGTTCTTGGTCCTCTCCTTTTCTCTCTCTATATGTCCTCTTTAGGTGAACTCATTCGTTCTTTTAACTTCCAATATCACCTCTATGCCGATGACACTCAAATCTACCTTTCCTCCTCTGATCTCTCCCAGGCTCTCCTCACTCGTACCTCCATTTCTCGCTGCTATCTCTTCCTGTATATCCCAGCGCTTTCTTAAACTCAACATGTCTACGATTGAGCTGATCATCTTCCCACCCTCCCGCACAACCTCACCTCCCACAATATCATTATCCATTGATGGCACAACTATCTCCTCTAGCCCCCAAGTGCGCTGTCTTGGTGTAATCCTCGACTCCTCCCTCTCCTTCAAACCACACATTCAGCACCTCTCACAAACCTGTCATTTTCATCTCAAAAACATTTCCAGGATCAGACGCTTTCTCACCCAGGATGCTACTAAAATCATTATTCACTCACTGATTATTTCCAGACTGGATTACTGTAATCCCCTCCTAACTGGCCTCCCTGACAATTACCTCTCTCCACTCCAATCTATCCTCAATGCTGCTGCCTGGCTCATCTTCCTCATCAAACGCACTACATCCACCTCCCCTCTCCTACAAGCCCTTCACTGGCTTCCCTTCCCTTTCAGAATCCAATTCAAACTTCTCACACTCACTTACAAAGCACTCACCCACTCCTCTCCCACTTACATCTCTGACTTTATCTCTCTTTACTCTCCCATCCGTCCTCTTCGCTCTGCTAATGCACGCCGACTCTCCCGTCTTCTTATTACTTCCTCCCACTCCTATCTCCAAGATTTTTCACATGCTGCTCCCTTTCTCTGGAATTCTTTACCTCTCCCCCTCAGACTCTCCACTTCCCTACAGAACTTCAAATGGGCTCTATAGACCCAATTCTTCACCAAACCCAGCCAAATCTCATCCTAAACCTCTGTCCCATGCTTGGTCTACCACATCTGTGTCACCCCTGTCTGTCTGTCCCTCCCCTTTAGAATGTAAGCTCTCACGAGTAGGGCCCTCTTCCCTCATGTGCTTATCCTTTTCTTACTTTAATAATCCTCAACTGCCCAAATCCTGCAGTTTTTTGGCCACCTTGAAACTTATCTCTATGTCGTTTACTGGTGTAGTTATGCTTAGTTAACCTGTCCTTGTCCTATATTGTCTTCAACTGTAAGTCACTGTTTTCCAGTCTTGATTATGTGCATATGTACTCTGTAATTTGGCGCTGCGGAACCCTTGTGGCGCCATACAAATAAAGGATAATAATAATATACATACAATGTACATACTATATATATATATATATATATATATATATATAGTGAGATAGATATATATATATATATAGAGATAGATAGATATATATTTATGTCCTGATAGTGCATTAATGGAAATGTACCACATTTATAACAGCAATGCACTGTAGAAAATACACCATGGTCCTGTGCAGCATAATATAACACACTGCATGTATAATGTATGAGTGGGGAGTGGTACCGACCCTGGTAAGATGTCACTAAATGGAATATATTTGTAAAAGACTGTTATTCAGTACAGTTTTAGGGACGTTTTTAATTTTATAGAACTGCCTTCTTCGTAGAGCAACCTAAGATTTTTGTATACCTGGCTCATGGGTGTTCCAGTTTGAATAGGAAAGGTCTTTCCTTCCATCCACAGTTTGCCAATAATAATCTCCATTTTTATCTAAATCTCTCAGACTTGTCCAGAAATAGTTACTGTGGTCTCTCATTAATGAATTTAGAAATTCCTGTTCAAATCTAACAAAATATTAAATAAGAAATAATAGGTTAAATCAAAGAACGTTTAATATTATGAAAAAAAATTCAATGGGTAAATAAAAAAATAAAAAAATTAAGTTAAAAGTTAAATTACTTGTTTGTAATAGTGAGATTGCATCTTGCCTCAAAGAAGACTTCATCCTTATTAATGAGATAGCAATACTGTCCGTGTCTTCTCCAGTCCTGCAGAGAAACATAAAACGTTGCAAGCAAGATTTGGTTCTTTTTCTATAACTGGTGACCTCACTACAAATACTAATGCTGGCCCTATAGGTCCAGGATCAAGTCTTACAACCATATATGAATCCAATTTGGACACACAGATGATCAGGCAAAACCAAGAAGCGATGTTTGTCGAGAACACACACAATCAGACTGTGGCCCCCAATCAGATTTCGCTGAAGGCCTATTTAAATAACAAAAAATATTGATGTTGAGTGAATTTTGCTAGCGTTGGTGCTATTCACTGATTGAGGTTGGGGTACTTGATTTATAAATGAACACACATATAACAGGCCCTTCTATTTTTTCAAGTATGTCGAATGTCTGCCGTTTGCAGGATACCCATGGTCTGTGGTCAGTTGTACTGCCGAACACTTCGAGACCTGAAATTCCAAATTGTCCCGCCAGCTCTATAACCATGAAAAAAAAATTATTTACCAATTAATCAATACACCACTACTCTTGGTCGATGTGAAGGTCAGAGATTTTCTGGCCCGGAATGCAGCACAGTGTGAAGATCTGCTTTCTGGGTTGTTCATGAAAAACGATGAATAGTGATGCTAAGAAAGCTGCCAGCTTGTTATCACTTCTACAGTTATGTGAGAACACCTTCTTTCAAATCTGTTTATTTACACATAGGGATACACTTCACAATTATCTAGTCCTTTCCAAGTCATAAAATGTATGGGGGTTGGGGACTTTGAACTACACACCCTAATTACAAACATAATGAGAGGTGCCATCATGCTGAGACTTGTAGTTCCACACAGAAAGTGAAAATATAACGCATTTGCACAATCTATAGTACCAAGCAGTGCTAATCAGAATAATTCTAATGAACTCTGCAATCTAACAGAGCAAAATTGAGGTACTTGGCATACTTTTTGGCCATAAAGCATTGGCTCACCAACCAGAGATCAGGTGATCTCGCCACGTGGGTTACTAACACTAAAGGTGCATAAACACGGTACGATGTTCGCTTACGATATTTACTATATAGTCAAAGGGACCAATTCAGACCTGATCGCTAGGCTGCGTTTTCTCACAGCCTGCAATCAGATCTCAACTGCACATGCACTGCAATGCGCAGGTACGGCAGACCGCAGCAACGGGGAACATGGTTCAACAGGTACCATGCTGACATCCTCAGAATGTTGACATGTTCACAAGGTCAACATCTCAAATGCGGGCATGTGAAATGTCGACATTCTGAGAATCCTGACTGTTAAGGGTAGGCCAGTGGTGCTCGACTTGCGACCCCGTGGAACTACACAACACAGCATGCTCTGCACAGTTTTGCTATTAGGAAATGCTAAAGCTTTGGAGGAGCATGATGGGATTTTTAGTTCCACAACAGCTGGAGGGCCGCATGTTGAGCATCCCCGGATTAGGCGCCAATGGGATGGTTAGGGTCAGGCTGCGGGGGAAGGGGTGGTCAGAGTTAGGGATAGAGGGTAGACTGGATCACCACTGCTGAAAAGTCACCACCGGAAACTGCTCTGCACATGACCGCCAGGACCAGGAAGAAGATGCTGGAGAAGGAGAGACACTACTACACTACCAGGGATGGTTGATGAACTGCTAACATATCATCTGTATAGCCATGATGCATATCATCTGTGTAGCCATGCATAACTATCGACAGCCACCACATGTCAATAGGATCAAGGGACCTTTACTTGTCCATTCTAAAATCTTGATTCTTTTTCAACCATTCAGTTTTAGATTTGCTATTGTGTTTATGATTATTGTGCAGTTGCATGAACCAATTTTGGCCAAGCCTCAGTTGTTTGACAAAATTTCAATACCCTTGCATGAAGGCCATACTTATACCCCTTTCAGACATGCTCCAAAATCCCAGGTTTTGCACATCAATCCGGGACTTTGGCATGTGTGAAAGGTGCAAACCCGGGAATACGTTCCTGGGTTGCTGACCCTGCAAAGAGCAGGGTTTTTCCCAGGACTTAAGTCCCAGGTAGACAACCCGGCTTAGGTATGAATGGTGCGACCCGGGAATTTGCTCCCAGGTCGCACCTGATTGGCGTGTGTGCTGGTGGAAGGAGGTGGAGCTGCCTGGAGGGGGCCGAAGTGAAGAGGGGGCGTGCATCGGCTGCTGTAGTCCGTGCTGCCGTGAATCAGCCAGCGCAGCCTAAAAACAGAGAGGCAGCCTGTTGGAGTGAGTGAGTGAGTGAGTGAGTGAGTGAGTGAGTGAGTGAGTGAGTGTGTGTGTGTGTGTGTGTGTGTGTGTATGTATGAATTTGGCATGTGTGTGTATATCACATGTATGTGTGTGTTTGAGTATGACGTGTATGTGTAAGACGTGTGTGTGTATGTGTGTGTGTGTGTGTGTGTGTGTATCACATGTGACATGATAGTAGCCTGGTTTGCCCTGGCTGCCAGGGGAGACCAGGCTTATGGGGGTCGACCCGGGAATTTCCCAGGTCTCAGGTTTAGTGTGAAAGGGGTCTCCAGCAAAAACCCGGGATTTTTCAGAGATGAAAAACCCGGGACTGAGCAGGGAAATTCCCAGGTCGTATGTCTGAAAGGGGTATTATTCACTCTTTTTTGTGAGAGTCATGGTCCTTAAAACTTACCATGCTGATAGAGGCCAGCAGATGTAACTTTTAGGCTCTTTGCAATTACTGTGAGTTCTGATGTTTGGGCAAGGCTGCAGATAATTAAGTGTACTTGATAATTCTAGACAGGTGCTGCTAATCTTCCCTAACTCCCCACCTTTCCCCCCAATACTCACCTTCGGACTGTTTGTGTCCTGGCGCCGGTCTCCTGAGGGGTATCAGGATTCCGGTGTTGGTCACATGACCACCGGGATGCCAAACGTATCCCTATGCTCACCACTTAACGTAATGAACAGATAAAAGGAGGCATTTTGCAGCATTTGTTTCAAAATAAGAAAGAAACAGTAGATGGGCATTCCACAAAAGCTTTTGTCTATAGTGCCGTGGCCATGACGAAGCTGTAACCCACATCAACCACTGCACTTAGTAAACAAAGTGATTGTTTGTTCGGGGTAAAAGCAAATAGCACCATAAAACAAGCCTCTTTATATTTTCTGTTTTAGTAGAAGGGTCAGAAAAATTGAGCCAAAGAGATCATGTACCTTATCTTGCGGACATCCAGAGTCAGATTTGGTGCCATTCTTTATAATACCAGATTTCTTACATATGGAACTCCAATTTTCGGAACAGTTTCTAACATGCCAACGACCAGTCTGTCGAAGAAGATAAAGAAACAACGACAAACTTACTCTAATATTTGAAGATTGGCTGTGTATATGGAAAAACACTTATTTTTCCCAGGATGCCTACTTCATGGAATATGACCCCATTCAGTCATATATGACAAAACTAAGCCCCTT
Organism: Pseudophryne corroboree; assembly: GCF_028390025.1. Lineage (NCBI taxonomy): Eukaryota > Metazoa > Chordata > Amphibia > Anura > Myobatrachidae > Pseudophryne > Pseudophryne corroboree. The sequence goes on along the minus strand of NC_086450.1, from coordinate 134,142,935 downwards.
CCCATCATGAACCAGGCTCTGTCCCTTACACCCAATCTCTAGGCATCTGCTGCTACATGGCATGGTCTCTGTGGAATGTAACTGGGCTAAAAAAACAAAAAAGAAACATTAACAACTGATGGGAATCCTACCACACGTTATACAATTTTGTCTCTCCCTGGGCTTTGTTCTTAGTCTGTTGGGGGCAAGAGCGAACTGGTCCAAACCACTACTCCTACATATGGATGTGGCAACAGTCAAAAGAAAAAGAAAATTAGGCTCCATAATGGATAACATATAGAAACGGCACACATTTACCCAACTTGGTATTTATATCCAACTTAAATACAGAACACCCCTCCCCCCCAGAAACAGAATAGTAACTAATAATAATAATAATCAGCTGTACAAAAAGATTGTTCTGGTTACCAATTCTGTGTTTATTAGATAAACTTGTACCGGAAAAATTATCACACTCTACTATAAATTATTATGGCTATTACAAGTCACCTCAGAGAGCCATGTATATTCCTTTGAAGCGTCTTTGCCAAACTTTCTTAATATTGCTACTTTAGAGTCCAAGTTCCTGACTAATGAGCCACACATTTTCCAAACCAGTCACACCTACACACTCACCTCTCCTGAGAACGACACACAGTTCGGAGTCACATTGAAAGGCACATGTGGTTCATTTTTATCCCAGTACGTATAATGAGCTTCTGTCCCATCAGACCAGGTAAATAAAGCTGGGACAGATTGACTTTGAAATCCTGACCAAATATTTTCAGTTTCTGGAAAGGATTAAAAAAAATTTTTTGTTACAAATAATATTTGAATGCAATATTAATTCTCCTTGACATATTTGGCAAGGAACATCAGCAGAAAACAATAGGAGAAGAATAACCACTATCATTTCTACACGGTACCAAATAATAAATGATGTCAAATAAAAACATGCTTTTAAAAGGCGCTGAATATACATTGTCCATTCAAGTCAGATAAAGACGTCTCTACTATCGGTCCATTTCAGACCTATTCGCAGCAGCAAGATCTTTCTCTATTGGGCAAAACCATGGGCCTAATTCAGACCTGGTCGCACGCAGGCTATTTTTTGCCCTGCTGCGACCAGGTAATCGCCGCCTACAGGGGAGGGGGTAATGCCTTTGCATTCGCTTATGCAGAGAGCTGCACAAACAAAAAGTTTGCGCAGTCTCTGCACAGCTCAAGACTTACTCAGCCGCTGCGATGATCCTTGCTGGAGCTGACGTCAAGATCCCTCCCTGGAAACGGCCGGGCACGCCTGAGTTTTTCTTGAGACTCCCAGAAAACGGTGAGTTGATAACAAGCCCCCCCCCGGACGGCATCTTCCGGTCAATCTTCTTGCGGTCGCCGCTGCGAACGCTTTCTTTGTTCTTGTTGTCGCTGCCCGGCGACGGCCGTGACTGCCCAGCAACGCATTTGCGCACTGCAGCCCGCACGCATGCGCTGTACAGACCCGATTGCATGGCTGCAGCGTGTGATCGGGTCTGAAGGACCCCCTATGTGCACTGCAGGTGAGGCAGATATAACATATGCAGAGAGAGTTAGATTTGGGTGGGTTATATTGTTTCTGTGCAAAGTAAATACATGCTGCTTTATTTTTACACTGCAATTTAGATTTCAGTTTGAACACACCCCACCCAAATCTAACTCTTTCTGCAAATGTTATATCTGCCCCACCTGCACTGCACATGGTTTTGCCCATTAGAGAAAAAATAAGAATTTACTCACCGGTAATTCTATTTCTCGTAGTCCGTAGTGGATGCTGGGAACTCCGTAAGGACCATGGGGAATAGACGGGCTCCGCAGGAGACTGGGCACTCTAAAAGAAAGATTAGGTACTATCTGGTGTGCACTGGCTCCTCCCTCTATGCCCCTCCTCCAGACCTCAGTTAGGGAAACTGTGCCCGGAAGAGCTGACACAACAAGGAAAGGATTAGGAATCCAGGGTAAGTCTCATACCAGCCACACCAATCACACTGTACAACTTGTGATAACCATACCCAGTTAACAGTATGAACAACAACTGAGCCTCAGTAACAGATGGCTCATAACAATAACCCTTTAGTTAAGCAATAACTACATACATGTATTGCAGAGAGTCCGCACTTGGGACGGGCGCCCAGCATCCACTACGGACTACGAGAAATAGAATTACCGGTGAGTAAATTCTTATTTTCTCTGACGTCCTAGTGGATGCTGGGAACTCTGTAAGGACCATGGGGATTATACCAAAGCTCCCAAACGGGCGGGAGAGTGCGGATGACTCTGTAGCACCGCATGAGCAAACTCAAGGTCCTCCCCAGCCAGGGTATCAAACTTGTAGAACTTAGCAAACTTGTTTGACCCCGACCAAGTAGCAGCTCGGCAAAGCTGTAAAGCCGAGACCCCTCGGGCAGCCGCCCAAGAAGAGCCCACCTTCCTTGTGGAATGGGCTTTCACCGATTTTGGATGCGGCAATCCAGCCGCAGAGTGAACCAGCTGAATCGTGCTATAGATGCAGCGAGCAATAGTCTGCTTCGAAGCAGGAGCGCCAACCTTGTTGGCTACATACAGAATAAACAGCGAGTCAGACTTTCTGACTCCCGCCGTTCTGGAAACATAATTTTCAAAGCCCGGACTACGTCCAGCAACTTGGAATCCTCCAAGTCCCTAGTAGCCGCAGGCACCACAATAGACTGGTTCAAATGAAACGATGATACCACCCTAGGGAGAAATTGGGGACGAGTCCTCAATTCTGCCCTGTCCATATGGAAGATCAGATAAGGGCTTTTACATGACAAAACCGCCAAATCTGACACACGCCTAGCCGAAGCTAAGGCCAATAGCATGACCACTTTCCACGTGAGATATTTTAGCTCCACGGTCTTAAGTGGCTCAAACCAGTGGGATTTCAAGAAATCCAACACAACGTTAAGATCCCAAGGTGCCACCGGTGGCACAAAAGGAGGCTGAATATGCAGCACCCCCGGAACAACGTCTGAACTTCAGGCAGTGAAGCCAGTTCTTTTTAAGAGAAAATGGATAGGGCCGAAATCTTGACCTTTATGGATCCTAATTTTAGGCCCATAGTCACTCCTGACAGTAGGAAGTGCAGGAATCGACCCCGCTGGAATTCCTCTGTAGGGCCTTCCCGGCCTCACACCAAGCAACCTATTTTCGCTATATACAGTGAAAAAGTCTTGCTGTCACGTCTTTCCTAGCTTTTATCAGCGTAGGAATAACTGCATCCGGAATGCCCTTTTCCGCTATGATCCGGCGTTCAACCGCCATGCCGTCAAATGCAGCCGCGGTAAGTCTTGGAACAGACAGGGCCCCTGTTGCAACATGTCCTGTCTGAGAGGCAGAAGCCCTGAGTCCTCTGAGAGCATTTCTTGCAGCTCCGGGTACCGAGTCCTTCTTGGCCAATTCGGAGCAAAGAATATTGTTCTCACTCCTCCTTTTATTACAATTCTCAGCCCTTGGGTATGAGAGGAAGAGGAGGGAATACATAGACCGACTGGAACACCCACGGTGTTACTAGTGCGACCACAGCTATCACCTGAGGGTCCCTTGACCCGGCGTAAAACCTTTTTTTAGCTTTTTATTGAAGTGGGACGCCATCTAGTTCACCTGAGGCAGTTCCCATCAATTTGCAAACTGCGTGAAGACTTCCTGATGAAGTCCCCACTTTCCCGGGTGGAGGTCGTGCCTGCTGAGGAAGTCTGCTTCCCAGTTGTCCACTCCCGGAATGAACACTGCTGACAGTGCGCTTACGTGATTCTCCGCCCAGCGAAGAATTCTGGTGGCTTCTACCCTCGCCACCCTGCTCCTTGTGCCGCCTTGGCGGTTTACATGAACCTCTGCGGTCTGACTGGATCAGAACCGGTTGGTCGCGAAGCAGGATCTCCGCTTGACTTAGGGCGTTGTATATGGCCCTTAGTTCCAGGATTGATGTGAAGGCAAGTCTGTTGACTTGACCACAGACCTTGGAAATTTCTTCCCTGTGTAACTGCCCCCCACCCTCGGAGGCTTGCATCCGTGGTCACCAGGATCCAGTCCTGAATGCCGAATCTGCGGCCCTCGAGAAGGTGAGCACTCTGCAGCCACCACAGGAGAGACACCCTGGCCCTGGGGGATAGGGTGATTAACCGATGCATCTGAAGAGGTGATCCGGACCACTTGTCCAGTAAGTCCCATTGGAAGGTCCTCGCATGGAACCTGCCTAAGGGGATGGCCTCGTATGATGCCACCATCCTTCCCAGGACTCGAGTGCAGTGATGCACTGACACCTGTTTTGGTTTTAATAGATTCCTGACCAGTGTCATGAGCTACTGAGCTCTCTCTATCGGGAGATAAACCCTTTTCTGGTCTGTGTCTAGGATCGTGCCTAGGAGAGGCAGATGAGCTGTAGGAACCAACTGCGACTTTGGAATATATAGAATCCAGCCGTGTTGCCGTTACACTTCCAGAGAAAGTGATACGCTGTTCAGCAACTGCTCTCTTGATCTCGCTTGTATGAGGAGATCGCCCAAGTACGTGATAATAGTGACACCTTGCTTCCGCAGGAGCACAATCATATCCGCCATTACCTTGGTTATGACAATCCCGTACCGCAATTCTGAGGAACGCCTAATGAGGTGGATAAATGGGGACATGAAGGTATGCATCCCTTATGACCCGATTCACGATAAAATCTCCCTCTTTTTAGGCTTGCCCTGACCGCTCTTAGCGATTCCATCTTGAACTTGAACCTTCTCAGGTATATGTTCAGGGATTTTTAATTCAATATGGGTCTGACCGAACCGTCTGGTTTCGGGATTACAACATGGTCGAATAATAACACCCTCTTGTTGAAGGAGGGGACCCTTGACCACCACCTGTTATAGATACAATTTGTGAATTGCAGTTAACACTGGCTCCCTCTCTTGGGGGGAAGCCCGCAGGGCCGTCGGTGAGGGGGCATCTTCTCACAGTCCAGCTTGTTTCCCCGAGACACAATATCTATTGCCCAGGGACCTAACAGGGAGTGAACCCACTTGTGGCTGAACTTACGAAGTCGTGTCCCCACCGGGCCTAGCTCCGCCTGTGGAGCCCCAGCGGCATAGGTGGATTTTTGTAGGGGCCGGGGAGGACTTTTGTTCCTGGGAACTAGCTGTGTTGATCCCGGCTCTGACAAGAAAGGCCGCACCTAAGACTTTCTTGTTTCTTTATTCGAAAGGCTGCATTTAATAATGTCGTGCTTTCTTAGGCTGTGCAGGAATATAAGGCAAACTAGCAGAATTACCAGCTATAGCTGTGGAGACCAGGCCCGAGAACCCTTCTCCACACAATCCTCAGCCTTCCATATGCCTCTAAAGTCGGCATCATCTGTCCAATGCATATTCTACAGGACACGTCAAACAGAGATCGACATAGCTTTGACTCTAGGACCCAGTATACTCATGTCTCTTTGGGCATGCTTTATAACTATATATCTATCACTTAAGACAGCATCTTTAATATATTTACTAGGGTCTCAATCTCTGCTGATAAGGTACCTGTCCACGCTGCCACAGCGCTATAAACCCATGCCGACACAATCGCCGGTCTGGGTAGTATACTAGAATGTGCATGCTATCTGCAGGATCCCTGAGAATAGCAAGTGCTACCGTCTTCTGGCTCTGCAAGGGGGACGGCGGCGCGGCTCCGGGAACGGACGATCGAGGTCAGGCCCTGTGTTCGAACCCTCTGAAGCCAATAGTGTCCAGTAGCCTAAGAAGCACAAGCTAGCTGCACGCAGGTAGGTTTGCTTTTCTCCCCTCAGTCCCACATAGCAGTGAGTCTGTTGCCAGCAGATCTCACTGAAAATAAAAAACCTAACAAATACTTTCTTTCTAGCAAGCTCAGGAGAGCCCACTAGGAGCACCCAGCTCTGGCCGGGCACAGATTCTAACTGAGGTCTGGAGGAGGGGCATAGAGGGAGGAGCCAGTGCACACCAGATAGTACCTAATCTTTCTTTTAGAGTGCCCAGTCTCCTGCGGAGCCCGTCTATTCCCCATGGTCCTTACGGAGTTCCCAGCATCCACTAGGACGTCAGAGAAATGTTGCTGCTGTGATCAGGTCTAAATTAGGCCCTATGTCTATGCAGCTTACCTGGCCTACTCAGTTGGTTTAATTCTAAATCCCACAATCTTTATCCTTCATTTCTTCAAAAGCCTCCTGCCATTAACAATGTTGGAGAATGATCTGGCTAGATCTGATATTATGGGGACCATGACAATTCCCAGCATTCTGATACAAGATTACTAATAGATCACAGCTTGAGCTGTACAGAGTGATAGCGCAACACTATAGCCAACATATATATTTAATATTATGTAATTCAGACCAGGGGCGTAGAGAGCCACACAGAGCCCACGGTAATGTAAGGGAAGGGGTGGTCTAAATAGGGAGCATGTTCATACCCTTGATATAAAAAAATTGATGAATTATTAATTGCGGGGCCATGAAGCGGGCCTGCGCGTTCCTCAGGGGGCACCATTTATTCAAGGTGTGGCCGAGTAGGGCTGGAGGGGGAAGGTAGGGTGCAGGGGAGGCACCCACTTCCTACCTTGTTTACTCTGGGGAACAGGTCCCTTCTCCTCGCCCGGCAGCAACATCTTCCCAGTGACATCTAGGAAGATGACGCATGTACACTGGAAAGCAACGATTTTGGTACAGTGCCACAGTCTTTGCTTTCAATGTGCGGCGGCCATCTTCCCGAAGTTGTCACTGGGAAGATGACACTGCCTAGCACCGGCCAGGTGGGGGTGGTGGACCTGGGCCCCTATGTAGCAGTTGGGCAAAACCATGTTGCACTGCAGGTGGGGCAGATGTAACTAGTGATGAGCGGATTCGGTTTTACTCGGTTCTCAAAACCGAATCTTATTGGCTCACTGATGTCACGTGTTTTGGATAGCCAATAAGATTCGGTTTTGAGAACCGAGTAAAACCGAGTAAAACCGAATCCGCTCATCACTAGATGTAACATGTGCAGAGAGTTAGATTTAGGTGGGGTGTGTCAAAACTGAAAACTAAATTGCAGTGTAAAAACAAAGCAGATAGTATTTACCCTGCACAGAAACCGTATAACCCACCCAAATCTAACTCTCTCTGCACAATCTCTCTGCACCTGCAGTGCAACATGGTTTTGCCTAATTGCTAACTTTTTTGGTTTGCCAACAACTCTGAATAACCCCCTATAAATGGAGGAGCAGCCTAGTGGAACCACACTGCGCACCAAGGATAGGTGTATGGGGACACATCTGTATTGTGCACTTCATGTCATTCTGATTTTCCTGGGAGCCCATATAAAAACAACAACAAAATATAAAGTCAGACTGAGGCATGGTGCAGTTTATTGTGAGGATGTTTGTACCAGTAACCACAGCAAATGGATGGCACTTGATAGATCTACACTATCTAGACAGTCAATAGGTTGATACCGTATGGTCAACATGCATTAGGTCAACAGGGTTTAAAGGTTGACAGTGAAAGGTCGTCTGGTACAAAAGGTCAACATGACAGTGGTCAACACAATTTTTTTTTTCATACTTTACGATCCACGTGGACTACAATTGGGAATAGTAACCTGTGCCGAGCACAGCGGCAGTGGAGTGAGGCAGCTTGCCCGAAGTATGGCGAGCGGAGCAAGCCATGCGAGGGGTGTGGTACACTAATTGTAGTCAAAGTCTGTGAAATGGACAAATTTCCTGTTAACAAAAAAAATAAAAAAATAAACAACTTGTGTGAACCTTTTTGCGTCGACCATTTTCATGTTGACCTTATATACAGTTGACTTTTTACCTGTTGACCCTGTCTTTCTCGTTACTGTAGATCTAATGATCCACACCCCCGGCTAAGCTACCATTTGAACAGTTAAACTGTTTACAGTGCGATTTACATTTACATATATAATTTATTTATTTTTTTATTTATATGCAATATACAAGAAGCAAGATGGGGCTCACATAGAATTATGTATGAACGTTTAAAACAATGACGGGGGCAACAGACTTATTTTTAATCATTTTGTTGACTTGGTGGGATTCACAACAGCACTTACACGGGTAGTTTGAGGGGTATATGTACTGAATTATAAAGGATCTTTTCATACTACGCATTTCTAATCTTAGTTTATTTTATGTTGTCTTCTCTCCCAGTGATATGCTCCTTGGTTGTTATAACTTTTCCACGTAATTTTATGTGAGCTCCATCTGCTGAAAACCTAAACTGTTTTCATTGTATCGGGTGTTTGGTGACGCCTTCTTTAGTTATTATTAAAGTGAGCTTTTCTGTGGGTTGCGCAATAATGTGTTATCACTGATCAATTGTTAACATACAATAAGCAAATCGCAATATAGCAATCATCTCAAAGTCATTAATAAGCCTTTGTTACCTACCGCTATGAAACATCTCAAAGTCAATAATAAGCCTTTGTTACCTACCGCTATGAAACATCTCAAAGTCAATAATAAGCCTTTGTTACCTACCGCTATGAAACATCTCAAAGTCATTAATAAGCCTTTGTTACCTACCGCTATGAAACTTAGTAACCACAAGCTCGATATCGGCCAGAGAATGCAGACTGATCAGGCTTCCATTTTCCCTACTACATGACATCTCAGCAGCCTCCCATGTGTTTGGCTGTTGCAGAACATAGCAGAACCCATTATAGGCAGTCCAGTTTCCTGCACACTCCGTTTCAGCATAATGCCAGTAATCTGCAGATGAAAAGCAATTAAAATATTGTGTTCATTGTTTATTGTGAAAGTATGGTATCGAAACATTAGAACTTCTATCCTAGATAAGATACCAGAATGAAAGAAGAAGATCTATATAACTTACCAGGGGTTTCTGATGTTGTGCTATTTACTCTCTTCTTGCAGATATATGGCAAAGAGGAATCACATGTTAAGACTTCCCACTGGCCTGAGTTCACATTCAGTGTCCCACAACTGGAACCATCCAAGACTGTAAAGGCAGTGATGTCTAGGAGATGGGAAAGGACATATTCTTGAGGAAAAAATCTTAAGCGCCTAAAAATTAAATCCACGTCATCAGGTACGTAGTCCCAGATAGTGAAAGGTATAATGGGCATATTCTTTATGAAAGGACTCCTATTTTAAATCTCAATGTTTAATATAGAACACATCTTAGAGAAGTGGGAACCAAATAGCCAGTGCTCACGCAGGCTTCCAGCAAAGGCTACTCTTAGCGTTATACAGCGCAAAGTATAGCTGGGTGGGTATCCAAATAACAGGTCGACAGTATCTAGGTCGACAGGTGCAAAGGGTCAACATATGAAAAGTCGGCATGCATTAAGGTCGATAGGTTCAAAGGTCGACTTGATAATGGTCGACATACCTTTTTTGGGACTTTTTTACATGGTTTCCCAACTTTTGCTTGAATTACTAACCATGTGGACTACAATTGGGAATAGTAACCTGCAGCATCCACTTTGCCAGAAGCGAACCCGCGATGGTATACGTTTTCACCGATTGTGGTTATATATGATGAACTACACAAATAACACCCAAAAAACTTTTGTAATGTTGCTATTTTGACCCTGTCTGCCTTACCCACTGGCTACCGTTTATCCGTCGACCTAATAACTGTCTACCTAGATACTGTATATCTTCTATAACACACCCGCTGGGTTAAACATAACTTAAGGTTCAACCTATTCAGAATTGATTAAGCAGCAGTACTGGGGAGGAGTCAGATACGCACGTAAAAACGAGTTTTATGGTAAGAACTTACCCTTGTTAAAACTCTTTCTGCGAGGTACACTGGGCTCCACAAGTCTGGACAATGGGGTGTAGAGTAGGATCTTGATCCGAGGCACCAACAGGCTCAAAGCTTTGACTGTTTCCAGAATGCACAGCGCCGCCTCCTCTATAACCCCGCCTCCCAGTACAGGAGCTCAGTTTAGTTAACCAGCCCAATGCAGTAGCAGGAAAAAGACGACAACGGTTAGTAGCCACATACACAACACTCTCGCGGCAAGAGAAGTGTCAGCGGCTAATGCCATAACTACCCAAAGAAGCTAAGTGCGTCAGGGTGGGCACCTTGTGGAGCCCAGTGTACCTCGCAGAAAGAGTTTTAACAAGGGTAAGTTCTTACCATAAAACTCGTTTTCTGCTGCGGGTTACACTGGGCTCCACAAGTCTGGACAATGGGGATGTCCTAAAGCAGTTCCTTATGGGAGGGGACGCACTGTAGCGGGCACAAGAACCCAGCGTCCAAAGGAAGAATCCTGGGAAGCGGCAGTATCGAAGGCATAGAACCTTATGAACGTGTTCCAGGAGGACCACGTAGCCGCCTTGCACAATTGGTCAAGTGTCGCACCACGTTGGGCCGCCCAAGAAGGTCCAACAGACCGAGTAGAATGGGCCGTAATGTGAACAGGAGCTGACAGACCAGCCTTCACATAAGCATGCGCAATCACCATTCTAATCCACCTGGCCAGGGTCTGCTTGTGAGCAGGCCAGCCACGTTTGTGAAATCCAAACAAAACAAAGAGAGAATCAGACTTTCGAATAGAAGCAGTTCTCTTCACATAGATAGGGAGAGCCCGTACCACATCCAAAGACCGCTCTTTGGGAGACAAATCAGGAGAAACAAAAGCTGGAACCACAATCTCCTGATTAAGGTGGAACGAAGAAACCACCTTAGGTCAATATCCGGGACGAGTCCTAAGAACCGCCCGGTCACGGTGAAAAATCAGATATGGGGAACTACAAGACAAGGCACCCAAATCCGACACTCTTCTAACAGAGGCAATAGCCAGCAAGAACACCACCTTAAGGGAAAGCCATTTAAGGTCAGCTTGAACCAAGAGGTTCAAATGGAGTCTCCTGCAACGCCTCCAAAACCACCGACAAGACCCAAGGAGCCACAGGCGGGACATAGGGAGGTTGGATACGCAACACACCCTGAGTGAAAGTATGAACATCAGGTAAAGTCGCAATTTTTCTCTGAAACCACACCGACAAGGCAGAAATATAAACCTTGAGGGAGGCCAGACGCAGGCCTAAATCTAGGCCCTGCTGTAGAAAAGCCAAAAGTTTGGCTGTACTAAACTTGGAAGCGTCATAATGGTTAGATGCGCACCAAACAAAGTAGGAATGCCAGACCCGATGGTAAATCCGAGCAGAGGCCGGTTTCCGGGCCCGCAACATAGTTTTAATGACCTCTTCAGAAAAACCCTTAGCTCTTAAGACGGAAGCTTCAAGAGCCACGCCGTCAAAGACAGCCGGGCTAGGTCCTGGTAGACACAGGGGCCCTGAACGAGGAAGTCTGGGAGTTGTGGAAGTAGAAGTGGACGCTCTGACAACAAGCCTTGCAGGTCTGAGAACCAGTGCCGTCTGGGCCACGCCGGAGCTATGAGAAGCAGATTTCCTTTTTCTTGCTTGAACTTCCGAATTACCCTGGGCAGGAGTGACACCGGAGGGAACACGTACGGCAGCCGAAACCTCCACGGCACTGACAGCGCATCCACGAATGCTGCTTGAGGATCCCTTGTCCTTGCTCCGAAGACCGGAACCTTGTGATTGTGTCGAGACGCCATCAGATCCACATCTGGAAGACCCCACCTTTCCACGAGGAGTTGAAACACTTCTGGATGGAGGCCCCACTCGCCGGCATGCACGTCCTGACGACTGAGAAAGTCCGCTTCCCAATTCAGGACTCCCGGAATGAATATTGCCGATATTGCCGGTAGATGGCGTTCTGCCCAACGTAGAATCCGTGAGGCTTCCTTCATTGCCAAACGGCTTCGAGTGACGCCTTGATGATTTATGTAAGCCACTGTGGTGGCGTTGTCAGACTGTACTTGAACAGGATGGTTCTGAATCAAATGCTGGGCTAGGTTCAACGCATTGAAGACCGCCCGCAATTCCAGAATGTTGATCGAGAGGAGAGATTCCTCCTTGGTCCACCGACCCTGCAAGGAGTGCTGTTCCAGCACCGCGCCCCAACCTATTAGACTGGCATCTGTCATCAACAGGACCCAGTTGGATATCCAGAAGGAACGGCCTCTGCACAATTGTCGGTCCAGGAGCCACCAGAGCAGCGACAGACGGACCTCCGGAGTCAAAGAGATCATGTGAGACCTGATCCGGTGAGGCAGGCCGTCCCACTTGGCTAGAATCAGCTTCTGGAGGGGGCGAGAATGGAATTGAGCATACTCCACCAAGTCGAATGCTGACACCATGAGGCCCAGCACTTGCATTGCCGAATGTATCGACACTTGTGGACGAGAAAGGAAGCAACGAATCCTGTCCTGAAGTTTCAGGACTTTCTCCTGAGACAAGAACAACCTCTGGTTGCGAGTGTCCCAACAGCGCTCCCAGATGAACCATGCTCTGAGCAGGGACCAGGGAGGATTTCTTCCAGTTGATGAGCCACCCGTGGGCTTGTAGAAACCGGACCGTCATATCCAGATGACGCAGGAGAAGATCTGGGGAATTTGCCAGGATTAACAAGTCGTCCAGATACGGCAGGATCCTGACCCCTTGACGGCGGAGTACCACCGTCATAACTTTGGTGAAGACTCGTGGAGCCATTGTTAAACCAAAAGGTAACGCCCGAAACTGGTAATGGAGGTTGCCAATAGCGAACCTCAGGTTTTGTTGATGTGACACTGCTATAGGAATATGCAGGTAAGCATCCTGTATGTCCAGGGAGACCATGTAGTCCCCAGGTTCCAAGGCCAAAACTATAGAGCGAAGGGTTTCCATACGGAACTTTGAAACCTTCACAAATTTGTTCAGTGCCTTGAGGTTGAGAATGGGCCGGGAGGACCCATTCGGTTTCGGGACTAGAAACAGCGGAGAATAGTACCCCCGGCCCCTCTGAGCAAGAGGCACCTGTACTACGACTCCTGTATCCAGGAGGGTCTGTACCACCGAATGCAGAGTGTTTGCCTTTCTCTGGTCCGACGGGAAGTCTGTCTGGCAAAATCGATGAGGGGGTCAGTTTTTGAAAGCTATGGCGTAACCTCGAGTGACGACTTCCCGTATCCAGGCATCTGAAGTGGTCTTCAACCATTCCTGGGTATACCCTAGAAGCCGGCCCCCCACCCTGGGATCCCCCAGGGGGAGGCCCGCCCCGTCATGCGGCAGGCTTATCGGTCTTGGCAGCTGGCTGACGGGCAGCCCAGGCTCTTTTGGGCTTCGGCTTACCAGGTTTGGAAGTGCGGGCCTGCTTATGGTACGCCTGACCTTTTGCTTTACCTGAAGGACGAAAGGGGCGAAAGGACGTGCCTTTGGCCTTCGACACAGAAGGAGCTGTATTAGGCAGACAGGCAGTTTTGGCAGTAGCCAAGTCAGCCACTATCTTATTTAAGTCCTCCCCAAACAGAATATCCCCCTTGAAAGGGAGTAACTCCAGGGTTTTTCTAGAGTCCAGATCCACAGACCAGGATCTCAGCCACAATATCCTGCGAGCCAGGACTGACGTAGTAGAGGCCTTGGCTGCTAGGATACCGGCATCAGAAGCCGCCTCTTTAATATAGCGAGAAGCTGTGACAATATATGACAAGCATTGTCTAGCATGGTCAGAGGAGATTTCAGCCTCTAACTCCAGGGCCCATGCTTCAATAGCCTCTGCTTCGCCCATGTAGCTGCAATAGTGGGCCTTTGTGCAGCACCCGTGAGGGTATAAATCGCTTTTAGACAACCCTCGACACGTTTATCCGTAGGCTCTTATAGAGACGTGACGGTAGTGACAGGTAGAGCTGAGGAAACCACCATCCTAGCCACATGTGAGTCTACTGGAGAAGGCGTCTCCCAATTCTTAGACAGCTCTGGCGCGAGGGGATAGCGAGCCAGCATCTTCTTTTGAGGCACAAACTTCGTACCCGGGCTTTGCCAGGGTTCCTGACGTATATCCACTAGGTGGTCAGAGTGAGGTAAAACTTGTTTAATCACCTTCTGACGCTTGAACCTATCTGGTTTCTTAGGAGGAACAGATGGCTCGGGATCATCCGTAATCTGCAGAATTACCTTAATAGCCTCCAAAAGATCAGGAACATCCACATGTGAACTACCCTCCCCATCAGCCGTATCTGAGTCAGAACCTGTGGGGTCAGTGTATGTGCTGTCTTCATCAGACGAGGTGTCAGTGACAGCAGTGGATTGAGAGGAGACGAGCGCTCGCTTAGAGGACCTCTTGGACTTAGGCGAGCGTTGGTCAGACTTTTTAGTAGTCAGGGACTGGTTCAACTTCTTTAATTGAGCAGATAAATCGTCCGCCCACGGCGGGTTAGCTACAGGGACCACATACGGTTGTACCGGCATTGGGGGTCCCATAGGGGGTGTTAGTTTATGAACTAGCGTATGCAGAAGCGTGGAAAAAGCGGCCCACGGAGGGTCAGTATGTGCCTCCGTTGCCACAGTCCCACTGGGGGTCAAGGAGCCCCCAGAACCAGAGCCCACAGCTGCTATATTCTCCCCATATGTGCCTGTGGCTTCAGCAACACCAGCAGTGTGTTCCGCCCCAGAACCGTTACCCTCAGAAGCAGACATGATGTAACTTGCAGTATGAGGTAACACAGTACAATTAGCAGCACTATATCCCTAAACCCAAACCCCTGCGCAGTGTAGTCAGCACCAGCAGAGATAAAGGAGAGATATGGTGACTAAATCACAGAGAAAAATACGTAATAATACAGTATATCTTTGTGAAAAGCCTATATTAAATAACACCTGACGCACCAAGCCCCCTCAGGTTATAGAATATAGGGATAGCAAGTTGAGTGAAAGACACGAGATGGACACCACTCAGCTATCAATGCACACACAAATAGTCACAGTTTGTACAATGCAGAGGTTATTACAGACAATAATACTGCACTGGACTCAGTGGCGGAACTAGCAAGCGGTGGGCCCAGGTGCGACAAAATGCTTTGGGCCCCCCCACCCATCCCATCCAAGTCCACCCCCTCACCCCTGGAGAGGATCTGGTGAGGGGGACCTGCTCAGAGCCAGAGAAATGGATACCTAGCAACAGTGCCGTAACTAGACATTTTATCACTGTGTGTAAGAAACGGCATCGGAGCCCCACCCCTGCATGCAAAACAGGGGCAGTGCGCGCCGTAGGCGCGCGCAAAAATACATAGTGGCGTGGCTTCGTGGGGAAGGGGTGTGGCCACAAAATACCAATTCATAAAACGGTGCACAGTAGTCTCCATTCTTCAAATTACGCCGCACAGTAGCACCACTACACCAGGTAGAGACCCTTTTACACCTTACAGCGGACAGATTCCTCTTTTTACACATTTTACACATAACGGCAGACAGCGTACACTTTTTACACATAACGGCAGACAGCGTGCCCTTGTTAAACATAGCGGCAGACAGCGTACCCTTTTTACACATTACGGCAGACAGCGTGCCCTTGTTACACATTACGGCAGACAGCGTGCCCTTGTTACACATTACGGCAGACAGCGTGCCCTTGTTACACAGTACGGCTGACAGCGTGCCCTTGTTACACATTGCGGCAGGCAGATTCCCCATTTTTACACATTGCGGCAGGCATATATATTTTTTGTTGTGTTTACACATGTGATGCAACACAATTAAAACACCTAATTCCTACCAGAGGGAGAGGGTTGCTGCAGGCAGGAATACAAGCAAATGGAGACTCACCATGCACATAGGGAAATTAGGGAATGACCAGCAGCAGCAGCTCCAGCTCCTCTCTCTCCCAGTCCCTCCCATTATGACAGTGGGCGCCGGGGACGGCCCCGAGATCTTGGCGTGATGCTTGTCAGATCCCCGGCGCCCAAACAGAGAGAGAAAGCCGAGGGAGGGCCGGAATATAAACAGGAAGGGGGAGGAGCTGAGTTAGCTGCCCCTCCTCCCTTTCCTGATTGACATCACAAGACACTGTGCAGCAGCATTTTATTATAGGAGGAGGACCGAGGACGTGTGGAGGAGGAGGCGCTGGAGAGAGCCAGCAGCAGCAGCAGCAGCCAGTGAGACCTGAGTCTGACCGACCAGTACGTCTGTATGAGGGAGGGACGGACCCTCCTCCCTCTTCGGCCGGGACCCCTCCTGCTCCTTCCCCTTTATCCGGGCTGCCGCTGAGTGTGTTACAGAGGCGGCGGGCGGCAGCGTGTCTGGCTCTGGCTGTCCGTGATCTGTTCGTTACACAAGCGGGCGGCGGGACACAGACCCGACGGGAGCGCTGGTGTGCGGAGGCATGATACAATGAGTCATTTGTGACTCATTGTAATGCCGGCGGCTGTGGGCCCTTGAGTGCGGCAGGGCCCCAGTGCAATGCACTGGCTGCACTGCCAGTAGTTCCGCCCCTGACTGGACTAGCTTACACAGCTATATAGTCAATAGATATAACACTACACAGTAAGAAACTGGATGTATATCACAGGGTAATTGTACTATAAACCCCTGACTAAATGCACTCTTTCTTACTAACACTGAATAAAAAATAAGATTTTACTTACCGGTAAATCTATTTCTCGTAGTCCGTAGTGGATGCTGGGGACTCCGTAAGGACCATGGGGGATAGACGGGCTCCGCAGGAGACATGGGCACTTTAAGAAAGAATTTAGGTTCTGGTGTGCACTGGCTCCTCCCTCTATGCCCCTCCTCCAGACCTCAGTAAGAGAAACTGTGCCCAGAAGAGCTGACAGTACAAGGAAAGGATTTTGGTAATCCAGGGCAAGATTCATACCAGCCACACCAATCACACCGTATAACATGTGATAACAACCAGTTAACAGTATGACAAATAACAGAGCATCAGGTCAAACCCTGATGCAACCATACTTTAACCCTTATTGAAGCAATAACTATATACAAGTATTGCAGAAGAAGTCCGCACTTAGGACTACGAGAAATAGATTTACCGGTAAGTAAAATCTTATTTTCTCTAACGTCCTAGTGGATGCTGGGGACTCCGTAAGGACCATGGGGATTATACCAAAGCTCCCAAACGGGCGGGAGAGTGCGGATGACTCTGCAGCACCGATTGAGCAAACACAAGGTCCTCCTCAGCCAGCGTATCAAACTTGTAGAACTTTGCAAAAGTGTTTGAACCTGACCAAGTAGCCGCTCGGCAAAGCTGTAATGCCGAGACCCCTCGGGCAGCCGCCCAATAAGAGCCCACCTTCCTAGTGGAATGGGCCTTAACTGATTTTGGCAGCGGCAATCTAGCCGCAGAATGAGCCTGCTGAATCGTGTTACAGATCCAGCGAGCAATAGTTTGCTTTGAAGCAGGAGCACCAAGCTTGTTGGAAGCATACAGGATAAACAAAGACTCTGTTTTCCTGACCCTAGCCGTTCTGGCTACATAAACCTTTAAAGCCCTGACCACATCAAGTAACTCGGAATCCTCCAAGTCAGTAGTAGCCACAGGCACCACAATAGGTTGGTTTATATGAAAGGATGAAACCATTTTCGGCAGAAATTATGGACGGGTCCGCAATTCTGCTCTATCCGCATGGAAAACCAGATAGGGGCTTTTATGTGACAAAGCCGCCAACTCTGACACACGCCTAGCCGAAGCCAAGGCTAATAGCATGACCACCTTCCACGTGAGATATTTCAACTCCACCGTTTTGAGTGGTTCAAACCAGTGGGATTTCAGGAAACTCAACACCACGTTAAGATCCCAAGGTGCCACTGGAGGCACGAAAGGGGGCTGAATATGCAGCACTCCCTTTACAAACGTCTGAACTTCAGGTAGAGAAGCCAACTCCTTTTGAAAGAAAATGGATAGGGCTGAAATCTGGACCTTAATGGAACCCAATTTTAGGCTCAAATTCACTCCGGACTGTAGGAAGTGAAGGAAACGGCCCAGCTGGAATTCCTCCGTAGGAGCATTCCTGGCCTCACACCAAGCAACATATTTTCGCCACATACGGTGATAATGTTGAGCTGTCACGTCCTTCCTAGCCTTTATCAGCGTAGGAATGACCTCATCCGGAATGCCTTTCTCTGCTAGGATCCGGCGTTCAACCACCATGCCGTCAAACACAGCCGCGGTAAGTCTTGGAACAGACAGGGCCCCTGTTGCAACAAGTCCTGTCTTAGAGGAAGAGGCCACGGGTCCTCTGTGAGCATTTCTTGCAGATCTGGATACTTCGTGGCCAATCTGGAACAATGAGTATTGTTCTCACTCCTCTTTTTCTTATTATCCTCAGCACCTTGGGTATGAGAGGAAGAGGAGGAAATACATAGACCGACTGGAACACCCACGGTGTCACCAGGGCGTCTACAGCTATCGCCTGAGGGTCTCTTGACCTGGCGCAATACCTCTGTAGCTTTTTGTTGAGGCGGGATGCCATCATGTCCACCTGTGGCAGTTCCCACCGACTTGTAATCTGTGCGAAGACTTCCTGATGAAGTCCCCACTCTCCCAGGTGGAGGTCGTGTCTGCTGAGGAAGTCTGCTTCCCAGTTGTCCACTCCCGGGATGAACACTGCTGACAGTGCGCTTACGTGATTCTCCGCCCAGCGAACAATTCTGGTGGCTTCCGCCATCGCCACTCTGCTCCTTGTGCCGCCTTGGCGGTTTACATGAGCCACTGTGGTGATGTTGTCTGACTGAATCAGAACCGGTTGGTCGCGAAGCAGGGTCTCCGCTTGACGTAGGGCGTTGTATATGGCCCTTAGTTCCAGGATGTTGATGTGAAGGCAAGTTTCTTGACTTCACCACAGACCTTGGAAATTTCTTCCCTGTGTGACTGCACCCCAACCTCGGAGGCTTGCGTCCGTGGTCACCAGGACCCAGTCCTGAATGCCGAATCTGCGGCCCTCGAGAAGGTGAGCGCTCTGCAGCCACCACAGGACTGACACCCTGGCCCTGGGGGATAGGGTGATTAACCGATGCATCTGAAGATGTGATCCGGACCACTTGTCCAGTAAGTCCCATTGAAAAGTCCTCGCATGGAACCTGCCGAAGGGAATGGCCTCGTATGATGCCACCATCTTTCCCAGGACACGAGTGCAGTGATGCACTGACACCTGTTTTGGTTTTAATAGGTTCCTGACCAGTGTCATGAGTTCCTGAGCTTTCTCCATCGGGAGATAAACCCTTTTCTGGTCTGTGTCTAGAATCATGCCCAGGAAAGGCAGACGAGTCGTAGGAACCAACTGCGACTTTGGAATATTTAGAATCCAGCCGTGTTGCCGTAACACTTCCAGAGAAAGTGCTACGCTGATCAGCAACTGCTCTCTTGATCTCGCTTTTATGAGGAGATCGTCCAAGTATGGGATAATTGTGACTCCTTGCTTCCGCAGGAGTACCATCATTTCCGCCA
Organism: Pseudophryne corroboree; assembly: GCF_028390025.1. Taxonomy (NCBI): domain Eukaryota; kingdom Metazoa; phylum Chordata; class Amphibia; order Anura; family Myobatrachidae; genus Pseudophryne; species Pseudophryne corroboree. The sequence continues at coordinate 134,123,623 of NC_086450.1, read as the reverse complement.
TTACCTTGGTAAATATTCTCGGTGCCGTGGAGAGACCAAACGGCAACGTCTGAAATTGGTAATGACAATCCTGTACCACAAATCTGAGGTACGCCTGATGAGGTGGATAAATGGGGACATGACGGTATGCATCCTTTATGTCCAGAGACACCATAAAATCCCCCCCTTCCAGGCTTGCGATGACCGCTCTCAGCGATTCCATCTTGAACTTGAACCTTTTTAGGTATATGTTCAGGGATTTTAAATTCAATATAGGTCTGACCGAACCGTCCGGTTTCGGGACTACAAACATGGTCGAATAACCTCTTCCTAGTTGAAGGAGGGGAACCTTGACCACCACCTGTTGAAGATACAATTTGTGAATTGCAGTTAACACTATTTCCCTCTCGTGGGGGGAAGCTGGCAGGGCCGATTTGAGGTATCGGTGAGGGGGCATCTCCTCGAATTCCAGCTTGTATCCCTGAGACACAATATCTACTGCCCAGGGATCCAACTGGGAGTGAACCCACTTGTGGCTGAAATTTCGAAGACGTGCCCCCACCGGGCCTAGCTCCGCCTGTGGAGCTCCAGCGTCATGCGGTGGATCTTGTAGAGGCCGGGGAGGACTTCTGTTCCTGGGAACTAGCTGTGTTGTGCAGCTTCTTTCCTCTGCCCCTGCCTCTGGCAAGAAAGGACGCACCTCGGACTTTCTTGTTTTTCTGTGATTGAAAGGACTGCATTTGATAATACGGTGCTCTCTTAGGCTGTGAGGAAACATATGGCAAAAAATTTGACTTTCCAGCAGTAGCTGTGGAGATCAGGTCCGAGAGACCCTCCCCAAACAATTCCTCACCCTTGTAAGGTAAAACCTCCATATGCCTTTTTGAGTCGGCATCACCTGTCCATTGCCGAGTCCACAGGACCCTTCTGGCAGAAATTGACATAGCATTTATTCTAGAACCCAGTAGACTAATGTCTCTTTGAGCATCTCTCATATATAGGACAGCGTCTTTACTATAGCCCAAGGGCAAAAATATAGTATCCTTGTCTAAGGTATCAATTTCCTCAGACACGGTATCCGTCCATGCTGCTACAGCACTACACACCCAGGCCGACGCGATCGCCGGCCTCAGTAAGGTACCTGAATGTGTATAAATGGACTTTAGGGTAACCTCCTGTTTGCGATCCGCCGCATCTTTGAGGGTAGCCGTATCCTGTGACGGCAGGGCTACCTTCTTAGAAAGCTTTTTCCACCTTAGGGGAGGATTCCCAGCGTAACCTGTCCGTTGGCGGGAAAGGATACGCCATAAGAATCCTTTTGGAAATCTGCAGTTTTTTATCTGGAGATTCCCAAGCCTTTTCACATAACTCATTTAGCTCGTGTGAGGGGGGAAAGGTTACCTCCGGCTTCTTTTCCCCATACATATGTACCGTCTTGTCAGGGACTGGGATTTCCTATGTGATGTGCAACACATCCTTAATTGCTATAATCATATAACGGATGGATTTAGCCAATTTTGGCTGTAACTTTGCATCATCGTAATCGACACTGGAGTCAGAATCCATGTCGGTATCTGTGTCAACAATTTTGGATAGTGGGCGCTTCTGAGACCCCGACGGCCTCTGCGACATAGGATCAGGCACGGGTTGGGACCCTGACTGTCCTGAGGCTTCAGCTTTTTCTAACCTTTTATGCAAGGAACTAACATCATCATTTAAAACCTTCCACATATCCATCCAATCAGGTGTCGGCGCCGTCGGCGGAGACACCACATTCATTTGCTCCCGCTCTGCTTCCACATAGCCTTCCTCATCAGACATGTCGACACAAGCGTACCGACACACCACACACACAGGGAATGCCCTTTTTGAAGACAGTTCCCCCACAAGGCCCTTAGGAGAGACAGAGAGAGAGTATGCCAGCACACACCCCAGCGCTATAAACCCAGGAATAACACAGTAACTTAATGTTAACCCAGTAGCTGCTGTTTATATATTGTTTTTTGCGCCTAATTATGTGCCCCCCCTCTCTTTTTACCCTCTTCTACCGTGTATCTGCAGGGGAGAGCCTGGGGAGCTTCCTCTCAGCGGAGCTGTGGAGAAAAAATGGCGCTGGTGAGTGCTGAGGAAGAAGCTCAGGCCCCTCGGCGGCGGGCTTCTGTCCCGCTTAAATATGCTATTTTTGGCGGAGGCTCAAACATATATACAGTGCCCAGCTGTATATATGTTTAACTTTTGGCAAAAGAGGTCCCAAATGCTGCCCAGGGCGCCCTCCACCTGCGCCCTGCACCCTTACAGTGACCGGTGTGTGGGAGCAATGGCGCACAGCTGCAGTGCTGTGCGTTACCTCAGTGAAGAACGGAGTCTTCTGCCGCCTGTGAAGTCTTCTTTGCTTCTCATACTCACCCGGCTTTTGTCTTCCGGCTCTGCGAGGGGGACGGCGGCGCGGCTCTGGGATCGGACGGCGAGGGTGAGATCCTGCGTACGATCCCTCTGGATCTAATGGTGTCCAGTAGCCTAAGAAGCAGGACCTAGCTTCAGAGAGTAGGGCTGCTTCTATTCCCTCAGTCCCACGATGCAGGGAGTCTGTTGCCAGCAGAGCTCCCTGAAAATAAAAAACCTAACAAAATACTTTCTCTCAGCAAACTCAGGAGAGCTCACTGAAAAGTACCCAGCTCGTCTGGGCACCGTATCAAACTGAGGTCTGGAGGAGGGGCATAGAGGGAGGAGCCAGTGCACACCAGAATCTAAATTCTTTCTTAAAGTGCCCATGTCTCCTGCGGAGCCCGTCTATCCCCCATGGTCCTTACGGAGTCCCCAGCATCCACTAGGACGTTAGAGAAAGGCAGGTAGAATACTTAAGTGTCATGTAAAGTCACAGCACTGACAACCAGGCGGCTTTATATAGGAGGATTTGCCCAAGCAGTCCCAGGAACAGTGAGCTGAGGAGTAATGGCGCCGCAGACACTGACAGGGAGTGAGGAAAGACAGAGATGCAGCTCCAGGGCGGGAACACTTGCTGGAAATGGCGCCCTGGGGCTAGGGGAGGGGCTTCAGGTCTAAGCCTTATCCCCCTTGCTGGCAAAACCACCGGGTACTGTGGGCGATATTTAAATCTGTTTTAAGAGAAAACCTGACCTGCGCCCATGCCCTGGTGATCTAGTGGGATCGCCTGTATCCACAGTATCCACCGCCAGCGCGCACGGCCCGCCTCCCACTGACCGCGCCGGATCGCGATAAAAACCGGGTCCTGCGAGCGGGACCCACTTACCACCTCCCGAAGCGTGGCCACGCGATCCCGGAGAGCCCCAGCCGTGTGTGCCTAACGTGAAGTAAACCTGAGCCTCCGCTGTAGGTACCCAGCAACCAGGGCTCGGGAGTTTACAGCGCCGCTGGGGAGAGCTGGAGCTGCAGCAGAGAATGTCAGAAGACATTTACCACCGCTGCTGTCCTTGAAGTCTTCACTTTTTACCTCATAAAAAGCTTTTCTTAGGGCTGCCTGGAGCAGCCCCTCTGTTAAGTGCCTGCTTACTGCAGCACCAACTGACAAACTGAGCTCCTGTGCTGGGAGGCGGGGTTATAGAGGAGGCGGCGCTGTGCATTCAGGGAACAGTCAAAGCTTTGAGCGTGTTGGTGCCTCGGATCAAGATCCTACTCTACACCCCATTGTCCAGACTTGTGGAGCCCAGTGTACCCCGCAGCAGAAATACAGATACATTAACAAATATAAAAAATGTAATAGATAGTTAAAACATATAATACGTGTGCACAAAAGTCAAACTTATTGGATTTCTATACAACTAGACATTTCAGGGAATCCAGAGTTCTATAAAAAGATGTGCAAAAAAAACAAAACTGTGGAACTACAGAATAGTTTTCAACATGTAACAACTTAATTCAAGCCTTGATAAGGGAACGAGATACATTGACATTTTTGAACATTATAAAATGGCTTTTAATATTTTGGCGTCATAAATAAATGCCCCTCAAGCTCCAGCAGAATTGATAACTACACTGAACTTATTATTAATATAACAAAACTATGCTTGCAACAGAGGGGGTAATTCAGACCTGATCGTAGCAGCAAATTTGTTAGCAGTTGGGCAAAACCATGTGCCCTGCAGGTGTGGCAGATATAACATATGCAGAGAGTTAGATTTGGGTGTGTTATTTTGTTTCTGTGCAGAGTAAATACTGTCTGCTTTATTTTTACACTGCAATTTAGATTTCAGTTTGTACACACCCCAGCCAAATCTAACTCTCTCTGCACATGTTATATCTGCCCCCCCTTCCCCTGCACATGGTTTTGCCCAACTGCTAACAAACTTGCTGCTACGATCAGGTCTGAATTACCCCCAGAGTTTGGTATGAAAGCAGCAATACGCTTCTAGTGCTTTGAAAAATTGCAGTGCTAAAGCTCAGGCTAGCTGTCTACATACGTTCATCGAAGTTGACAAAATTCAATGGACTATTGTCAGACCACTGCCAGCCACCACCAGTTTCCAAGCGGTTAAGACCAATCCATACAGAAGCAGGAAGCTTTTCATTCGCTGAAAATAGAACAAAACAAATTATTTTCTTTTTTGAAAAATAATTTATTGAGAAGTTCATACATTACAATAATACATTTCATTGCGATATGAAGACAATCAACCAAAATACAAATCTCCCGAGTGCAGTAGGAAGTTTAGCTAAAAGTTTAGCAAAAAAGTGTCCAAGTCCAAGCATGTGTCCGTAATTCTTCTGTATGTTCTGAACATTACATTTCTGGTGCTGAATGTTTGCAAACACTGGAAAGTTTTATAATGTTTTGGGGAGTATTTCTTTGAAAGATTTTAATGTTAAATATGAGTCATTCAAAAGTACCAACCACACAGTATTTGGAGACGTTCTGCTGATCATGAGTCACCAACATTACTGAAGAATGGTGAAGTCTAAACACCCCTACACATCCGGATAGGTGCTCAGAAATATACACAGCATAAAATTAATATAAATAAAAGACAAACAATATGAGACAAAACATACAGGAAATACACTCTGATAACATACAGTGTACAGAAGGTAATACATTTCCTTTTTACCCTAGATTGTGTACTTTTTCCTCCATTTTGCGCCTGAGTTTTCTTACAGTGGTGCAGCAAGATCGCTAAGTCAGCTGTATGCTAAATGACTATTTGGCGCGATTTCAAGATGTATGTGGACACATCTGTAACCTGTACTTTTTTGCCATAGCTTGTACATTAAGGGTCTCTTTCTGAGTTGCATGGATCTCTTTTCATGGACACAAATTGCAGATGTAAATTTACGCATGTCTGTCCTATTCTGAGTCGACAACTTGGCTGGATCTGTTTTCAGTGAAATAGGGCGTTTTGGAAGCGAACAGGGCAGTAACAATGCAATCGCACATAATCACCCTGACTTGTGGGAGTGTCATGGAACGGTCATGGGAATATCGTGGGTGTGTAGCACTGGGAGATTCTGAGTCGTGGGGAAGGGAAGCCTGTTTCTGACTGATCTCTTGCACCTAGCATGGGGCTGGGGCAAGTGTAAATATGAATGGTGGCGGCCGAGTGTAAAATCATTGAGCGGCACACAGGAACCTCCACATTAGTTGAATGGATACTTCCAATAGCATAAGGTAGTAAGTCTGACTTCCGCGGCCGCGTGCAGCTACAGCCACTTGCATGTGTCTCAGAATCAGACCCTACACAGTAACATTTCCACAGTACTGCTTCCCACCATACCATATTAGCTATGTAACTGACACACACACTCATCATTTATAAGGTACTTACCAGTAATGTATTTCAACTCCTCAAGACTGGATATGCTCAATAAGTCTGCACCCTGGCTTCGACAGGACATGTAGGCTTCTTTCCACTTCAGGCTTGATTGTGCATTGAACTGGTAGCATTGCTGGAGTTCTGAATTTTCAGCCCAGGTGTGATTACAATTGCTCACTACAAGAGAAATAGAAGTGATCAATATTCACCAGCTACTCTGGGAATTCAAATGATGCAGTAGTTACAAAATGTATATTCCTAAAAGAAAGTGAAACACGCACCTAAT